>NC_087201.1:32591753-32756753 GCF_015104395.2 Macrobrachium nipponense | reverse complement strand
GTGTGCTTAATTTGTGTGTGTGTGTGTATGTATGCATGTATTTATATATATATATATATATATATATATATATATAATATATATATATAATATATATATATATATAATATATATATCGTGCGTTGCAATTTAAGTCTCTTTGTCTTTATACCTTTTATGTTACGCTTTTATCTCTGCTTTTTTTTCTTCTTATTTATCCCTCTGTCACTTCCTTATTTTCCCCTGCTAATTCGTCCATGTTTCTTATTCCAGCTTTCCTTCGTTATTTCTTTTTTTCTAATATTATACCATTACTCTTTTTTATTTTCTGTCATTTCTTCTTTTGTTGTTTATGTTATGTGACATTCATTCTTCTCTCTTTTTTGTGAGCCTTTTCTTGTGTTTCTATCTGTCTATCCGTCCTTCTGAAGATGCCATTGGATGTCACCTTTCATTTGATATTGTAGAACTGTCATCTCTACATCCCATATTCCATGTACTCTGTTCATAATGCTCATTCCATTTTCTATTTATTTTGATAATAATTCTATTTTCCTCGTTCATCCCTTTGTCCCTAATTCTTCCTCCTCCTCTTCCTATCCCAGTTTAGTAATGTAGTCGCTCTTGTTTCTTTCATGGACTCTTAATTTATTATTGTTTTTCTGTAGTTTCTTCTCTTTTGTGTATTTGTATCCTGAGCCCTTTTCGTAGCGTAGTTTGCTGTCTTTCCCGTTCTTGTATTCTGCTTCGTCTCTCATCCGTTCTCTAAAAATCGTGTCTGGTGTCAATCATATTGAATTATTCCGTATAATTCTTCCGTTTACTTTTTTCTTGTTTGTAACTTGACTTTTTCTCCTTATTGGCTCATGCAGCTTCTTGTAAATCCCCTGGAAGGTTCTGCGTTTCCTCTCCATTCCGCTAACTTCTCCTCGTTCCCAGTATTTTCCAGCACTCGTTTCCATTATCTTCCAGCACTCTTTGCCAATATTTTCCAGCACTCGTTTTCATTATTTTCCAGCACTCTTTTTCAGTATTGTCCAGCACTCGTGTCCAATATTTTCCAGCACTCGTTTCCATTATTTTCCAGCACTCGTGTCCAATATTTTCCAGCACTCGCTTCCATTATTTTCCAGCACTCGTGTCCAATATTTTCCAGCACTCGTTTCCAGTATTGTCCTGCACGCTTTGCCAATATTTTCCAGCACTCGTTTCCAGTATTTTCCAGCACTTTTCCAATATTTCCCGGCACTCGTTTCCAATATTTTCCAGCACTTTTCCAATTTTTTCCAGCACTTGTTCCAGTATTTTCCAGCACTCCGTAAACGTCATTTCCAACTCCCTTATATTCTCAGTATCTAATCGCAAGAATTCTCCTTTCGCTTTTGAGTGTTCTTTTTTTTCTTTTCTATCCTTATCAGTTTTGCTGTCATTTTCCTTATGTTTCTCTTTCTAATCCCCTTGAATTGTTTTATTCAAGAGCCCTTCCTTTCAGATTCTCGAGTTCTCTTTCTTTCTTACTCTTTCAATCATTTTCGTTTCTAATTCCATGACTGCTTATTTATCGCCACCTTAGTTTTCTCTGATACTCCGCCCCACCCACGTTAATTCTGTCTTGTTTCATTTTCTTCTTTTCATATTCGGCCGCTGCAGAATGCATTAACATCTTCTCCTCTCAAGATTTTCTTTTAAGTTCACCCTCATCCCTCAGCTGCCTCCGTTTTCTTTATCATCTCCCCCCCCCCCCCGCCGAGATCTTTTTTTGTTTTTTTTCGTTTGGGGCCATTTCGCTCTGAGGTCATCTTCATCGTCAACATAAACTACCTCCGACGACAACAACGAAGATGACGAGAGTCGACTGAAAGTGACACCCTTCAAATTGGCTTAACGAAATTGAGCGCCGGTGGAAAAAAAAGAAGAAAAAGAAGAAGAAAAAAAACTCGGGAAAAGTGTAATTTAAGAAAACGTGCGAAGCGAAGATTGGCGCAGAAAGAGCGGGAGAGTTGGAGGGGAATACATAACAAGTCGGATGTGTTTGTGTGCTGTTTGATTCAGACTTCAAAAGAATCGACTCTTCCAGTTTCGTGGCGTGAAATATATGACAGAAAATCAACCAGTATGAAATGGAAGGGCTGAACGAAAAATGTGATTAGTCTACGGAATGTGTGCATCACTTTCCAACTCGTAACTCTACTACTGAGGCTACGTTGACGCCGAGCGAATCGAAGCGATTGAATTCACGAGTAATCAGCGCGATTCGTGATTCGTCTTGATTCGCCGCACTCATTTCAATTTCACCTTTTACGCCAAGCGAATCGAGTCACTTCGAATCATGCCGTTTCGATTGTCGTAAGGTTCCACTGGAATTGAGTGCGGCGAATCAAGACGAATCATGAATCGTGTTGATTCTTCGTGAATTGACTCTATTCGATTCGCTCGGCGTAAAATAACCTAATTCAAGCGATGTAAGTGGCCTCATGGAATGCTGACGATACTTACATGATGCAGAAAATATAGAAATAAATAAATGTTTGAGTTTTATCTTTTTGATTTCCAAAAGAAGCAAGGTGCGATACGACCTCCAGCCTATTCGGGGCGCTTGCTAAAATCTCCGGCCAAATAGCGCGTTGCTTCACTAACGAAAATGAAAATAAATTTGCTATATTTTATTAGAAATCATTTTTCTGTACTGTTTAACATGCACGGTATTTATATTTTAAACATTTTCATTCTAATTAATAAATCATAACCATCCCATCCCTAAATTTCTGTATCTTCAACTCAAAGCAAAAGACATTTTTCAGATTTTTTAGGCTTTTCCATAGGGTTTTCCTATCCTCCCCAATCAGCAAGAACAGCAACAGCAGCAAAGTAGTTTGTAGGCTTACTCCCCGAGTAAGGGAAAACCTCCTAACCAAGTAACGAAGTGAAACAGAAGACATAAAACTGCTCTTTTCCGAACTTGTCAGTAGTTAATTGTTCACGTGATCATTTTGGATGCTTCTTAAATTAGACCACTCTAGTATGCATTCAGGTCAAGGTCTTGCGCACGCGCGTGTGTGTAATCAATCGTTAGCAACGGTGCAAAGTAGCGCCTCAGTGGCGTGCCCGGTAAGGTCTTGGCCTGCCACCTCGGTGGCCGCGAGTTCGATTCTCCGGCATTCCACTGAGGTGTGAGAGATGTGTAGTATTCCCTTTTACTGAACAACCAGTGGTTCCATGCGACGTAAAAACACCACAAACAAACAAAAAAACTGTGCAAAGTGAATATTTTTCATCTAATAATACGACATACTTCCTATACTATTGTATATATCGTTACATCATTGCAAAGCGCTCATGTGTACGGTAAAGATACGTCGCACTGTCTGTGTTCATTTGTTCGTTTTTTTCCAGCCTGCCTGTCTATCTATCTATCCATATATATATATATATATATATATATATATATATATATATATATATATATATATATATATATATATATATATTGTGTGTATGTGTGTGTGTGCGCGTGAAAGCATAGCGAAGCATGCACCCATTCGACAGAGGAAAGGCGTCTGGGAACACTTTCTTTTGCGCTCATTTCAAATTGCAATTTTCTTGCAGCCCTCTTTTTATTTTCCAGACCGCTTGCAAGTTATGGCTCGTCTTTGGAATCTTCACAGAAAACGTTTTTCAAACGTTCATTGCGGTTTTTCGACAGAAATACTCTCGGAACTTTTTGCTGTATCATTTTCCAGAAGTACTGTTGGATTTTTATTTTTCTTCCACTGACTAATATTTAATATTAGCATAGTTGATTTAAGGTAACGTCTGTCTGTAATTTTATTTCTATACTCTAAAAATGACCTGTGTTTTTTTTGTGTTTTTTTTTTTTACTCTGGTTCAGTACGACCTGTATTTCCTTGTTACTCTGTTTAAAAACGACCTGTATTTTGTTTTATTCTGTTTAGAAACGACCTGTAATATTTTGTTATTGTATAAAAAAAGACCCCTAGTTTTTTGTTACTGTTTAAAAACGACCTGTATTATTTTTGTTACTCTTTTCAAAAACGACCTTCATATAAAATATCTATTCTCTTCGGCCCTAATATTGTGTGATTCGGCCTTCTTATCTTTTCTGTGCTTTCACTTCCTTAGATCTCCACTCATCTCCATCTTTCCGTATAATGGTTTTCGCATCCAAGCCATAAACCCATCTCCATTTCATCGCTGCCTCGTCTCCAGATGGAACTTTCGTAATTTAACTTTTGGTATCACATATCCTGACATTCGACTCCAAATTTAAGACCTCAAGTTTTTCTTTTATTAGACATAATATGATACCTTCTGGATGGACAAAGTTTCACTACCATACCATTGTCCATGTTCGCATAGCAATGCAGAATCAGTGTCCTTAGCAATTTCAGTTTATTGTTTTGTTTTTTGTCTTTTTCAGTCTCACTCTATACCACCTCAAAAGTACTTACTTGTATTACAAAGCATTGTTCCTAAATCATTGAAAGGCGGCCTCCATCTAGGATTATTTCGTCTGCTCATATTCTGACGTTATTGGCGCTGCTTCGCATTGTTAGACGAGCTTTTTTTTTAAATCTTGTTCTTTTTGCTAACTAAGATAGCATCGCCTTTGTAAGAGTATATACAGTCTGTTAAGTTCCCATGGTTACTCCGTTCTATGTTTTAGTGGTCGTATCCCTTCCCAGCTGATGGCTGTGTACTCTCTTTTGTTTCTAGCTATCTGTCTGTGTGTACTCTCGGATGCCCTGTTTGAAAAGAGTATACCTCCAATCACAGCGTTATATACAGCGCAAAAACTATTACACCGCTCTTCATTTTGCGTTTGTAGCCTCCCTATTATTCCTACCAGCTTTTGCACACATATCAGCAAACAACAGCTCTCATAACTCTGGCAATTCCTCCATGACGCTCTATACAGTTTGTAAAGAATCTTGTATTCCTTCGAAGGTTCATTCGTTGTTGTACAGCTCGTCTGCCAGTGATCAGGTCGTGTTACTCTTCATCTATCAGTTCCATCTTCTCTTCACGCGCGAATCGAAGCAGCACTAGCTCTCTCCCATCCAAAATCTCTTTCTCTTTCCCGATACCTTTGCGTCTCTCCAATTTAATTCAAGTTTTTTTTTTTTTTTACCTTCCAATTTCCTAGTTTCAAGCTATCCTTGTTTTTTTATAAATCGGAGCCAATAGAATACTTCTTAACATTGTGATATTTTTTGGAAAGTTAATGGCCACGGCAGAAGAAAATGGAAAAACAGAACTGTTTTCCAGGTATCAGAATCACATTTGATCGTCTATTGTTACTAGGACGAACCGGGCCTGGCCAGTAGGGCGAGATCTCCAATAATCGTGCGCAGTCAACAGGAAGCACGGAAGTGCAAATGCTTTGATAAACAAAGAGAACGATCGGAAGCAATGGTCAACAAACCGTTAAGAAATGGAGTAAGTGGCAACTCAGTCTGAGCAGAGTTTCCAACCAGAATTTCCCTGTGTGAATAAAGACGATGATAATGATTGGCAAATAGCATAGCAAACACTGAAACAAGCGAGAACTGCTGTCGCGTGAATCAGAGACGTGGAATTTCATAGTAGGTTTCAGAGAGAAATAAAAGATTGAGAACTGTATCAGTCAGTTGTGAATAATGAGATGTGATCGCCTCATAAACTTGGATATCAAATAATGTATAGACATAATTAGTCTTATTCAGTAGCGCCTAGTGATTCGTTTGGTGTAGTTGATGATAATCTTGCTGCGATCGAATTGGTTTATCCAATTTAGATTCACAAAACTGCCAGAATTGCAGTTGAGGCATTTGAAACTTGAGAGAGAGAGAGAGAGAGAGAGAGAGAGAGAGAGAGAGAGAGAGAGAGAGAGAGAGAGAGAGTCTAAGCCATATCAGGAATAACGCCATAAGAGTCATTTACTTATTTTTAATATCGTGTATTCTCTTACTGTTTTATTCTTTACTTCCTTACAGATAATCTTTTGATATTCTCGAACGGAAAACATTAAGGTTGTATTCTAATTTTTTTCTAGTTCCCACCATTCATCAAGGCATTCTTCTAAATGCTAACGTTCAAAACTGTGGAATCCCAGCAATAATGATAATGACAAATGATTGTCGAATTTGTTTTGTCCCGAAAGACGTCGACAAATCATCTTTCCTGGGGAAGTTTGCAGTGAGGGAGTTCCTGGCTACTAAGTTCGTGAGGTAAAAGGCCCAAGCTGACGTTTAGCGCCTCAGTGGCGTGGTCGATATGGTGTTGGCGTGCCACCTCGTTGGCCGCGAGTTCGATTCTCGGGCGTTCCATTGAGGGGTGGGAGATGTGTAGTATTTCTGGTGATTAGAAGTTCACTCTCGAGTTGGTGTACGGAAGTCACGTCAAGGCTTTGGTCCCGTTGCTGAATAACCATACTGGTTCCATGCAACGCAAAAACACCATACATACGAACAAACCAAATGTCCACTTTCCCCTGCTTGTTACTAAATTTATATCTTTTCCAGTACAGACGATGAATAACAAAAGAAATGGAGAGCCGACTGTAACACAGTCATTTTAGATGAATGCCATAATAGCCGACATCTCTGGGATTCGTTATTAATTCAGTCTTTTCAACGAAACTTCGGTCTTCTATTCTTAGCTGGGTCCCAGATCACTAACCATTGACAGCTTCTCCCGTGCCTTTATATAAATATTTATCTATCTGTCGCACATATATATATATATATATATATATATATATATATATATATATATATATATATATATATATATATATAATATATATATATATATATATATATATATTATATATATATATATATATATATATATATCTTACCACCCCCCTCTTATTATTAAACTACAAAATATGTGTCATACCTTTACGATGGGGTTTTCTCTCCCGACACTTGGCGTGTACCACCTGACCTCTTTGTGTTCACCGAAAGGAATGTGACTTTCGCAAGTGCCTTGGTCTATTAGATTTGTAACATCCGTACAAACGAATGTACATGCTTGACGACAGGACGAGCAGTCTCTCGGTTAAACTGCTTACATACTCAAATTCCTTCACTCAAGTAAGCTGCCCTTACAGCCTATCTCCAAGCAAGATGCGATATGTGATTTCACTTAACATTACACACTTGTAAGATATATAGATATATATATATATATATATATATATATATATATATATATATATATATACTATATATATATATATATATATATATAATTACAGTCTGCCTCCTATCAGGATTCAGTGTCCCAGTGCACATCCCAATCTTCACCGGTATCTGGGTTCTTATGGACCTCCGTAGATGTAAAGTTGGACAGAATGGTTCCCCACAAGACCAAGAGTGAGAAGTGTCTGGCCATGTATGAATTGCCAACTGCCACTTCCAAGGTGAATGTAGACGCCACAGCCTCAGCTTGGACCTGCTCCCAAAGGGTCACGGTTGCTGTCTCATGCTTCGGAGAGAGAATAGGGCACAGTGTGGAAGGTGAACTCTGAGGTAGGCCTAGTCACAGCCAGCAAAGCGTCCGTGATCTCGAGAGCAAGTGTTTGACTGCTGCTAGTAGGTCATCATCGACCAGCCGCAAAGGTTGGCTTAGGCTGGCCTTCAAGGGTGACACCCAACAGTAAGAAGGCAACATTTACACAACCACTTCATCAGTGAGAACTGGAGGTGCGTGGGGCTATTTTGCCAATATTTTTCGATGGTCGGTTGTGGCAACCAGGTGTGGTATGCTAGAGAGAGAGTCGCCGATCAAAATTACGGTGACAGGTCAGATGGAACGGAAAGGAAGGCCTTAGGAATTGCTCTGTGCGTGTGCGTGTGTATGTGTGTGTGTTTGTGCTTATTCTGGACGCGTGCAAGATTTTTCCCCTCTCGTATAAGTTGCCAACATGATATTCCTGACTTTTCACGTAAATCAAAACGCGCTAAAATCTACGGTCAAGTAGACCATTGTTTCACCAACGAAAATGAAAGTAAATACGCTATATTTTATGATATATAATTTTTCTGCACATGATTTATTTTTTACATTTTCATTCTAATAAATAAATCATGAATATCCTATCGTAAAATTCCTGTATCTTGAACACCTTTTTCAGGCATTTTTTAGGCTCGTCCATAGACCTTTCCTACTACCGCCCCCCCAAACAACAACAATTTCAAAGCAGTTTATAGGCTTACTCCCCGGGTAAGCCTCAAAACTACTGTGAACAACTGACCTTCTTACCCTCAAAAGCAACTTCTTCCTCAAGATTTGTAATTCTGTCGTCCAAATACAACAAATTCAAATCTCCGTCCTATGCTGTCACCTCATATTTCTTCCGCCTTTACAATAAACTCTCTCTCTCTCTCTCTCTCTCTCTCTCTCTCTCTCTCTCTCTCTCTCCTCAGAATGCAATAATCAGTTTGTAGGAGCGCTGAAAAATAATGAGGCGCCCTTGAGGAGCTCCCAAAGTTTTAATGAGGGGACCTTTGGCCAAAGAGGTGGTTTGGATTATGCTTTTCTTTATTATCCTCTCTCTCTCTCTCTCTCTCTGTGTGTGTGTGTGTGTGTGTGTGTGTGTGTGTGATAGCCTAAGAAGTAGTAAGAGAAGCATATCTCTCTCT
Source organism: Macrobrachium nipponense (assembly GCF_015104395.2). Taxonomy (NCBI): domain Eukaryota; kingdom Metazoa; phylum Arthropoda; class Malacostraca; order Decapoda; family Palaemonidae; genus Macrobrachium; species Macrobrachium nipponense. The sequence continues at coordinate 32,748,126 of NC_087201.1, read as the reverse complement.
CTCTCTCTCTCTCTCTCTCTCTCTCTCTCTCTCTCTCTCTCTCTGTGTGTGTGTGTGTGTGTGTGTGTGCCTAAGAAGTAGTAAGAGAAGTATCTCTCTCTCTCTCTCTCCTCTCTCTCTCTCTCTCTCTCTCTCTCTCTGCAAAGCTCATTACCCAGCAGCAACACGGCGAGGATGATCCCAGTATTCATTTATATTATAAAGGAAAAAAAATTCTTCGCCTGCCCCGCGGGAGAGTACTGAGACGGGAAAAAAAAAAAGTTGCCAAAAGCGCGTTTGATTAAGCAAGTGTCACTGACCCTGCCGTCTTCTCTCTCTCTCTCTCTCTCTCTCTCTCTCTCTCTCTCTCTCTCTCTCTCTCCTTCTTTATTTCCCTGTAGCTACTTTATTCGTAAGTCAGTCATTTCATCATACTAACCTCCAGTCTTGATGATAATTTTAACCTGGGCCACAATTGGTGGGGAAGTATTATAGCGTATGATTCAGGAAATCGCGTGACAAAATTATGATTGAAACGTATTTATAAAGAAGAAGGTGTTGATACAGTTGTTTGATGCCGGAAAAGTGATTTTCATTATCATTGCAAGCGATTGAAATCAAGGAGAGACACGTATTCGTCACATAGAAATTGACAGCTGTGAAATGAAAAAAGATAAATATATAAATACATATATATCTATTTTCAGTGATGCTTATTAGTGTATATCCTTCGAATGAGCGACGATTGGCTATTAAATACACAGGGGATAAACTCTAAATGATTCCATAAAGCGCATGAAAGAGGTGGAATGGAGGGAAGTTAAATACCGTGAACTAGTTTCTTTATCTCTTTTTATACGTCCGTGAATAATAGGTGCCAGTCATTTGTTAAAAAAAAAAAAAAAAGAACAGAGCGCATTGGGCAGCTATTATTATATCTTGATATTATTATTCTCTCAGTGTAGGCAATATCAGATTGAAATACGCGAAAGGAAAATAGATGGCTATTGTCATGCAATTTTCCCCCTTTCTCTATTTTCAGGTGAATATTGGATGTGTTTGACCACAGACTGTTTTTTTTTTTTCCTTTCATGACCTGTTTTCATTCGCCTGTTGCTCCTGCTGCTGCTGCTGCTGGTGCGCCATTCCATTATGGTAATTGCGCGATCCGAATATTAATGGCTTTGCAAAAGAGTGCGCCCGGATAGGCAGGCTTTTGGAGACTATTTTTGCCGGAATATTAGGCCTATGATGGGCTGGCCAGTCTCCCTTGATCATGATTTAAGGGCATTGTTCAGAATTTCGCTCCGGCCCATTTGCCATATTTCCAGCCCCCCCCCCTCCTCCTCCCTCCCTCCCACCGTAATGAACGGCTTCAACGGTTGTACAGAAATACTTTTTTTTCGTTTATTGAAGTTATAAAAATGGACAGTGAAAACAGTAATCAGTTATACGTTTATTTAGTAGTCTGTGAATTATGAATGACATAGTAGTCTTGGGTCCAAAGCTTTTTGTTTATGTGGTTTTTTGTGTTTATGGTACGTCCAAGGATTTGATTATCGGAATATTTATAAATTTTTCATATTCGAGATGTTTAGTGATGAATTATGCACACGCACAGACATTTCCACACACACAAGCACACACACACTATATATATATATATATATATATATATATATATATATATATATATATATATATATATATATATATATATATATATATATACAAGAACTCCGAAGATTCTTTCTCATTTTCGTGTTAATGATTTCCAGGTACTATGTGCCTCATAAACCAACCTGTTATCTCTCTCTCTCTCTCTCTCTCTCTCTCTCTCTCTCTCTCTCTCTCCTAGGCATCACTCTCCTCCCCAGCCATCTATGAGAGCAGAATAGCGTTCGCAGGACTTTAGATAAGTTTCTCTTTTCTCTGAGACGAAAACAAATTGTCATTAATACTGACTGACTTGATAGGACTCGCCAAGGTGTTTGCACAGGTAGTTAATTACTTTGCCCCCCGAATAATTTGTTTTTCACATTGAATGCTTAATGGATAAAGAAGATTCGATAAAAAGAAGTTGAAAAAGCTACTTCAGTATTCTCAGGGGAGTAATATCGACACTTTATAATTGAGAACATTGCACGAGGATTACGTCGAGATAGAAATAAATAAATAAAGAAAGACCCCCTGAAGCTAAGTGAATGTTTTATCAAATAACTGATGTTTTATTACAGTAATATTCCACGGTGGTCCTGCTCATTCTGTGAGATGTTGATCACTAAGCATGTTTAGAGAAGATTTGTTAATAGCCAGATATACATACATGTATAACTCTCTCTCTCTCTCTCTCTCTCTCTCTCTCTCTCTCTCTCTATATATATATATATATATATATATATATATATATATATGTATATATATATATATAATATATTATATAATATCATATATATATGTATATATATAATATATATATATATACATATATATATATAAACACCTGTTGATAGGAAAGATGAGTGAGGACCATGCTGGGAGACATACTAGGGGATGGAGGTTCAAGGAAGAGGAAGAAGAGGAGGGAGACCAAGAAAGTGATGGAAGAACTGTGTGAGAGGAGACTTACATGAGGAGGGAATTGATGAGGCAGAAGCGCAGGGTAGAAATAGATGGACAGGCTCATCCGAAACGGCGACCCCGTATAAAAATGGGAACTAGCTGGGAAGAAGAAAGATATGTATATATATATATATATATATATATATATATATATATATATATATGTGTGTGTGTGTGTGTGTGTGTGTGTGTGTGTGTGTGTGTGTGTATGTGTGTGTACTATATGTTTGCTGAGCATATATATATAAACACACAGAAACACGTATGTACGATCGCACTGATGATATCTCTCTATCATGTATGTATTCACGTATCTGAATAAGCTTAGCATGCATAATGATGAATGAAAACTACCGTCCAGCCCTTTCACAGCTGAATGAACAATCTTGATAAATAAACTCACATTTCGTAATCTCTCCCTACAAAGTTATTTTTCTTCTTTAATATCGTTTAGATAGAGTGAATCTGTAAAGGATTATAATTCCTGTGTCATTAAATGTTTTAAGCTATATGTAAGTATGCCTGCGGTAATTATTATGTACTTTTGGTGGGCTAACAGCGTAAGAACTGGAGACTTCAGACGCAAATGTGGTGAATAAAATGTCGGTCAGTGATTTGTGTGGGATTCTCCAGTCTCCAATATATAATTTTCATTACCGCTAATGATGCTAAAATAAACTTGACTCTTTCACAGTTTTTAACCATTACGAAACAAATGTAACGGTTGATTGTCCGACTCAGTTTCATAAACTTTTAAAATGTTCTAAACCTTTCGTATTTACGTCTTCAGAATCTATAATAATATAATAATAATAAAATCCGAGTAGTTTATGTACTCGCCTACCGATTCAGTAGTCCCGAGTTCGATTCCCCACGCTGCCAACATGCAATCAGAGGAATCTGTTTTGGTGATCAGAAATTCATTTCTTGATATAATGGAGTTCGGATCCCACAATAAGCTATAGGCCTCGTTCCTAAGTAACCAGTTGCTTCTTGGCCACGTAAAAAATATCTAATCCTTCGGGCCAGCCCTAGGAGAGCTGTTCATCAGTAACAGTGGTCTGGTTAAACTAAGATATACTTAACTTTTTCATGACACAGCCGCCCACCCGCTGCAGACTAGTTTGTTTGCCCTGGGTGGGGGCGAGGTAGGTAGGGGAACGGGAGGGTAGGGGAAACATCCACCCTCCTCCTGCAAACCTGTTTGTCGGCCCCAGGTGGCGGGATGGGGTTGTTTAGAGAGGATCGGGAGGGTAGGGGAGACAGCAGCTCTGGGTCCCAGCTCGCGTAGCGCGCTAACAAACTTGTAAATAAACGGGGTCCTATATGTATCCTTAAGTTAAAGCGAAAAGACAAAATAATTTAGCCTCGTCCAACGCATTAGAGGAATATAACATGCTACCAGTAAAACGGGTGTTTTCCAGTGAACATTTTAAAATATGGCCTCGTCTTTGCTAAAACTCAGAAAGTTTTTTGGGGAAAAAAATCTTCACCTGAATTAATTACGACTCATTCTTGGGACAATCTATGATCATAGTAGATGCACCCATTGAAATGTATTTAAGATTTAACCGTAGAGTCGAGCGCCTTACTGTGCGTGTCTATTGTCAATGTAAACTGTACACTTGAATGTAAAATTTTTGCAGTGTTATTTTGAATCGAAAATAATTTACGAGTTCAGTGCAAATCATTTACGTTTCATTATGGATTCTTCAAGGCAAACGCCTCAGTGGCGTGATCGGTATGGTCTTGGCCTGCTACCTCGGTGGGATTCCACTGAGGAATTAGAGATGTGTATGTCTGGAGATAGAAGTTCACTCTCGACGTGGTTCGGAAGTCACGTCAAAAGCCGTTGGTCCCGTTACTGAATAACCACTGGTTGCATGCAACGCAAAAATACCATACAAACAAACAAACAATGCACGTTGGTTTTATTTACCACGGAGGGAGCCGAGAGACTTCGTAATTTATTTACCGAGGAACTAAAAGACCTTATTTTCCACCCAACTGACATCGCACGCAAGGTGTTCCATCTGTCTTCTCTCCTTGAGAAAATAGGATGAACTTCCTCCATTTTCCCGCCCTTTTATTTAATTTTTTTTTTCTAATTTCCTACCCTCCGATTCATCATGACTCGGCACCGAGCGGTATGACCTCAGGTCTCATCAAGGGAGATGGGAAAACGTGACCCCGCGTGACCTTTCATGATTGGTTCATGGGTCCGCCACCTCTAAAATTATTATATCGCTCACCTCTGCGCTCTCTCTCTCTCTTGGTGGCCTGGAAAGAAAGATGGGTTGTGTGTGTGTGTGTTTTCTCGGGGAGGGAGAAGGGGGTGACGGGGGGGGAGGGGGGGGGAGGGGGAAGGGGGTGTACGCTTGTAGTGGCAGTTCCCAGCTCTTGGCAACCGTTGTTAGTTAACATTAAAGAAGAAATCTTGATTTCCGCCTTCAACTTTGTAATGAGATTTCCGGGTCTATTGTTCTTGGGGCAGTGGTCCTTTGTCGTCAGGAAGGTTGTGTTTTTGGGTTGTTTGTTGTTGTCGATGTGACGTTTGTTGTTGATACACCCAAATAGAACAACAACAATGGGTGCATGTTTTTGAGAACTTGCATAAACAATCGTTTTTGGACAATATTGTGCTTCCTGTTGTATGACGATTTAAAGGACGGCTTCTCGTGAAACCTGAATTTCGTTTTTTTTTTTTTTCTTTCTTTCTTTTTTGTGGGAGGGGGGCGTTGGGGGTGTGTGGAGGGTGGAAGGGATGGGGCGATGAAATAAGGAAGCTACGTTAACAAGTTATTTGTCGTTTTGTCAGCATTCGAGTTGCTTATATATAATATATAATCTTGTTTTTTTATTCTTCTTGGATGGTATGTCATCTGTTAGTTATTAATTATATTTTATTCTTCGCTTGACTTTAGGTCATTACTTTTGTATACGCACACAGATTTATACATACGTATATAATTCACATACGCGCATATAGGTATATAGATATATGTGTTTGTGTGTGTATATATATATATATTATATATATATATATATATATAGATAGATATATCATATGTATATATATATGTATCTATATATAATATATACTCATATATATATATATATGTATATGTGTATATATATATATGATATATATTATATATATATATTTTATAGATATATATATTGTATATATATAATATATATTATATGGAATATTATATCTATAATCTATATTATCTATATTATATATAATAATATATATAATATATATTATAATATGTATCTATCTATATATATATATATATATACATATATATATATATTGTTACAAGTGCGACCCAGGGAATAATAATATTATTTTCATCTTACCTGGCTTTGCGACTAAGCTCAGGCTTGCTACTTGCAATTTACAATAATAAACAAGACAATGGACGGTCGCCAGGGAGACCCAGAGGGGTAAATGCTAAGGGTGTATTTACACATGATTAAATTCCAAAAAGGACTCACAATTTGATAGAGAATGGTTACAAGGAAACACAAGATCAGAACTATAATAGCAAAGGAACAATTCGACCTGGCTACAAAGAGGTCTTCTCTTGGAATGGAATCCCAAAGTAAGCAGTGAGGGGTTTTATTTCCAACGGACTTGAGAGTAGTAAATTGGCACACTGGCCAATTTACACAGCTGTTTATATTTTCTCTTGCTTCTGAAGCAGTGTTACCAGACAATTGCATCGTTCTGGCTCCATTCTCGGTCGGTCAGTAAAGTGGAACGGGTTATGGGAACAGCGTCTGCCCGTCAGGCAGTGATTATTAAAGTTCACACACATACCTATTGAGTAAGTGAACAAAGTCTAAGGCTAGAGGAGGCACTTATTTCACTTATTAGATCACTTAAATTTACTGATTGCCAGTCGAAAAAGGTTTCACAGGGAAGGGAAAGCTGGAAATCGGAAAACGACAGAATTATAGAAATATACTGGGCAAAAATCCCTCCCGTATCCAGACGTACCTGTTGGACATAGGACTTATTTCCGTGGTTCCAGTAAAAGGTTGAATTCCAATTAGGCCTTATGATTGCCTTATGACTGCGTATTAGACAGGATAGGGGAAGGGCTCTTCCCAAGGCAATTCTCTCTAAACGGAACGATATTAACGAAGTAGCCAAATGCCAGCGTCTTCTCTGCTTTCCTTTCTTAGACCATTGTTTGACCTCTGTCTCAGGTCATGTGACTGAGCTGGTGGTCAGTTGATCTCGCCTTCACTGGTATTATTTGGAAAGATGTCAGTTGATCCCGTCTTCACTGGTATTATCTGGAAAGGAGATTCTGAGCCAGCATGAGGTCGAAAGTGGAGTGCCGGATTAAAAGCTTAGGGAGTGGCAAAACCATGAGGAAATGCATTTACAATAGGAGAGAAGAGGGCCTGGGTATTTCCTTTTGGCTTAGCTGCAAACTGCCCTTAGACAACATAAATTAAGTTGGGAATGTCTTTCATTAGAGTATGTATATATATATATATATATATATATATATATATATATATATATATATATATATGTTGTATATATAATATATATATATATATATAGATATATATATAGATATATATATATATATATATAGTAATGGAAAACCAGCGAGAATGCAAAAGGTATGATAAATAATATTGTACGTAGCTTGCAAGTTTTATTTACAGAATTTGTAAAAGCAAATAGAAAACTTGGAATAAGTAAGAAGGTAGAAAAGTAAAAAAAGTAAACATAAAGTCAGTGATGAGCAACAGATATACAAATGCATACACACACACCACACACACACACACACACACACACATATATATATATATGATATTATATATATATATATATATATATATATACATATATAGTGGCCCTGCCCTCGTGACCTTGACCTTTCTCTGCCTGTGGCTCCCTGTAGGTGTGCATTTTCTAAGTGCTTTATTGTGTATGCTTTTCTTTTTATTGTAGATACTATACGATTTTTCTTGGTAATCTGTCTTCAGATCCCCTTCCAGTGTTCCTTGCTATTACAAATCCCCTTCCAGTGTTCCCTACCATTACATTGTTTATGCATGTAATGAAGGCATTCTCTACAGTCAGTCGAGTCATTTTATTTTGTTCCTGTACAAAAAAATTCTGTTTTGAAATTTTTTTCCCAACAGTGCTTGGCAAGTGCCGACGTCTGATTGTAGTCCCTTATGTTTTGTATATGCTGCTTGCCTCTTTCTTTGCAGGATTTGCTGCCTTATATACCCCCCTCCCCCTATCTTACCTATTTCCCCCTCTGCCGACTTTTTGTTTCTAACTATTTTATTCCTGATGGTGTGTTTGTAACTGCCTATCAATTTCAAATTGTCTAGCTTCCAGCTGATGGGTGTAATAGCATTGTTTTCCAGGACTGTAATTATTTTTTCCCCTCTCAAATGTTCCTTTTCTCTCCCTCCTCTCTATCCTAAATAGCTTTTCCTTGCCTTAATGTTTGCCCATTCCTTCCAGTACGTAGGGTATCCTCATTTCCTAAAACTCTCCCTCAGGTATACCAGGTCTTCATCAAAAGGTGAGTTTACACCAGGCTTCACCGCACGCTGCAGGCATAAGACTCATCACCAACTCCTCCCAAATTCTTGTTAGCCCCACCTACTGGACTGCTCATTAGGGTGAGTTAGTGGAGTGGTGTGACTCTTGATGAGCAGTCCAGTAGGCGGGGCTAATAAGAATTTGGGAGGAATTGGTGATGAGTCTTACGTGTGCAGCATCGGGTGAAGCCTAGTGTAAACTCGCCTTAAGAATTTGGGACTGCGAATCCTGTAAGCCCTGTTGGCCAATCCTGTCATTACTCCCATTTTAATTTCTTTCCTATGACTGGAGAACTAAGTATGTATGAATGGGTGTCTTTTTTTTTCTCTCTCGTGTGTCCCTTAAGTTTAAAAATTTTCCCCTCTTTACCAGGACATCCAAGAAAGGGATTTCTCTCTCCTCCTCCGCTTAAAACTGTTAGCTAAGATCGGCGAAAGACTCGAATCCATGGCCATGCCTTTTTTCCTTTTTTTTTCTTTTTTCTTTTAATGTCATGGTTTTCGTCCTACTTCAGCACATTGACGCTGACGGTCGCAGAGAACAATTTCTCAAAACGTCATGATATATATATATATATATATATATATATATATATATATATGTGTGTGTGTGTGTGTGTGTGTGTGTGTGTGTGTGTGTGTGTGATACTTCTTATGTCCTCTACTCTGTTTGTTTGTGAAGATCTCTATTCTAAATTTTCTGAATTCTAACATAATCTTTTTGTTTGTCGCTAGGTGGCGTTTTTTTTATCTTGGGATTTACATTCTTGTATTGTTTACGTTCTTGCATTGTTCTGGACAAGTTGTCATGCACTACTGGTTCCTGTTTTTGCCTGTAGGTATTTTATATACTATTTTCCCCCGAAACCAGCAAACTCCGGTCGACGAAGCGCCGTCTTTGATCTCCACCTCGAAAAACCTACCGTCCTCCACGTCTTTTCGGCAGAGTTCTTTGTCTGGGTAAGGGAGAAAAGCTGCCCCTCCCATCGGCCTTCAATAAAAAAAAAGAAAAAAAAAATGCGTTCCCGGTAACTGCAAGAATGGTTTGATGCGAATCGGATGAGAATAGTCATTGTTCCTCTGCAATACGAGAAACTATAAGAATTATTAGAACAACCGTGACACTTGAAAACTTCCCCTTTCTTAAATTGCTTGATTTAGCTGTTATGCCTCAACCCCATCCTCTCCTTTCTTTCCTAGCTATTACCTATACTTATCTCTGTGTGCTAAGTGCTTTCATTTTAATCTCGACACTATATTTATACTTTCGTGGATGGTGTGACATCTGCCTCTTTTCAAGTTTGTAGCGAAATGCTTTGCTGTTTTGTTGTCACCCTTTCTCTTTTCATTGCTTCATTCGTGGACCTTTCCAGGCAAACTGTTTCATTTAGCCTTGATTTAGAGGAGGATTCAACCACGTATATTTCCTTTGCAATTGCATCTTGGTCCTGTTTAAATTTTTTTTTTTCTGTAAAAGAAAACTATTGTTTGTCCGTCCGTCCGCCCTCAGATCTAAAAAAAAAAAATCTACAGACGCTAGAGGGCTACAAATTTCTATTTTGATCATCCACCCTCCAGTCATCCAGCAGAACAAATTGCAACCCTCTAGCCTCAGTAGTTTTTATCTTATTCAAGGTTAAAGTTAGCCATGGATCGTGCATCTGGCAGCGTTTTCCCGAGCCGTGGGATGCACCCTCACTCTACCGCATCTAGTGACCAACTGGAGTCGGCTGCCGGTCATTGTTGATGGTTTTATACAGCTTTATACGTTGTGCAGAAAACTCGATTGGGCCTAGAAAACTTCGCCACAGATTTTACTAGTTTGTTCTGGATCCCGAATCGGTCTTCATAGGTCTATTGCCTATTTCTTGTCTCCCATCCAATGCCTCAGTTTTATATAGGAATTTAATGAATCTCTCACTTCTGTTGACTGGCGTTCAATCTTAGACGGATCACCTTTTTCAATTCTCTAGATCTCTTCTTCTGGGCCTTTGAAAATGTATGTTCATTTCTCTAGTTTCTGTTTGAATCGTTGCTCTCATATTTCGGGCACCTCAACTTATTATCTCCCATTTCGATGTAGTCGAATCATAGGAAGTTCATCCTTTACTCTGTGTTAGGTCTGCTCTCTCTCTCTCTCTCTCTCTCTCTCTCTCTCTCTCTCTGTAGAAAATATTTGGGCTATACGGTTTCTCTGAGCCTACAGTAAAAGTCCTTCTTCCTTGACTGCATCTTTACATAACTTGTCTGGTCTCCACGTCTCACACTAACTTGATTGGCAATCCTGAGAGTGCTTCGTTTGAGAATTCTATTCATCCTTCCATGTTTTAGCTGGGTTATAGCCCTCCAACCTTATATAAATGTACTCGTTGCATCCTTCAGGGCAAAACCATTGTGTCTTATTTCGATTTCTTTCATTTGGTTTCTTTTTAGCAGGTCTAGGTAATGCATGAAATTGCAGTACATCTCCTTTGTACACTAGATATAAGTACTTTCAAATTGAATATCGCCAGTTATACATATTCTTTTTACAGAACGAACAGTTATGTATATACTGAACACTAAATTTGATGTAAAAATCAGTTTTAATGGGGTAAAGTACCTGAACTTTGAATTGTGTAGAAAGTTTTGTACAACACTATCCACTTCATGCACCTTCAAACTCCCGTACACGCACTTCAGCATCTCGTTTATCTCGCTCTTACTTTCCTGCATACTGGATGTGAAGTCCTTTCCTTTCCAGTACCTCTTTCATTCCATTGATGAAGCACTAAAATATTCTTGATTGACGGTTTTCCCACCTCTCCCCCTTAATACTTACAAATAGACACTCTCTTTACCAACCAGTCTCGGTACACTGATCCATTCTATCACCTTTTCCAACCACTTCGTATCCACATTTCTCACCCAGTCAATACTTCTTATGCCAATTTTATGCACAAACCACTCACTTCTACATTTTCCACCTATTTTCATTCATTTGTATTCAGCATCCACACTTGACCACCATCCTTGCTTCACTTAGGCTTTAAATTACCATATGAATCCACTCGCAGTGTTTACCATTTTTTTCTTATCACACATCTTTCTTCCTAATTCAAATTTCCTTCCTCTGATTTCTAACATCACTGTATATGTGTATACATATTGAACAGATATGTAGCCTTGTTTCCGAGCCATATTTAACAGCTGATATTTCATACCTTTTCAGCATCCTCTGCATTTTCTTTGTCAATTCTCTCATTAGCTTTTTCTGGACTCATTCTGGCCAATTACATCATTTGTTTCTCCTTTACTTTGAAACTGTTTCATAATATCATAAACACGTCAGCCACGCACAGTTCTTCCCCTCTGCATCAAAGTCCTATCTTACAGCTTTGCCGTTAAGTAAATAATGTTATGCTCATTCATTTCCTACAGTTACCTCTATATCACCTGTAACTTTATACAGCACTTACCTAATACTCTGGAACTTATCTAGACAACTCACAAACACTGATTAGCTGATAACCACGTAATCATCACTCTACTGCAACGATTTTATTGTTATCCAGTTGATTCCTTGGCCTTTACAGTAGTCAGCTTCTTAACTACCCTTGACAGCCACAGTCACAAGCACAATGGTATCATTCAATTCTGCTCTCCTATCATTCATGGTCAGCAATCTTTCAAAATACACACTTCATTGACCTAGGATTGCATTCACTTCAGGGAGCGGCTGGCTATATGCAGTCTTCCTCTGAGACCTGTTTCTTCGTTAGCCTTTCTATCTACATTTACTTACTTCTCTGTAGAAAAAAAAATTGAATATCCCAAAGTTCTCGATTTTCTTCATTTTGTTTTCGTTGCTTTTATTCCCATCGTCTTTCAATTTCTTCTTGACTACCCTATCTATCAATATGTATAACAACACATGTCGTAACCTTCTTTCCTGCAAATGCACAATAGGTAACCTCTTTTTTAATCAAGTCTTTCGTTTCTTCATCCCACCACTGATTGTTTTATTCCTTCTCCCCACCCTCTTATGCTCACAAAACTCCCTGATGATCCTCTTGACCCCCATTATGGAATTTAACATACTTCTCACCTACTTCTTCCGCTCAATGTCGATTTCATTTTACCCATATGCTGTTTATCAAGCTCACTTGTCTTAATTGTATGTATAGCCACATTTTCCTCCCTGCTTTCCATTAAAAGTACTATCTATTTAACTTCCCCATCAAGTAAGTAATGATCATAATATCCTCCATTATATCAATCAACTATCTCTTCTATGTGTACTAACAACATTCTCTCTTCATTATGTGTACTTATCAAGAGTCTTCTATGTAAACCATGGAATTCCATCAGTCAGGCTCCTATCCAAATGCATTTCCTCAAGGCTGAATCCAGTCTCATTTACTCTAGGAACTCCATACCAACAACACCAACTTCTCTGCAGTCTCCTACCTTAGCATTTAAATCATCTAGCACAACCATCCTTTTATAATCTCTTAAATCCACCAGGGGGAAAGATTCAAACTTTCAAAACCATCGTCTTTTGGTGTCAATCTTTTTCATTCCTGGACCATATGAACACATTGTCACAACTTTTCTCATACCAAACTCAATCTTAGTCATCCAGTCCTCGAAATGACGTGTTTATGCTCCTTCAGCCATTGTCTACGTTACTGACACTTCTCTGGCACCCTTTCACTCTTTGTTCCCATTTCTGCACTAACTGCTCTCTCATCTTTGTCTAAGTGCCAAAGCTCTAGTATTTTCTTCTTCAATAAAACACTCGCCATATATTAGTTATCTTCTTGAGTAGATCCACATACATTCGAAACCCCAAGAACTACTATCATATTCTTTCTCAGTATTTCTGCTTTATCCTTCCTTGAGTAGGTTTGATTAACATTTTTATACAAGAGTATCAGTTTTCTATGTACTTAGCCAATCCTGTTATTTGTGGTAGGTGTGGCTCTTAAGGTTGAACTGAAAAGATTTGTCTTGAAACCAAGCGAATGAAATATCTCTGGCCTGTTTTCAATTGCTGACTTCTTATTACCGTACTTATTCAACTGTGATATACTTATTCCATAGGATTTTGGTCTTGATACATGATGAATTATGGGCACGTAAAGACTTATTCCACCCTGTATTTACAAGTCGTTTTCTCGTCCACATCTTTGCACCTTCATTGAATTTCTTTTCCCGGACTCTTTGCATTAGTTTATTCTGAAATTTACCAAAACGCTGTAGAATCATACACATTCATATTGCAGAACCACTTTTATGCCAGAGCAGTCACTCTCTCTTTATCTGCATTTTCGAACACAAATTTCCATCAGTAAAACTTAACCACTCTCAACAATATACTTCCTAAACCTCAGGTTCTCAACACGCTCTACGTTGCTGCTGTACCAATAACACTGTAAGCCATTCTGGTACAAAACAGGAGAATTCATGGTGGGGATACTCTCAAATGTTCATTTGCCTGATATCTGCATTTTTTGCCGAGACCAGTTGGGTATGTCACTGTCCAAAGGAAAAGGTAACGCCATTGATTGATGCGTTTAACAGTAAGCACAGCATTGAGAAATTAAATATGCCTCATTCCTGTTTTCCTACGGCTTAGTTAACTAGTTTAGGGTTTCAATTCCGTTAAATTAAGAACCTTTTCCTAACCTTGGTGCGTAAGGGAGGTTTAGGCCTAAGTGGTATTTTCCATTTGTTTTTGCTTAACGCCTAATGTGTCGGTTTTTTCCGTAAAGTAGCCTGAAGGGGTTCTTTTGTATTTGTTGGAGAACTAGTAATGTTACTCCACGAGGTAAATGTAGCTGAGCTAGGTCTAGTCCTGCTGTTTATTCCAAACTTTCTATAACTCCAATACTGTCTGAAATCTTTTGGAAAAAGTCTTAAGGCCTATTTTGAAAAGAATCGTATTTTGTTCCCTAGTTGACAGTATGGCCATAGCAAGTTCCTTGGCCTTTTGTGATGCCTTTTTTTTTAATATCCAAAGTCATACAAAGTTCCCTAAATTCTAGTTATGAAATTTTTATGACTTGACTTAAAAGCTGTTTTGACTCTATTAATCATAAGACTTGCTTTCAAATTTCGATGAGAGTTAGTGGACTATTTGTACTGTTCTGTAAAAGAAAACTATCCAGATAGATTTGTCTGTCCGTCAGCACTTTTTCTGTCCGCCCTCAAATCTTAAAAACTACTGAGGCTAGAGGGCTGCAAATTTGGGTGTTGATCATCTATCCTCCAGTCATCAAACATGCCTAATTGCAGCCTTATACCATCAGTAGTGCGTATTTTATTCAAGATTAAGGTTAGCCATGGATGGTGCATCTCTAACGGTGCCAGCCATCGACACATCTTCACTTCGACGCATTCTGGGGAGCAACTCGGCGCTGCCCGGGCATCGAGGCTGAGAGTTTCGTACTGCAGCACATCGAGAATTTCATACAGCATTATACGCTGTACAGAAATTCGGGGCATTTTTTACTTGTTTAGTAATGTTACTGAATTTTAAGTATTTTTAGGGTATATGTTGAATGGAGTTGGTGTTGGCGAGTGCAATAGTGACTATAGGAATTCAGTCCTGATGGTCCTCTGGATAACGTTTTTGTCCTGCCCTTCTTGTTATGTTATGTCCTTATGATAATGTGGTTGGCCCTAGGAAACAAGCTTACTGCTTAAGCAAGTACAAGTTAAAGTTCAAAGGTTTCACTCCTCCCACCGCTTGTTGTGGCGGACATCAACCAGGAAATCCCAGCCACCCAAAATGACGTCACTCGTGGCAGTAACCATCTTGAAGATAATCTCGCTTTTCGCCTCTTGACGCGGATTGAACGCTAGTCTCCTAGATGACGAGGCCAACACGTTACCCACTATACTACTAGCCAGTTAGTAGTTGATGTTTATTCTCTTTTTACGGATTATTTCTTTTTACGGTCTTTCTTACCCCTTGAGTTCAGGGTTACCCGACTTTACTTACTTTGGTTCAGTTTACGGATCTTTCCTTACCCCCTTTGATTTCAGTTTACCGGATCTTTCTTACTCCTTGAGTGCAGTTACCGGATCTTTTTACTCTTGAGTTGCAGGTTACGGATTTCTTTTCTTACCGTTGAGTGGCCCCAGTCAAGTTTACGGATCTTTCTTACGGCCTTGAGTGCAGTTACGGAATCTTTCTTACTTGAGGTGCAGTTTACGATCTTTGTTACTCCTTGAGTTGCAGTTTACCCGAATCTGGACACCTGAGTCAGATTACGGATCTTTCTTACTCCTTGAGTGCAGTTTACCGGATTTATCTTTCTTACCCCCTCTGGCCGTGCAGTTACGCTCTTTCTTACTTGAGTGCAGTGACGGATCTTTCTTACTCCTTGGTTGCAGTTCGGATTTTTCTTACTCCTTGGAGTGCAGTTTACGGATTATCTTACAGTTGAGTTTGGCAGTACCGGATTCGACGCTTAAGTGCAGTTTACGGATCTTTCTTACTCCTTGAGTGCAGTTTACGGATCTTTCTTACCCCTTGAGTGCAGTTTACGGATCTTTCTTACTCCTTGAGTGCAGTTTACGGATCTTTCTTACTCCTTGAGTGCAGTTTACGGATCTTTCTTACTCCTTGAGTGCAGTTTACGGATCTTTTCTTACTCCTGAGTGGGCAGTTTACGGAGTACGGATTTCTATTACTCCCCTTGAGTGCAGGTTGTACGGGATCTTTCTTACTCCCCTTGAGGTTGACAGTTTACGATCTTTTCTTACTTGAGTGGCAGGTTTACGGGATCTTTCTTACTCCTTGAGTGCAGTTTAACGGATTGGCTTTCCTTTTACTCCATTGAGTGCCAGTTTACGGATCTTCTCTTACTCTTGAGTGCAGGTGTACGTGGATCTTTCTTACTCCTTGAGTGACGGAGTTTACGGATCTTCTTACTCCTTGAGTTGAGTGGTCGGATTTCTTTCTTTCCTTCTTGAGTTTGCACGGTTATGGATCGTTTCTTACTCCTTGAGTGCAGTTTACGGACTTCTTACTCCTTGAGTTTGCAAGTGTACGATCTTCTTACCCCTTGAGTGCAGTTTACGGATCTTTCTTACCCCTTGAGTGCAGTTTACGGATCTTTCTTACTCCTTGAGTGCAGTTTACGGATCTTTCTTACCCCTTGAGTGCAGTTTACGGATCTTTCTTACTCCTTGAGTTTGCAGTTAGGATTTTGCTCTACTCCTTGAGTGCAGTTACGGATCTTTTCTACTACCTGGAGTAGCAGTTTACGGATTTTCTACTACTTAAGTACAGTTTACGGATCTTTCTTACTCTTGAGGGCAGTTTATCGATCTTTCCCTTACCCTTGAGTGCAGGTTACGGATCTTTCTTTACTCCTGGAGTGCAGTGTTTACGGATTTCTTACCCCTGAGTTGCAGTTTACGGATCTTCTACTCCTTGAGTTTGCAGTTTCGGATCTTTCTTACTCCTTGGAGTGCAGGCTTACGGATCTTTCTTACCCTTGAGTGCAGTTTACGGTCTTTCATACTCCTTGAGTCGCAAGTTTTACGGGATCTTTTCCTTACCCTACTTGAGTGCATGTTTACGGATATTTCTTACTCCTTGGAGTGCAGTTTACGGGATCTTTCTTTACTCCTTGAGTGCAGTATTACGGATCTTTCTTACTACTTGAGTGCAGTTTACGGATATTTCTTACTCCTTTAGTGCAGTTACGGATCTTCTTACTCACATTGAGTGCAGTGTACGGATTTTCTTACCCTGAGTGCAGTTTACGGATAGTTCTTACTTCCTGAGCGCAGTTTACGGATCTTTCTTACTCATTGAGTGCAGTTTACGATCTGTCTTACCCTTGAGTGCCAGTTTACGGATCTTTCTTACTCCTTGAGTGCAGTTTACGGATCGTTCCTTACTCCTTGAGTGCAGTTACGGATCTTTCTACCCCTTTGAGTGCAGTTTACGGGATCGTTTCTTACTCCTTGAGTTGGCAGTTTTACGGAATCTTTCTTACTCCTTGAGGCAGTTTACGGATTCTTTCTTCTTACTTGAGTGGCATTTTACGGATCTTTCCCTTACTCCTTGACCGTTGCAGTTACGGATCTTTCTAACCTTGAGTTGGAGTTTCGGAATCTTACTTACTCCTTGAGTTGCAGTTTACGGATCTTTCTACCCCTTTGAGTTTACAGCTATGGTTATTTCTTACTCTTGAGTACAGGTTTTAAGGATCTTGCTTACCCCTTGAGTGCAGTTTACGGATCTTTTCTTACTCCTTGAGTACCGTTCGGATCTTTCTTTACTCCCTTGAGTTTGCAAGTTTCAAGGATCTTTCTTACTCCATTGAGTACAGTTTACGGATCTTTCTTACTCCTTGAGTTTACCCCAGTTATGTTTCTTTTCTTAATCCTTGAGTTGCAGTTACGGATCTTTCGTACTCCTGAGTGGCAAGTTTACGGATCTTTCCTACTCCTGAGTTTGCAGTTTACGGATCTCTACCTTCCGGAGTACAGTTTTACGGATCTTTCTTACTCATTGAGGACAGTTTACGGATCTTTCTATCCTTGAGTTTACAGTTACGGATCTTTCTACCCTTGAGTTGCAGTTTACGATCTTTCTTACTCCTGAGTGCAGTTTACGGATCTTCTTACTCCTTGAGTGCAGTTACGGATCTTTGCCTTACTCCCCTTGAGTACAGTTTACGGATCTTTCTTTACTCCTGGAGTGCAGTTTAGGAGTCTTTCTTACTCCCCTTGGAGTGCCAGTTTACGGATCTTTCTTTACTCCTTGAGTACAGTTTACGGATCTTGCTTAACCCTTGGTACAGTTTACGGATCTTTCTTACCCCTTGAGTTGGCAGTTTACGGACTTTCGTTACTCCTTGAGGGTACCAGTTTTTAAACGGTTCTTGTCTTACTCTTGAGTACAGTTTACAGATCTTTTCTTACTCCTTGAGTACAGTTTACGGATCTTTCTTACTCTTGAGTACAGTTACGGTTCTTTTCTTACTCCTTGAGTACAGTTTCCACGTTCTTCTTACTCCTTGAGTACAGTTTACGGTTCTTTCTTACTCCTTGAGTGCAGTTTACGGATCTTTCTTACTCCTTGAGTACAGTTTACGGTTCTTTCTTACTCCTTGAGTACAGTTTACGGTTCTTTCTTACTCCTTGAGTGCAGTTTACGGATCTTTCTTATTCCTTGAGTGCAGACTATGGATACTGAAACCCTTGACAGACAGAGATTTAGCTGAAATTAGTCTATTGTACAAAACACAGGGAGCAAGTTAACATGAACAAAACTCAAAGTATCTTTACTGGCAGACAAAGGACATCAGATCAGGCACCCCCTTCCCCTCTATACCCCCCTTTCCACCCAGGTCTTTTCATGGACAGTTTTTTTCCTAAGTGAATGCAAACCATTTAAATTCTAGATAGAATTTTTTTTTTTACTGCAAATTCGCTTTTGAGAAACATATCCTTTCTATATCCTCTGAGGAAGTTTTTCAATGTTTTTTTATAGAACTTTAGGTCATGAGGGAATGTTTGAATTTTTTTCATCTTTTAATTGGTTTTCCTGTCTGGTGTTCTTCAGCAGCTGATTGGCATCGTAAATTGGTGAATCGATGGAACTTCAGAAATTCAACTTGTAATTTTTTTTCTCTCCGAGAGGAATTTTTTTTTTTTCTCTCTGAAAAGGTTGGCGTGAGTCATACTTTACAGTTTATTTGTTATTTTTTCTTATTGTATTTGTTATATTTCTTATTTTATTTGTTATTTTTTATTTATCTTATTTATTCAACTTGTTTGCTGTTCGTTTCATTAGTTTTTCTACGATATTTATCTTTCACAGCTTATTTTTTTCTTCTCAATTTGTTTTTCTCATTGGGTCTATATATTATATATATATATATATATATATATATATATATATATATATATATATATATAGTATATATATATGTGATATATATATATATATATATATATATATATATATATATATATATATATATATATATAATGCTCTCCGGTCGCGATTTATTGCATTCATTAACTGATGATACGTTCTGCCTGTCTTATTTATATACCTGTGTAATTCTCCATGTTTTCACCAATCAAGCGCTTTGATATTTACTTTCATTTTTCATATAACCATCTTTGTTAGTCAGGGTATTCTGTCATTTTTTTATTATCAAAATATTCTTTCATACACAGCGTAAAAAAATGTTCCAGGAAGGAACTGTAATGGTCGATATTTACATTCATAATCTTTGATGTGTAATCCATTCACCCCTAATAACAGTTGGATCAAATCAAAGTGACTGATAATATATTCAGTGTTAGCGCAGGGGGACTTATGGATATGGCCGCGTAGCCTCGTTTCACAAGATAATAGGACGGTATGCACGCTTCATCTGTTCTTTTGGCGTCCCTCGATGCGAGGAATGGCTAGTCGACGAGCCTATAGGACGGACCAGAGTTGAATCGCTTGATAAGGGGGGAGAATGAATGAATGAGAGAGAGAGAGAGAGAGAGAGAGAGAGAGAGTACTTTAGTTAAACATAGACAAATAATTTATTGAAATGATTTTCCTGCATTCGGCTAGAAATAATTTTCAGTAAGTTTCATGACAATGAAATTGATTTTTGTTGCCTAATCAGAGCGCATTACTTTTTTGTTTGCAAACACACACACACACACACACGCATACGCGCACGCACACACACACATTATATAACATACATAGATACATATGCATATGTATATATGTATGTATGTATATGAATAAACGTGGGAGAACGTATAAGAAAAAAAATCATAATGAAGCAGGTACGCTATCTTTTATACATAACGTATTTAAGTACATAATACCATACAGAATACCTTGGTTTATTGGTGAGTAAAATATGCACTCACTGTTCATAATCAAAGGATTTGACTTTTTTGTATACACACACACACACACACACACACACACACACACACACACATATATATCTACATATATATATATATATATATATATATATATATATATATATATATATATATATATATATATATATATATATATTATATATATATATATATATATATATATATATATATATATATATATATATAGATAGATAGATAGATAACTGAACATATTGGCATAAAACTGTGCCATTATGACCCCTACTCTCTCTCTCTCTCTCTCTCTCTCTCTCTCATCTCTCTCTCTCTCTCTCTCATATATATATATATATATATATATATATATATATATATATATATATATATATATATATATATATATATATATATATATATATATGAGAGAGAGAGAGAGAGAGAGAGAGAGAAGGGGGTTCATAATGGCACAGTTTTATGCCAATATGTTCAGTTATCTATCAAGTTAATTTTCCAGCACCTGTGACCATGCAAAGAGATGTAAGAGTAATGTTGAGTATAAAAACTCCAAAAAAATCTTGCAAAAGCATTTTCTCCACAACAGCCAGGGGTCTTCAAATCGCTCTTTGTAAAAATGGTTGTCGTAGTCTTGTAAAAATGATTGTCGTTGTCCCGAAACTGATCAACCAAACTACCTCCACCCCTCTACATATACCTGGGGTGAACAACGGACAAGCTTTCGTTTTTGTAGTCACTCGTTTCCTCCATCTACTGGAAATGGTGCGAGTTTCGTTGGTGTCCTTTTGATTGATTTGCTCGTTGTTGTATTTGTGTTTTCTTAGACGAGTACTTTTATTTTACGATTATTTTATAGTTGTCATTTTCAGCTTAAAATGGGGCTGGTCCTCGAAGCGTGGAATGTTCTCTTCCAACAGAATTCCATCTTATAAAAGCTCATAAAAATGCCAAAATTTAGTAAGTAAATACTATTTTTCAGAGACTGCTGTCTCTCTCTTCAGGGTTGGTAACGAATGAGAAAAGATACAGAAAAGGTGCTATTTATACCAAGAGATCCATTTGATGCTGGGCACTAATGCGTTTAATTCTGAAAGGAATTCGTGGGGCAATTTCAACGAATTCCTTTCAAAATTAAATGCATTAGTGCTCAGCATCAATTTTAAAGTTGAATGGGAAACAGACAACAAAATTTCTTTTCTTGATGTTTTGATCATTAGAGACACGACAGAATACAAATTTACCATATACAGATAGCCAACTTTTTCACTTTCATACATTCACTTCTTTAAATATCATGAAATTTCTATCAAGATAGGCATAGCCAGCAACCTATTCTTAAGAGCCTTACGAATGTGTTCCCCAGATTTCCTGGACAAGAAATTTGAACTGATTTGTAAGCAGCTTTTATCTTTAAGGTATCCTGACCATATAATTGAGAAAGTGATTCATAAAGCAAGCGTATTTTTCTGCCGACTTCCTCAAGACAAGACCAGAGAGACACTCAACAATTAAATAAACTTAGCCAAATCCCTAATTACCATCCAACCAAAGACAATCCCCAAAGACACAGGAGTACACAAAATCCCACGCCCGGACTGTGACCAATCTTACATCAGTTTAACAGGAAAATCACTTCCCCAGAGATTAATACAACATAAATGGTCAGTTAGGTATGGACAACAATGCTCAGCTATTTTTAACTATATAAATAACCATAATCACAGAATAAACTGAAATTTGTCATGTATAATTTATAGCAGCAAATGTCAGTACTAAAGCCAGATGATAAAGTCAGCCTTAATTAAACAAAGACAAGTAATAGACATCTCAAAGGGTGCCTTGGATTCAGGTATCATAAAATCTTCCTTTAACCAACGCTGAAGGTGATTAAAGAGAAATTATCAGCAGGGTGACCTAAAACGGCTACCTGTGGATGGATCTCTTGGTATAAATACCGCCTTCTCTGTAACTTTTCTCATTCATTACCTACCTGAAGAGAGAGACAGCAGTCTCTGAAATATAGTACTTACTTTCTATATTTTGGCATGTATATGGGCTCCTTTTATATATATATATATATATATATATATATATATATATATATATATATATATATAATATATATATGTATATATATATATATATATATATATATAACTATCTAATTTGCTCTACCTTGGAATATTTTCATATATGTTAACCAAAGGGGAATTTTTTAGTTAGTTGGTAAGAAATTCGTCGGCTCATGGGCTCGAACCACGGAACCAAGAATTCAGGACATACAGTAACGGCGTTTTACGTAACCACAAGGCTATCGCGAGAGGATACGATATTAAAGGACATTTGCAGCTTAATGCGTGTATATGAATCACGATGATGTGATAAAACTTTATATATATATATATATATATATATATATATATATATATATATATATATATATATATATGTTATATATATAGATATATATATATTATATATATATATATATATATATATATATATATATATAGTATATATATTATATATATATATATATATATATAATATACATATATATATATGATCATAATATATATATCTGTATTATATATATATATAATATATATATTATATAATATATATAATATATATATATATATATATATATATATATATATATATATATATATATATATATAAGTCATATCACATTACCGTGATTCATATACATATATCGAGCTACAAATGTCCTTTAATATCTAATTCGCTCTACCTCGGAATTAATATATTTTCATATATGTTTAACCGAAGGGGAATTTATTTAGCGATAATAGAATTGCCGGCCGACGGGCACGAACCATCGACATCTTCAATTCCAGGACTGGCAGTCCTGGAATTGAAGATGTCGATGGTTCGTGCCCGTCGGCCGCCAATTCTATTATCGCTGAATAAATTCCCCTTCGGTTAAACATATATGAAAATATATTAATTCCGAGGTAGAGCGAATTAGATATTAAAGGACATTTGTAGCTCGATATATATATATATATAATATATATATATATATATATATATATATATATGTATATATATATATATATATATATTATATATATATATATATATATATATATTATATATATATATATATATATATAATATATCCAATTAATGTGAGTCTCAACTCAGGATCCAATCTCGAAGGCGAAGGGAAAAGGTGTCATTGTTACATTAGTTTATTATACTGCGGATTCGCATAGATTTACATAAAAGTGGAAGCCACAGAACTGGATGTAAACTGACTAATCCAGAGCACTGTGTAAGGAATCATGTAAAATTGCGCAAAACTGATATTAATTAGAAAGATTTTCTATAATAGGACAAGCCCATAACGAAAACGACTTCAACATACTTGAATCTGTTATTATAAAGATGTTCCCAACACTAAATAACCAAACAACTTCTGTCCAATTGTTTGTCGCTTAACATTTTGTTTTTGTTTTCCTTCTCTCGTCCTTTCCTTCTCTTGCTGGGTCTTGAGGAAATTTATGTTTTTGGTCTTATTATTTCGGCGGTTTAGTTATGTCCTGTTCCTATTCCTCCTGTTTTTAATGTCTTATAATTTGTGTACGTATCGATGTTTTAATGTGACTTTTTGTAAGAGGGTTTTTAATCTTTGCAGACTTGAAAATGCGATGAAATCAATTGTCATGAAACGTTGGCATAATAAACTAATGTAACAATGGCGCCTTTTCCATTCACCTTCAAGTATGTATGCTAGCTAACCAACCTGGCATTGCCTGGAAAAATTTCTGATGGATTAAAAACTTTCTCTTGCACCTCCTTGTGCTAAATGCCCCTCATATACAGAAATTACTGTTCTGACGGTCCCTTTTATCCAGATATTACTGTTCTGTCCCATTTGTCCGTGTATTCAGTTCCACGCTGGACAAGTGGTTTTCGCACTTGGCTGCCAATCTGGTGGTCCGAAGTTCGAATCCCGGCTTGGCCAACGCGGAAACAGAGGAATTTATTTCTGGTGATAGAAATTCATATCTCGATCTAGTGTGGTTCGGATCCCACAATAAGCTGTAGGTCCCGTTGCTAGGTGACCAATTGGTTCCTAGCCACGTAAAAATATCTAATCCTTCGGGCCAGCCCTAGGAGAGCTGTTAATCAGCTCAGTGGTCTGGTAAAACTAAGATAGACTTATTTATTATCCGTGTATTACTTTGGTAACTGTCCTGTATATCCAGGAATTTTTGTACCAACGATCCCTTTTTTCCAAATATTACTGTTCTAGCCATCCTTTTTATCCAGAGATTACTGTAGTGACTGTCCCATTTATCCTTGTATTACTATGGTGACTGTCCCTTTTTTTACCAGTATCACTCTGCTGACTCTACCATTTATGCAGGTATTATTGTGGTGACCGTCCCTTTTATCCAGGTAGTACGGTGTAGTCCGTCCCATTTATGTGTGTGTTATGGTCTGACTATCCCTTTTATCCAGGCATTACTGTGCTGACTGTCTCTTTTATGCAGGTATTTCTGTGGTGACTGTCTGTTTTCCAGGTATTTCTGTGCTGACTGTTCCATTTATCCAGGTATTACTGTGGTAACTGTTCATTTTAGCCAAACTTTACTATGATGACTGTCCCATTTACCGCCCACTTAACTGAAACACCCCCACAAATACCTAAGCACATCCCTACTATATCTAAACACACACCCCCCACTAAACCTAAACATACGCCCTATAAAACCTAAGCACAAACCTTGATACAGAATAATTATTCACAGGGAATAAAAAAAAACATTTTCAATAATATATTACTATGGTAATGAGGTATGATAACCCGTAAAGTTTATTTACCACATAATTTACAAGGGAAGGTGGCGGAAGTTGGATGGGGAAAGGGGGGGAAGGAGAAGGGCAGGGGGTACGCGTTGAAACCTACCCTACTATAAAAGTTGGGTCAAATAATGGCCATTTGACAAATTTTACCTAGATCGGCCAAGCGGTTACCACGTGCGTTACAAATGGAAAGGGGAATGGGTACAAAAGAGTCCACGAAAACATAACATAAACACCAAATGGATTCCGTAACTGTCAACAAACATAAACACCAAATGGATTCCGTAACTGTCACCAAACATAAACACCAAATGGATTCTGTAACTGTCACTAAACATAAACACCAAATGGATTCTGTAACTGTCACCAAACATAAACATCAAATGGATTCCGTAACTGCCACCAAACATAAACATCAAATGGATTCCGCAACTGTCAACAAACATAAACACCAAATGGATTCTGTAACTGTCACCAAACATAAACACCAAATGGATTCCGCAACTGTCAACAAACATAAACACCAAATGGATTCCGTAACTGTCAACACACGTCAAAGATTGGGAGTGACACATCTGGATGAAGGCGCCAATAGTAATCATGAACCAGTAGTTTGGTTCCAGATACAGGAGAGATGTTGAAATGGAGCGACAGTTGCCTGATAGTGAGGCTTGGCAGAGAACAATTTTGTTTCCGTGGGCGGAAGGAGGGATTTGTCTTGAGGACAAAATGAAACTTGAGTGGGCAAAGCGTGTAAGAAAAAATCTTTGTAAAAGAAATATGCAAAAAATATATGATTATGTATATATATACATATTTATATATGTTTTTTTATCATATCACCGTGATTTACATTATAACCAGTAAGCTACAAATATCATTTAATATCCAGTTTTGGGAAAATCCCCGATGGGGAATGAATCACTGAAGGGGAATATAAGTGATGAATGGATCGGTAACGCCGGGTTCTCGATCCCTCGTCACAGTACCTTCCAACGACTCCAGTTGGCGGTCTAACCACGTAACCATCAAGAGAGGTATTAGTTAATGCCAATTCTGCCGGTGGGTTAATGCAGAAGCTGAGACCAGAAAACTGTCGCTGCGACATTCACACTTAAATTGCCGATTCGTGGATGGACCCCTTCTACCAAAAATGTTCACATCAACACCTTAAACGTGCACTCAAGTCTATTCAGCAGCTCGCCAACCTCCGTCATACTTTTTGCCATTCTCCTATGTTTGTCCTGTAACACCTCAGTTATGCCATGTATCTTATTATTACTAGATCTTTCGCCCCCCCTTTCTAATACTGTCAACTTTTGTATCTGCTTGAATGGATTAAGGAATGTCTAATTTTTGGAACTAAGATAAATTAAGAGGACCAGTGAAAGAGATTGAAAGTTTTCACATGAGGAGGACATTGGAAGTTAATGTGAGCAATAGTGCAGTTATGAGTGTAAATAGCAACCAGGAAGATGTAGCAGTGAATGTGTAGTATATGGAAGTTGTAGGAATGGATGCATGAGAATTGTATAGAGATTTGGAAATAAACCTTCTAATGATGATTGGATGAAAGAAGAGATGAGTCCCATAGTACAGAAAGCAAGGAAAGTGGCAGGATTTGTGCAGAAAGTGTGGAGGAAACTTGGGCCGTCTAAGGAAGCGAAAATTGAAATGTATGAAGGGACTGTTGCGCCAACATTCCTCCAAGCTAAGGAAATGAAGTGTTGACGTTATATGTGAATAAATAAAGTAGGATGTTGTGAAGAACTTTATATGTGATATCTGTGGCATAATAAGAACTGAAAGGGTGTGAAATGCCGGAAAATGAGGTAGCATAAATGATAATTTGAGTGATAAGATGGTTAAGTGTTCTGAGGTGGTATGGTGATGTGGTATGGATATAAATGCACTCATGAAATCCTGTACAGTCAAATTCAGAGGTTTACCATACTGTCAGTGCAGAGAGAGCGCACTAGGATCACCTACATGAGTGAGTGTCGGTTGACTTTTGAATCTGACTGTACTACACACATATATGCATCTATGATCACAATGATAACACATTTATAACTATATCGTCTAGACAAAGACCACAGAACAAATTTTGTATAGAAAGATAGCTCCTCATTAATGAGATTTTCTGCACGTCTCTTAGTGTCCGTAGTACTGAAAGGATGTCATTTATTTTCCAGCGGCCTCGTTGCTGGCAGCGATGGACCAAAGTGCCGACCCCTGCAACGATTTCTTCCAGTTCGCCTGCGGTGTCTGGAACAAGAAACACGTTATTCCAGAGGATCGAGCGTCTATCAACACCTTCGAAGTTATGGCCGATCAGCTACAAAATATTCTCAGGGGTACTATCTAAAAAATTTTCTTTTATTGTGTTAGGCCATTAATGTTTTTTATTTACAATTACTATGTGGTACTTTTATTTGAATACGTATACTGTTGCACTAGAATCACGTATTTTTACACCACGTTGTAATCATTTGGTGGCATGTTCGCAATTTTTTTTTTAGCTACACTAGAGCTAGGCCTATTTAGCGGCTGAATCGTGTGTCTTCCTGTCCTCTTCTCTGTTAACAAATAAACCTTCTCCATTCTTTCCTTGCAACCAGACTATCTCAGACTTTGACAACCAGATTCTCTCATTGCCACAACCTTTTTCTTGGACGCAGTTAATCTCATTATTATATGACCGAAATGTATATAATTTTGTCAACGTTATATTTGTTAGCAGCATTCCCTAATGTGGTGTTATTATTACTCGTATAACTAATGCTGCTGGTTACATTATCATTAGTTCATCATTGGACGAGTGGGTTACGTGCTCGCTTACCGATTTGGTAGTCCGAGTTCGCTTCGCCACTGCCAACCCGGAATCATAGGAATGTATTTCTGGTGATTAGACATTCGTTTCTCGTTATAATGTGGTTCGAATCCCACAGTGAGCTGTAGGTCCCATTGCTGATTAACCAATTGGTTTCTAGCCACGTCAAAATATCTAATCCTTCGGGCAGCCAGCCCTAGGAGAGCTCTAGATCAGCTCAGTGGTTAGTTAAAACTAAGATATACTTTGTTTTTTTTACATGATCATTACTTTCTACGCAGGTCTTTTGGAAGAGGATGTGTCACCGGGCGAAGGGGAAGCAACCAAGAAGGCAAAGATCTTTTACTCGTCATGTATGAATACAAGTAAGTTGATTATTTTTGTAATGAAAGATGTTGCCCGTAAGTAGTCGTAGTGGTACGAGTGGTGGTGGTGTCCATAAGGGACGTAGAATTCGATTTGATGCGGCTTTGAATGTGATAGGTTCTCTCGTTAAATCATTTCAAAGAAATTGCACTGCCATTGCTCTTTTTTTTCTTTTTTAGAATAAAGTCTCACGCAAACCAGTAATGAAACTCAAAGAAAGGAGAATCCCTCACAAACACACACACACAAAGGTGTGTTTGTTTATTATTGCTCTTAAGAGCTTCTTGTGAGTAAGCTTAGGTCAGTTTGGCAAAGCGTATATTGTCCTTTTGAAAGGAACTGTAGGTTATCTAGACGTCTATGTAGTCTGTATATTAAGTTTCAAATTAATTTAAGAGAGAGAGAGTATTTAAGTAACCTGACACAATGCAACTAGCTGCTCGCTCATTGGCGTCATAGGCAAGTGACTCCAAGCAAGGGACGAAGAAGAAAAACAGGAAATAAGGTCTCATTGTCCCTGTGACCTTGGACCTGATTTCCTGCTTTTTCTTCTTCGTCATGTTGCACACACACCTCTCACTCGTACCCTCATCCTCATTCGCTGTTCATGTGCATATGACTTTAAATGGAATGTCAGATGCACTCCGTGGCAGAGCTGCGTCATAGAATGCAGTTGTTCTGGGACCAAGTCTGAATACAGATTCGTGAATGAGCTGTGCAGGCGGTTCAAGTGTGGACGTTCTTCCAATAATTCAAATAACATTATGTTAAATAGCCAAGTTTCCAACCATCACAGATTCTCCTTCCGGGATTAATAGATATTATCTATCAGTTCAAGTTCATAACAGGCTACCTTTCTTAGACATTTTATTATTTCGTTTAGAAGATAATAGAATTAAATATGCAGTATATAGAAAACCGACCCATGCAGAGTCATATATTCATGCTTTTTCTTTCCACTCAGAAGATGTGAAAATAGGTGTTATTTCTAATATATTCTTGAGAACATACAAATTTCGTGATGTTGAATTTTTAGAGACTGAAATAAATCACAGCAAAAAGATTTTCACTGCACTTGGTTACAATACAAGTTCTATGCAGAAGCCATATTTTAAGGCACGTAGAACATATCATGTGGCAAGGGAGAAAATGCGCTTCGTAGGTGATAATAATTGTTTTTAGTCTTGCCACAAACCAACAAAAAATCTGGACTTTTAAAGGAATATTTGAAATTTTGTAACATTGACCCAGCACATAAGAATACAAACACTGTTCAAAAGAACGTAATTAACAAATAATGTTAAAAATGTAGAGGAATAAACCTGCCAAGAGTGTAAAAAGATAAATGTAGGTGAAACGATTGATTTTGACAGAAGGAAAAGACTCATTAAGGAAGGGTAATGAAAACAACGCCCTCTTTCAACGCAGAGTAAAAATCATATTGTTAACCTGGACGAAATGAAAAACGTGAAGTATGTTAACACTGAAAATAAAGAAAACTTTAAGAATATATTTTAATCCAAAAGGTTGACACTGAATGTGTAGTATAAGAGTAATTCAAGTTGTGAAACTATATTGGCAAACCACCTTAGGGCAGTTACACTGATAATAATAATCCAACTACTTACATGTATGTTGATATTTCTTTTACCTTGACCAGTGATTTCAGTTTTTGCAACTTTTAATTATTTTTATGAAAGAGGGAAAGAATATACTCTCCGAAAGCTTAAGTAAATATTTTCAATTCTTCCTAATTTTAGTGGCCTTCCTACAACAGAATATTTTAACGAACGGAGACAGCGTGTATAACTTGCTCTGTGTATATACTATATACTATATATATATATATATATATATATATTATATATATATATATATATATATATATATATATGTAATACAAAAGGAGCCCATAAAAACGCC
Source organism: Macrobrachium nipponense (assembly GCF_015104395.2). NCBI lineage: Eukaryota > Metazoa > Arthropoda > Malacostraca > Decapoda > Palaemonidae > Macrobrachium > Macrobrachium nipponense. The sequence goes on along the minus strand of NC_087201.1, from coordinate 32,718,077 downwards.
AAAATATAGAAAGAGAGTACGATATTTTGAAAGACTGCTGCCTCTCTCTATACGTACCTGAAGAGAGAGACAGCAGTCTCTGAAATATAGTTTTTATGGGCTGCTTTTGTTAGATGGAATTCTGTTGTACAGAATACTTGTACATTTATTATATTATATATAATATTAATATATATATATGATATATTATAGATATATATATATTATATTATTAATTAAGAGTTATATATATATGAATTTTTATCACATCACCGTGATTCATAAACTACGTTCATTAAGCTACAAAGTCCTTTGCCTAATTCTAATCGCTCTACCTCGGAAGTAAATATGATTCATAAACTACGTGCATTAAGCTACAAATGTCCTTTAATATCTAATTCGCTCTACCTCGGAATTAATATATTTCCATATACGTTAACCGAAGGGGAATCTCTTAGTTGATAATAATTCCTGCCGTGTCGGTAAAGAGTCACTGAAGTCCTGATTTCTCCTCCGTGCGCTGGTTCGAATCCACGACGAGAGGACGAAGTTATTAAAAAAAAAAATCCCCTTCGGTTAACGTATATGAAAACATATTGATTCCGAGGTAGAGGGAATTGTACATCAAAGGATATTTGTAACTTATTTGTGAGCGCCTGGCTATTATTTATTTTCTTGTGTATGTGACTTAACTTTTCGAAAACTGGACCACCTTGTGCACCCATTTTTCTCAAGTGTTGATGGAGTGGAGAGAAAGGTAACATGGCGCTTTTGTCAGGTCAGATTGAGGAGGCCAAGGACGAGCCACTGGACCAAGTCCTGGAGAGCCTGGGAGGATGGCCCGTCACGCAGGAGAACTGGACCCTCCCGGAGTTCTCCGTCGAGACCCTCATCGGGCGTTTGCGAGGGGAACTGAACCAGGGAATCCTGATAGATCAGTGGGTCGGGCCCGACGATACGAACTCATCCGTCAACGTCATACAGGTGGGACTCTCTCTCTCTCTCTCTTCATTTATATTTAAATTTCAGTCTGTCGCGCACACACACTCGTATTTATATAGCTATTCGTCTTCTAATGAATTTAATGAAGCGTGCTTTTGATAAATAAAATAATGTTCCTTGATTTTATTAGATTAAAACATTTGTATTCAAAGTGATCTTGAGATGAACGTGAAAATACTGAATATCAGCTGTATGTTGCAGTTATTTTGTAACCTTCCATTCCTCTTCAAAATAAATATGACTCGGATACTGTCATATTTCCCTACAAGGTTTAATCCCAGGGATGAGCTTCTTTAGATGTCACTTATTTAATATCCAGACTCTGTTGGGTGACAAAATTAGACTTTGCTGTGAACATCTCCTTGGAGAGTTTTATAAGGCGGAACATTGTTGGTTATAATTACAAGTTTATTATGATGCCTCGCTGATGATGTTGCCTCTTGAATGAGGTTCCAAAGCAATTCTCTTGCAAAGGACGGTGAACTTGTTTTTTTTTCTGTAGTGGAACTTTGAAAATGATTACGATTAACAGAATTTTGTTCGCAGGCAGTATGAACATGTAAGAATTGCAGGGGTGGGTGGCTGTGTCATGTCTTTCCTACTGTCACCCAGGGAGGACAGACAAGATTCACTTGGGTTTTATTATTATTGTTGTTGCTGTTGTTGTTGTTGTTGAAAGTAATTGCTGCATCAGCTGCACTGATCTTGAAAGGGGTCTTCTCTGTGTTTCTGAGAAACTTTCCAACGTGATTAATCTTCCGAAGTAAGTCAATTAAGGAGGACGTGATCTGTAGAGATATATTTTATACAATATAGACAAATTTATGTGTTAGTCAAATCAATTATATGGCCAACATTTCATTCGGCTAAAACCAAATATGGCCACTGCAGCAGGGTGGAGTAGTGATGACGCTGGTGGCATCTACTCATTGTACAGTTGATGGGTGAGCAGGGGGCAAGTCACATGCTGAATTTTCATTGGCTGGAGGTGCGATGCCGCTCTCCTACTGGCTGGAAAAAGTTCCCTGCAACCTACTAATAGGCTTGAAGGTCGCATCGCTGCAGCCTGTTGGACTGACAAGACTGGAGCATGATGTCTCGGAGTAGTGTGTGACGTTGCTTGAAGTTGCTGTATTTCAGGGCCGTGAGTGTCACTCGTTCTGGTATTATTTTCTTGTCCTGGTATTATTCTTATTATTGGGGAGGAAGAGCACTTCTTGCATCGTGTTCAGTGGTGGTTTCTCCTGCTGGATGAGTAGCACTTGAAGTAAGTGCAGACGCCGTTCTTCATGGTAGTCATTCTGATGTAAGTGCTGGGACATCCTTAGGCAGGGCATGAAAACTGGTAGACCACATTCGTCTGCTTCAGAGGATCTCTTGTCAGCAGGGTTGGGTTATTCTTCATGATTAGGTCCGTGGTATGTAAACTCTGTGGTAAATGATAAGGTCGAATTTGGTTTTAACTTGGTAGGGGTAACATTTTCCATAATGATCCTCTTCATTATGTCCCCATCCTCTCGGTATCATGAGTGCATTCTCTCCTTGTAGACAACTTGATCTTGTACTGCGGGTGAAGCTGTGCTCTCTCTCTCTCTCTCTCTCTCTCTCTCTCTCTCTCTCTCTCTCTGCCAGGAGGAACAGTGGGTGAGGGTCCTCTTAACATAGGCCTTGATGGTGGTAGTTCTTAAATTTCGCAGGGCAATCACTGTCTCCATTCAGGCACAGGCCTAAGTTCATCTGCTTGATATAGATAGAGGTTCTTAGGCCATCTTCTGTTATGCAGACAAGGATGCCGAGAAAAGGGAGCTGGCCATTGTTGCTGAATTTGACGTTGTAGTTCAAGGAACTATAGTGCTGGAACATATGATGGACTACTTCGACCTCATCCTTGTCGTCTGCCTGTACAAAGCTGTCTATATATCTGGCTTATTTGCGGGGATCTCCTTATATGATAGAAACCCTCTCCTCCACTATGCGTGTAGAAGTTTGCAAAATGGACACTCAAAGGCGAGCCCATTGTAACACCGTCCTTCTGGTGGAACATCTGGTCCTTGTGGGTGGAGAAGGGAGTCTTCTATGCATATCTTGAATGGGATCCCTGTAGGTGTGGTCCTTGATTTCGATGGTCTCAAAATCATTGGGATCCCTGTAGATGCAGTTCTTGATTTCGATGGTCTCAAAATCATTATGGTCCACTGTAATGGACCGCACTCGGTCTTGCAGGATCTTAATTGCAAAAAGAAAGAGACTGAAATGACTGACAGCAGTTGAGACAAACAAAGGAGGAAGGAGCTGATCAAAACAACAAAAATTACCTTACTATTACTTTATTATCCTAAATTTTTATACGTATTTACAAAGTGAGTCAAAGTTTAGGAAAACAAAAATGTAAGGCAAATAACCAATACTATGACCAACAATCAAATTACATAGTTCCACAGACACTAAATTCTCAATAACAATTCAATAAATAAATGCCAAAATAAATATCCAGCAGTAGCACCATACAAATGTAATAGTAATCATAAACACTCAGAGCCATACTTGCTTACTAACCACAATTATCAGAGCCACTTGCTCCAATAATATTACAATAACAATTCACAATAATAAGAGTCATACACTTGCTCATCCAAATAATACTAATAATGTTGCAGCATGCCCAAGGAAGAACCATACACTTGTTCATCCAAAAGACACTGATAGTGTTACTACATAAAAGTAAGAGCCACAATCTTAGATCCTCAACACAATGTTCAATGCGACTGCTTTGTAGCAGCCATGGAAGAGCACCTCTTCTCAACATGGGACTATGACTTAGCAACCTCTCATCATTGGGAATTGGACCGAGTCCTCCTCAGCAGTTGACAACTGCTAAACCAAATCCATCACCAGCAACCAGGTGATCCTCCAAAACTGCTGCTGCTGTGGTCTCGATGGAACATTTCGTCTCGACAGACGAAAACTCTGAACAACAGCATTCCTGGGTAAGGAGGCAACTGTCCAAAGATAAACAAACATTGTTTTCCTCAAACAACCACTCACCCTCACACCGCGTCTACAGTCACCCCACTACACTGCGATTGAACATCCCGGGAAGCATCTCTGTGGGCCCTCCTTGAGATAAGCATGAAGAAGGCTCCCTTCTCCACCCACAAGGACCAGAAGTTCTAGCAGAAGGACGGTGTTGCGATGGGCTCACCTTTGGGTGTCCTTTTTGTGAACTTTACATAGGAACAGAGAAGGAGAGGGCCTTCTCTCATATATTGTCACCACCCCGTGATGTCGTGCTCCAGCCTCGTCGTTCCACCAGGCTGTAGTGATGCGACCTTCAAGATTTGATGGGTGGCTTACAGGGAACTTTCTCCAGCTAATTGGAGACCAGCATTGCTTCACTAGCCAGTGAAAACTCAGCATGTGACCTAGCCGCTGAATGAAACTTTTGCCATATCATTGATTTGATTAATACCTAAATTTTTCTTTATTGTGTCTATATTGTATAAGATACCTAACTATAAGGATCATGTCCCCCTTATTTGACTTACTTTATAAATACATAATTATTGACGAAATTCCAGTATATTGACTTCTCCCTTCAGAAGGTGAATCTCATCAGCACGTTACTCGCTAGGTGTAGTACCAGAGAAAAAGCAGTAATCAGAATTAAAGAAAAATCTCTCTACAAGATTAATGCAGCTGAAGCAGTAACCACTTTCAACAGTACATGTATAAACGAGGGTCTCTTGCCAGAATTATTATTATTATAACCTTGTACTAATTTTTCCAGTGAATTTTAAAAAGAACAATGTTTTCTTCCAAAGGTCACTATGGCCCATATGATTGAGTTTAGGATGATTGTTTTGTAGGTGGCCAGAGAAAGGGTTCGTCCAACTTTATTCAGTTGTAACTCATGTAGCCCATGTGGATAGGTCCGTATCGAAGGAGTGGCATTTCACAGGGGTGACATTTTATTGGAGTGAAATAACGAGTGACAAAGTAACTAAAATTGATAAAAGTGAATAGATTATTAAGATTTTATTTTTAAAAAATCTAGAACCACTGAATTGATAACATAAACAGTGGTTGGATGGTTGTCACAACTTTGAAATTTGTATCTGAGGTTTCAAACCAAAAGAGAATGACACAGTGTACTGAAAAGTGTAAGATTATTTCGAATTATTTTGTCATGAGGTTTAGCGGAATAACAACGTCTTTTGCTTCTCTTCTCGTGATCCTCTCCAGTTAGACCAAATGGTACTGGGGCTGCCTTCCCGGGACTACTTCCTGAGGGCTAACTCCTCCCGGCGAGCTCTCGACGCCTACCTGAAGTAAGTACCAAGTTTCTTGCCTGGATCTCTCTCTCTCTCTGTTTGGTTACCTAATCGCATATTGTTATTCTCTCTCTCTCTCTCTCTCTCTCTCTCTCTCTCTCTCTCCTGTTTCTGTATCTATTCTTGTTCTCCTTTTAATCGTATGATTACTTTAGCTCTCTCTCTTCTCTCCTTCTCTCTCTCTCTCTCTCTCTCTCTCTCTCTCTCTCTCTCTCAGCATCTTTTTTTTTTGGTTAAAATTATCTTTGTCTAGTGTATCCTATTTAGCTGTTTTTTTTTGTTATTGTCTTTCCCAACTTCTTTACGCCCAGCCTGTCATTTCTCTCTGTCTGTGACCTTCTGATGAAGCTTGCTCTCTATTTCACACAACACGCGCGCACGTGCTCTCTCTCTCACACACACACACACACACACACACACACACACACACACACATATATATATATATGTATATATATATATATATATATATATATTTATTTATTTATTTATATATACATATATCTCGTATTGAATACATTGTGCAACTACAGCCATTGATTTTATCATGGTTGTCCTAAATTAATTTCTTGGGTGGTTGTTGGTGCTCACAGCCAAAAGTCTTGCAGCAAAAATTGTAGACGTTAACACTTCTGACGACCGAAAAGCTGCCACTATCTGCAGTTAAACTCTGTTTATTCTTAAGCTTTCCCTAATGGAAGAGGGAAGAATGACATTTGCGTCCGCAGATTCGAACTTGGAAGATTCTGTTTTTATAATATAATCACAGAGAGTTGCGAGGAAGACATTGCAAGAGATTGTTTACAATATAACAGTATAAACATAAGATCGACGCTTTTCGTTGGTTCCACATAACAACATTTACAAGCCTGAAAGAGACATTAGAGTATTTTGAAAGTTATGTCTCTCAGAGGCCTGGTTACGTTGTTACAAAGAAGCAACGAAATGCGTCGCAAATGAAATGTGGTGGTTTCTAACCTACGCTCTCCTTTTCCTACTGAGACTGGGATTTCCAAAACATCTGTCGACTTTCAGACAGAAAGGCTTTTTACGGTTTGGGCAACTGGGCATTACTTATAGTCTTTGACTAAGTCGGAGGAGACATCTTGGCAACTGTTAACTAATTATAACACTGACATATTCATTGCTCGTGATGTTCCCCCGTCTCTTCTTCCCCTCAGATTCATGACGGACGTGGCTGAACTCAGGGGAGCCAATCGAACTTACGCCGAAGTACAGCTGGGAGAAGTCTTAGCCCTGGAGACTCGGTTGGCCAACGTGAGTACAGACAAGGAGATCACCGAGAACTGTTCTTGTTTTTAGTATGGAAATAAGTTATGGATCTATTTGAGTCAATTCATGGACGAGTCATTAATGTCATGTTGATATTTTCTTATGTCTTCGTTTCTAGAATATCCTCCGTAGTTGGGGGGCCGGGTTAGTGCAATCAGTGCACCTCATGCGGTACACTCTAACCTTAAGGTTCTTAGCAGCGTGCCCCCGGCCCCTAGCTGCAACCATTTTCGTTCCTTTTACTGTATCTCCTTTCATATTCTCTTTCTCCCATCTTACTGTCCACCCTCTCCTAACAGTCGATTCATAGTGCAACTGCTTTGAGGTTTCCGTCGTGTTTCATCTTTCAAATCATTTACTGTCAATTTCCGTTTCAACACTGAATGACCTCATAGGTCTCCGTGCTTGGCCTTTGGCCTCAATTACATATTCAGTTCAGTTTCTAGAATATAAGTTTAAGAAGGGACAGATTATCTAGAAGACGTGGTAATACCATTGCAGACATTATTAGTTTTCAGTATCAGTGATGGGAAAGGTCATGCAATCCCAAAGTGCGATTGTGCCTCCGTACAATATTAAGAAACAATATTGAATGGAATTTTACCTCGTGTTCTGGGTATCCCGTTCCTTCTCATTTAGGTAGGAATCACGACAGCTAATTTTGGTGGATATCCAACAAAGAAATGTCCTCACCTTTATTATGATAGTACTTATTGTTACAAATGTTTGTTACAAATGTTATTGTAATTGGAAATATGAACCATTATCCATTCAGAATAAAAGCTCTATGATATCAACTATTACATGTACTTGCACTTTAATTACTATTATATTATTCTAGGCGACCATGCCAGAAGCCGATCGCCATGACACGGGCAGAAATTACGTCAAATTGACTCTGGCCCTTCTGGAGCAGGAAGTCCCCGAGTTCAAGTGGTCCGACTACCTCTCAGCCTTCCTGAAGGAGAGACTGATGCCAGAGGAACCCATTGTTGTGTATTCCATGCCCTATCTGAAGCGTTTAGCCAAGATCATGGTCACAACAGACAAGAAGTAAGAGCACTTAGCAGCAGCGAATTAAGCTGCATATGTGCTGACTGTGTGTGTGTGTGCGTGTGTCTGTGTGTGTCTGTGTGTGAGAGAGAGAGAGAGAGAGAGAGAGAGAGAGAGAGAGAGAGAGAGAGAGAGAGGAGACTTTGTTCTCAATGGATATTATGTATTCAAAATGGTGGTGCCAAGTAAATTATTTCCTGATAGGAGACGCCTAGAAAAGAACAAAGGTTGTGGTGGATAACTCGTCTATCCCTGATATAACTTTGGCTTCAAGGTATCGTCCCTGATGTTGCAATCAAAATTAATGTATACATTTGGCATGGTGTTGTGCATTTTCATCGACTTTTATACAGCTTACGAATGAAATTTATTGAATTTTAGCTTACATTTTTCATCTCTCAAAGCAGTTTTATTCTTCTGCCTCCTATCAATCAAATAACCTTTTTATGAAAGGCATTCAGCATTCCTAGGTGCCTGTTGCTAGAAACTTCTGAGAAATGTAATTTTGTTTGTGATCTGTAATGTTCTTGGAATAAATGCTGTGTGACCTTTTAGTTCTTGAATTTACGTATTTGTTCTGCCTTTACGATGTTCTTTTGTAATTATGAAGCAGTGTTTATGACAGTAGTAAGTGGGAGGAAATGTATCCTGAGTTCATTTTTAAAAACAACTAAAATCGGAGTTTATTTCACAACCAATAGAAACGAGTTGCAAAGAACCTCTGTACAGACATTTCTACGACATAAATTTTTGTGTGTGAATAATAGCATTGGTAACAATCACTCACAGTTATAAGAGCAAAAAGGGAAGAATTAACAAATTCCCTCGACAATGCTAATTATTGTCTTTTCTCTACGTGTCTCTACTCTTGTCACATTTTGCAGGATTTCCAATACCAGCCGGTCTCTTCGGTTTGATCATTGCTAGAATGTCAAGGAGCATGTAAAAAAAAAATCTCTGACGTACCTTTGCCTCCTGAAAACCTATTTTGAAACTTTCCAGAGTCCTCTGGAACTACATTATGTGGCGGCTAGTACTGGACATCACGCCACATCTCAGCCACGCCTACAGGGCCTCAAGGCACGAGTTCAGGAAAGTTCTCTTGGGCATTCAGTCTGACCGTAACCGCTGGAACGTCTGCATTGACTGGACCAACAAACGACTTGGTATGGCAGTCGGGGCGCTCTTTATCAAGGAGAATTTCAATCCTGAGAGCAAGGTAGGTGAAGGATCAGGAGCTGGCCGGACGTTCTACAGGTAAGAGCAGAACTGAAGACCAGGTCAATGCACAATGGGAATGATGAAGATATACAGAATTATTTCGTTTAGTCACGTAGAGACAAAAGACGAATCTTTTGGAGCTGTTGAGGAGCTAAAGTTACGTTTAGGTTAAATCAACGCTGAAAAATTGCTTTGGGGAGGTTATGTATTGCCTAACAGCCAGTAATGTATATTTTTATCATCTTGGGGGAAGCTTGCAGCAGTGCAGAGGATAGATCTAAGATTATTGTACTTTATTGCCCAACAGTTGCTCAGGAATTGATGTGCCTAATATTACTAAAATGACAAATTTTTTTCCCCGTACATTTGGCTGCAAAAGTATGACACCACATTTTTAGGATCCTTTCACTCACAGATTTCAACTTATGTTAAAGGAACCAACTCTAGAGTTGGTCCCTTTCATCTCTCACAATTTGAGTTGTTTTCCCCATAAGGAAACCGCCCTGGAGATGATCCACACGTTACGGTCTGCTTTCTCTGACCTGCTGGAAGAGAATGACTGGATGGACGACGAGACCAGGTCGGTTGCGCGCGAAAAGGCCAACGCCATGAATGAGAAGATCGGTTACCCAGAGATGCTCACGCGCCCAGACGAGCTCGCTGTCGAGTATGAAAATGTGAGTCCTTCCTTATCAGATTCTCTAGAGGTAACGTGTGTGCATTCTCATGCTGCTTATTTTTTTACTAACTAGGTTATAGAGTATGTTTCGACGTATTGTAGCGTTCCAGTGTACTACAAAATTGCAAATAACGTGGTATTTAAATTACTCGATCCAAGTTCTATGCTGCATAAAACTGTGAAAAATCTTTTTCCTGTCTTCAAGTACCTGCTCAGCGGACGTGATTTTCTGTTTTATTATAGCAATATCCTCATTTTTGTTGTATTTTCTTCTTACAAACACTCTTACTCTCTTAGGTTCTGTGAATCACGCTGCTCTTAGTTTCAGTCTTATTCTGTTTTAGAACAAGTAAGAAAGTATGTCGATACTCTTGGCAGCAATGTTTATTGACATTTCACAGTGTAGTATTCCCTTTAGAAGAGAATATATGCTCATAGGTGCAAATATTCTGGCTTACCCTCTAATAAAACAATGTCAATAAACCCTTCTTCTTCTGAAACCCAAACTGGAATCAATAAAGTACGACATTTGTGTCATTACACAGGTGGATATTTGTATGGGCAACGGTTGTGGTCGTTTTATTGGCAGTGGCAATATGTCTGGTTTTCATGTGAATGTTTTTAAGACCTGGAGGTGACCACTCAATTGGCAATAGAGCAGTCATTTGCTTTTGGGCGACCCCTTCAGAAAATGGATGATTTGATAATTTGACTGGAGTATCTTTCCTGTTTGGGTCGTCTTTGAAACTCCATTTGGTGGTCTTCAGTAATCTTTGTCCTTAACCCTTGGCTGCCTCGTAGAATTCACACCACTTAGGTGGGTTTCCTGGTTTTAGGGGACGCATACACAAGGGCATTTTACTGTACTTGTTTAGTTTTCAGCTTTAGAATTGTTTATCTTTTGGTCTCCTGCCTTATCGTCTATAATATAGGCTGGAAGAAGTTTATAATATTCTTGGAAATGGACATGTTGATTTTTATAGAAGGCAGGAGTTGCTCAGGTCAAATGTTGGGACTGAGAAGTATTGCTGAGGGAGAGATTTAAAAATCTCATTCTGATGGCTTTTGTTAATTACCAAAAGGCTTTTGTTAAACGTCCATATATCAATGTTATGGGAGGTCCCGCGTCACTTTTAGGTTAACCGCAATTATCCATGAGTTAAATCAAGACAAATTTAAGGCATTGGGGTACCAAAAGAAAATTATATGTCACTTTCGCTGTTTTCCCTTTTCATGGACTTCATGGAAGAGAAAGGTTTAGAATGCAGAACAACAACTCTGGAAGAAGAAGGTTTAGAATGAAGAATAACTAAGGAAGATAGGGGTTTAGAATGAAAAATAACTATGGAAGAGAAATGTTTAGAATGAAGAACAACTATGGAAGAGAAAGGTTAGAATGAAGAACAGCTATGGAAGAGAAAGGTTTAGAATGAAGGACAACAACTATGGAAGAGAAAGGTTTAGAATGAAGAAGAACAGCTATGGAAGAGAAAGGTTTAGAATGAAGAAGAACAACTATGGAAGAGAAAGGTTTAGAATGAAGAACAGCTATGGAAGAAAAAGGTTTAGAATGAAGGAAAACAACTATGGAAGAGAAAGATTTAGAATGAAGAACAACTGAGGAAGATAAGGTTATAGAATGAAGAACAAATAAGGAAGATAAGGATTTAGAATGATGAACAACTATGGAAGAGGAACGTCGAGAATGAAGAACAACAACTATTGAAGATAAGGGTTCAGAATAAAGAACAATTATGGAAGATAAGGATTTAGAACGAACACCTATGGAAGAGAAGGGTTTAGAATGAAGAACCAATAAGCAAAATAAGGGTTTAGAATGAAGAACCAATAAGCAAAATAAGGGTTTAGAATGAAGAACCGAAGAAGAAGTAAGAATGAAGAACAATAAGCAAAAATAAGGGTTTAGAATGAAGAACAATAAGCCAATAAGTAAGAATGAAGAACAATAAGCAAAATAAGGGTTTAGATGAAGAACAATAAGCAAAATAAGGGTTTTAGAATGAAGAAACAAATTTAGCAAAAATAAGTAGAATGAACCAAATAAGCAAAATAAGGGTTTAGAATGAAGAACAAATAAGCAAAATAAGGGTTTAGAATGAAGAACCAATAAGCAAAATAAGGGTTTAGAATGAAGAACAAATAAGCAAAATAAGGGTTTAGAATGAAGAAAAACTTGACAAGCTTAAGATAAGCGGATGTTTTCATCTTCAAAAAAGAAATTACAAAGCTCAGCAGAATGCATCTTAGAGAGAGAGAGAGAGAGAGAGAGAGAGAGAGAGAGAGAGAGAGAGAACTAAAGTCAAATCAAAGGAGAGCAGCAGTCATAAGAGCAGAGTATCCACAAAGGGATGGAGGGAGAATCGAGGATTATTATCTTTCAAATACCTCGAGGCATGAAAGGATTTCATCGGTTTGAGAATAAAGCTTCAGGGTGATTATTAGCAATCAGACTTGAAGGGTAGATTTAGAAATAGTACTGTAGGGGAAATGAATTAGTTTTCATATGGAGAGGAGGAAAGGGAGGTGGAGATGACTGGGGTGTGTTCTTCGAACAGCCCCTTAGGAAGATATCATGCGATGATGTCAACTAGGCCTCTGTGGGTGCCAGAAAAGATATTGACATGTGTAATAGAGGGAGGGTGAGGGTTTGCAGAACATTTGGAAGACCCAGACCTTCTTAGATAGGAGCTAAGAGAAGTGAGTCTGTCGCTGAGTGGAGATTATTGGAAGGTAAAGCTCAGGAAAGACGTGAGTGGCGGAATGTCGTAGATGCCCTAAGCGTCACACGGCGCTGGAGCCGCGTGATAATGGTGATGAATTGCTCTTGCTACTCATTCGGTGACTTTTTTAAATCAAATTATAAATTTCATTACTTTCATTTTTCTTGAAGGCTGGGTTGTAGTTGTGTATGTGAGTGTGTGTGTTTGTGGTAGAGGGGTGGGTGGTTGCCCGGGGGGAGTAAGTTCAGTGCTTCTGTATTTACCACTCTCACTCAAGTCACCTTGGTTGGTACCTTTGCCGTGACTTCCAATTCCCAGCCATCGATCAGACTTTATTGCATCATTCCCATTTGCTTTAAAACAGTGTAGTTATGGCTAAGGTGTCATTTCATTTTAGGTTTAAATCACTACAGTGATTCCATCATAACTTTGTGCTTTCCATTTTAAAAATACTTTGAATTCATCCAAAAGCCTTCTTCAGTTTCTGGTATGAAATGAAATTTTCGTCTTTGTGATTCCTCATAAAAATGTTCCGCCCAGTGTTGTCTGTTCATGTTCTTCTGGTGTTATTGTTGACACATCCCTTCTTTTGACAGGCATTTTCGTCTTTTTTTTATATATATATATTCAGCCATGGCTATTTTATTAACCATTTTGTGGGCTGCCAAAACGTCCGCAGCAATCACTAAATACTTCTTAGCTTTCTCAACATCATGTGCCTGTATGTTCCACATGCTTCATGGTATTTCCCTTTGAAAGACTAATTTCTGTTGAAACCTGGGCTGATATGTTGATATGTAATTATATAAATTACAGCAAGGAAGTGAACCTGATCAATCAGAATTTGCTGTACGTCCATACTTTGTCTTCCATCATCACCCTGGGAAGAGACTGAAGTTTTTTTACTTAAAGCATTCCAAAGCAACATTCAGGTCAAACAAGAATCCTGAAAAACTTTGTAAAAGCATATCTTCTACATTATAAGCACTTAAACAACACCTTAATCTGAAACTCCCTCCAAACATCTTGCCAACAAGTATCTGCTTTATTACTGTTTTGAAACAAGTATCTTGCTGTGAGTATTGACAGACTTCGGATGTCGTTGAACAGAACCTGTTTGCCAAAGTCTAAACCTTGGTAGAAAAGCAATAGAGCGTATTCACTGTGACGTGTGGGTGGTGTGTCCATCCTTCATATAAAGAATTGTGCAGATAAAGGTCATTTCAATCAAAATCTCACACATCACGTAACAATAGGGTCAGTGGAACGCCATCATTTTAATTTCATTCGTGAACCCTTTTGTGTACACCAACGTGTTCGTTTTTGTCTCTTATTGATTAGAATTTCATTCATTGTTTTTTCAGTTACTTTTATTTGTGCTAGATGTCTTGTCACAAAGAAATGTTCGTTATTATTTTGATTGGTAATATCGAACACAATTACAATATACTTTTATGAAATGCCATCCCTTCCAAGAAAATTAAATGACAAATGGTTAATGAATACTTACTGAATACATTCTGATGGTTGAATGAATTTGTGAGGCCTGATAATTGCGTGGGAGTGAAACGACCCCACTGGTAGTAGTCTTCTGTGGTGTAGTTCCTGTATAGGATAGGCTAGGGCTGTTTGGAGAGGGCAATGCACTACACTGCACCCTTGCCGGCCTGGCCTTATGTGTACTGATGAATCAGTAAATTGTACAGGAAAGTGAATTGACAGTTCATCATTATAACCATAATGACCTATGCTCATTTTTCAGCTGACCATCGAGCCCAACCAGCACCTGCAGAACGTCTTCAATTGGTTGCGTTACGATGCCAACAAAAACTTGGGGCGTCTGCGCGAAGACGTCAACAAGGCCAAGTGGTCGACTGCTCCGGCTGTTCTGAACGCCTTCTATAATCCCAATTTCAATGATATAGGTGAGATGGAACCCTTCTCTGGTAGGGTGTAATCCCCTTTTGGTAGAGTATCTTATTTGCAACTGCAATAAAAACTCTGCCCAGTGTTTGGCAAGTATTTTAAGGAGTGTAGAAAAAAAACTTCGTTGTGTAATGAAACCATGATGTTGACATCTTGATTACGCATCAAGTAACAAACCTATATAATTTATAATTAAAATGAAGTATAATCTATCTAATTAATTTGATAATTAATTGTAATTCAGAAGTAATTTGATATTTTACTTGGAAATTTCTCTTGATAGTGAACCGGACATGTTATTTTTATTTTATTTTTCGTCCGCTGATAAAGTGCATGTTTGGTAACGAGATGGAGTAGACATGTAATAACAAAGATAGATTATCTGATCGAAGGTTACACCCTGTATGGTGATAGTGCCGGGTACACTGTAGGCATTACTTAAGTTTCTTCGCAGCGTGCCTTTGGCCCATACCTGCAACCCCTTTCGTTCCTTTTACTATACCTCCTTTCATATTCTCTTTCTTCCATCTTACTTTCCAGCCTCTCCTAACAATTGATTCATAATGCAACGCGAGGTTTTCCTCTTGTTACACTTTTTAAATCTTTTACTGTTAATTTCCGTTTCACCGCTGAATGACCTCATGTGTCCGAGTGCTTGGCCTTTGGCCTAAATTCTATGGTCAGTTCAATTCAGTTGAGAGGGTACAAGATTATAAGAGAAGAAAAAACACTCAGATAATCAACAGAGAATTTCGAATGGATTAATTGAAAATCAGTGCAATGTGAGAGGTGGAAGTACTTCACCATTGAAAAACTTGAAGTAATTCGGTGAGACTCTTATGGGAGACATACTAGCAGAATCTTCTTTAGTAGAAGTCTAAATAGGAGGATCTCTCCCAGCTACCATTTTCAGATTCATCCAGAATTCTTTGAAATCTAGACTGTCACTTCCTTTGCAACTTAAATCCTATATTTGTGTTCATCATTTTTTATTCTTTATTAGTCTAATTTGTTTCCCATGAAATTTTTTATTCTTAGAGGCTCTGGTGTTTATTTCTATTTTAAGATCATGATGATGTTATTATGTTCCATTCCTCTTACTTGCTCACCTCTCCATATTTCACACCAGAGAAAAGGCTTCTCTTAGTGTTATTAGATGAACCTCCTACTTTATAATATTATGAGCTATATGAAATCTTGAATAATATTGATGGAAAGCAAACATACTAAATGACCGTGCCAATTTCTTTGTGGAGAATAATGACAGAGTATGGTTAGAGAAGTGTGCTGGAGCCTGGAAGTCTTACGGTAGAGTCTCTATAAGTATTATCATAGTCTCTGTGCCAGGTATTAAGTTTAATATGAGAAATCTAAAAAGATGCCTTGTGTGAACACATCTATGCTAACTGAGGGGGCACGCAAGCTATGAGCAGAAAAGTGTAGGAACCTTTATAGATAAAGAAAACACTAAAACTACCTTTTAAAGGATTGAATGTAAACTTAATTTGGCCACTAAAACTATAATTCCTATACGATTATCAGAAGTTATAATTTACAGGGTACTGTCTGTCTATGTAGCACTCATAACATTAACACTAATATTCACAATAGCAAATCAAAAGTGCCACCTAATTGCAAGCAGAATCACTAATCCTACGGGATCACGTAGGTGCATGAATTACGCAGAAAGAACTTTAATTAGCAACATTGATTAACACTTCAATAGTGGAGCACTGTAAGCAAACGTGCAAGGTCTCCCTGGAATCTCAGGAATGTGTTCCCAAGGTTGGCAATGGCAGAACACGTTGAGTGGCACTGTTGATCTACAAGAGGAGGCTCACAACAGGGCAGTCTACATGGATTTCCAAAGCAGCTAAAGTTGAAGTACAAATCCCAATGATGGTAAACTAGCAAAAATATTATACAAGCGAGGTGAGAACTATACAAGTTACTGTAGTCATAACTCTTTCAAGATTACGTTAATGCAATGTATATTGCTGTAATTACGGGAGTGCGCACAAATATCACTTACATCGCAAAACATTCACAGTTATTTGAACTCACATGGGTCTCTGACGGAGACAGGAATGTAAAGGAACGGAAAAGTGGAGAGCATTTGAAACAGGGATTGAGTGCTAGGAACAGTACGTGAAGGGGCAACAGAGCAACTTCCAATTTCATTTACCTTGGTCCATGGACAATACAGGTGCAGTCAGAGCCAGGGCGTTGGTGGAAGGACGTGGGTTGCTTGCAGGGCTTCACCAAGGAATTGACGGGAATATGCCTCTGATCAGACAGAGTCAAACAGGAACTTCTAGGGAGAGGGCATTGATGGGCAGCCACAGCTGACGTCTAGACTGAGTCCAGTCTGCGAGTAGTGCAGGTGTAGAGGAGGCTAGCCATGTTCAGCATCAAGAGGCCGGGCAGAGAGAGCAGTGGGCCAAGTCGTCAATTGTGATACCGCTTCCGGACAGGAGAATACTGCAGTTCGTAGCTAGAGTGGAATGCAGGACACACTACTGCGTGAAAAGGCAAGGGCGATGTGAACAGAGGTAGCCCAGGTCAGGCCATATTTATACCCAGTTGTGGAGATTTTGGTAGCATCTGGTTCAGGCTAGATTGATTCTCCTCGGGTCCTTTCATCTTCACCGCTAATCCTCGAAACTACCTGAAAAGGGTCATTGGACGCCGGCAGAGGAAGGGTTGAAGACAAAGTACAGTAGGGCTAGCTTAGCTTGAGTCGAGAGGATACTGGTCAGGCATCAGTCATGTAAGTGTGAGGAGGCGGAGTTGCGGATGCAGAAGGCTCTGACACCAATGATGAGGGCAAAAGGGGTCAGGTCAAAAGGGTTAAGGAGAAGTCAGTCAGACCTCACGTTTGAATCTCACGTTTGAATGTGTGAACCTTTGCGACTTGGAGGGCAACTAGCTGCTAATGGATTTTGTGAAATTAGCTTGGGGATGTAATACAAAAGACTGCAATTGAAAAGGGGGCCTCTGGCCCTTAAGTGCAGGTAACCCTGTATGGGATTTGGCATGTGGCCGGGTGCTAATTTGATGAGGAGATAACAAGCTATAAATCATGTCTGACATGTCGTTAAAATAGCATTAAAGTGTTTTCCAGCTTTGCTTTGCTTTTTGGGGACTAAAGGAGAAGCAGCTAAGTAAAAAAAACTTACTTACGGCTTTCTAAACGGTCAAAACAAGGAAGGGGGTCACTTGTACTGGATCTTGGCATGAAGTATTTTACTATAGTTCTTTCGTTTTTCCTCCTATTCAAAATTTCCCTTATACTCAAATTCCCTTACTTTACTCCATCAATTGTTCCCCTACGTTTTCGAGTTTGGTCGAGGAAAAGAAAATAAAGAGTCCATATGGACGCACATAGCAGTATCATAGAGCAAATGTAAAGAAATTTACCAATAGGCAAGGTATAATTGCCTTTTTGGAAAGAATTAAACAGTTGGTGAAGTGAAAGCTCTATTTATCTTGATGGTATATATTTGATTGTCCCCTACAATGCTAATTACAATTATTCAGTCACTTAGCCATTATGTTCTACCTCTGGAAGTCACAATTGCTCAAAAATAGTAATTGTTGTTACAATGAAAATTTATTTATAGTGATTATTATACTCTATTCTACTTGTTAGCATTATTACGCCCTCATAAAAAGTAATGAATTACAGTGTAATCTTATCATTTTAGTCTTATTTTGTCTTTCTGTTGCAAACATTAAACTGGATTGAAAATGGACCCTCAAAGATACAAAGACAAAGTTTGTTTTGATTAGAATGGAAAATGAGGAAGTAGATAAGAAAAAGAGTCGCGCGAGTAAAACGCATTCGTTCCTCGATATACCCTTGGTGAGCTGTCATATGTTTGGAATTTTTCAGCTTCAGCACAAGTATTTTTTTTAGTTTCACTGTTGCGTCAATTTTGTATAAGCCAGTGATAAAGGCACAGTTTGTTTCTGGTGTTGTCTGTCAAACTACAGATACTAATGTTCGTCATAAATGCCCGTGTCCATATATCCATTTAGATTAAAACTACTGTTAATTTTCAGTCTTCCCAGCGGGCATCCTTCAACCCCTCTTCTACTCGCAGCATCTTCCCAAATCCTTAAATTATGGAGGCATAGGAGTTGTCATAGGGCACGAGATGACTCACGGATTCGACGACAAAGGCAGACAGTTTGATAAAGATGGCAATCTCAAGCAGTGGTGGAATAATCGGACCATTCAAGCATTCAGGTAGGGCAGATCTCTGTTATTGTCACTTGGATTGCTTTTTTATTGATCTGAAAAAAATACTACTTACACAATATATGCGCATATATGTCAGTTCATACACATATACGTACATATATATATATATATATATATATATATATATATCTATATATATATATAATATATATATATATATATATATATATATATATATATATATATATATATATATGTGTGTGTGTGTGTGTGTGTATATATATTATATATGTATATATAATATATATATATATATATATATAGAATATATATATAATATATATATATTATATATATATATATATATATATATATATATATATATATATATCATATATATAACATATATAACATATTATATATATTAATATATATATATATTTGATATATTATATAACATATTATAAAGATATATAATATTATTATAATTATAATTATAAATATTTATATTATATATAGAATATATATATATACTGTGTTTTGCAGTATGGATATAAAAATTATAGTGCTTTTGATAATGCTGATTATAATTTGGTACATTTCGTGGCAATAGTAATGCAGTGAGCATCATTCACACATTAAATAACACGATTTGCCGGAATTTTATTGTGAAGAAGTGTTTGATAACAAGTATCCCTCTTTTGGTACATATGCTGGGATTTTTCAGCATCATCGCAAAACCGTAACTTTATTGAAAACTTTTGTTCACTGGCAAAACAGGATGAGTGTTCCTTCTAGGGCATTTTTACCAAATTGTTTCTTCAAAATCTATGAAGCTAGAACTTGTGTTCTTTGTTTGTTGCCAATATTTAGTGAAGTATTACAAGACCTCACACATCCAAATTATACGTGTGGTCTATAGTAAGGATGCTCTACAAAGGCTGCTGTAGTTCTGTGCTCTCTGAACACTCCCTAAACTTGTTCTAGATATATTGATTAAATTTCTTCTGTGATTATTTTTCTTCATTATATTCTTTTTAAGTAAATAAACAACAATCCATTAGACTTCCAAGCTGTCTAATTTGTGAGATCTCTTACAAATTCTTTCAACTGGAAGCCCAGGAAATCTTGAGAACTTAATTTTAAGGGGGGTTCAGTATTAAGCAAATTGAGTGCCTTTCTTTTGAGGACCAAGGATGATAGCTACACAACAAGGTACGACAGCCATTACAAATACCCTAAAATCATTTGTATTCCCTATTGACTACTTGAAGTATGCTTTCAATTTAGATGGAGCATGTTTGACCTCTGTTGTATAGTCTGGAACTGTAAAGGCCATCATATATAGCCTAGATTAGGATTATTTTCAAAGCCCACATTTAACTGCAAGTTATCCAGCCTTCTATAGGAAAATTTTTGGATCTACAAACCTTCTCTGGAGATTTTAGAGAGGGGGGGAGTGCCTTAAAGGAATGTGAATAGAACAAGTTTTGCTGAGCAGTTGGGAAAATAGAGACAGAATAGTAATACGAGAAAGAAGAGGCTCGATTATAAAACAGGCATCTACTTTAAGTCAAGATCGAAGATGTGAGACTGAAGTTGACAGTAGGATAAAAGCTGCATGTGTGAAGTGAAGAGATAATAATGAAGTCGACCAGGTGAAAGTCAGTTTAGAAAAATCAGCTAAATGTTTTAACTATGATGTGGGGCTTTGAAAAAACGATTCTCCATTATTAATTCATAATTGAAACGACCAGGATACATATATATATATATATATATATATATATATATATATATATATATATATATATATATATATATATATATATATAATATATATATATATATATATATATATATATATATATATATATATATATATATATATATATATATATACATACAGTAGTACCTCGAGATACGAAAGGCTCTACTTACGAAAAACTCGAGATACGAAAGCCAATGCGAAAAATTTTACTGCTCTACATACGAAAAGTTTTCAAGATACGAATGGTTGTTGCTGTAAAGTCCTGAGATTCGCCCGGACCACCGAGAACAATTTTAAAACTCCCGCGCTGCCAACTGAGTAAACTCGCCACCATCCTCCCGCTCTCCCATTGGTTCCTGATGCTAGTCACCCCATAAGGTCCTGCTCTCCTATTGGTCAGCATCTACCCCTTGTGCTTTAAGTATTCTATTGGTATAAGGATGCTGTAAATTGAAAAACTTTTTCATGCAATACATTTAATAAAAAAAAACATTAGGTAAAGATAGAATAAAGAATAGAAATGAATGGTTATTATACTGTTTGGTTGTTTCAGTAGTTGAAGAGAGATAATGAAAATTTATGGCTTACTGTGTAAAGTGATTGCTTATCGATCGTTCGATACTCGTAAGTGCTGGATGTAAACAGACGTTTGGAAGCTTTTTTTTTTGTTTTTGTTTATTATAGTTAATGGTTACTTAATAATTATTTGAAATGAGTACATGCAATACATTTAATAAAAAAATTGTGAATTAGATATCATAAACTATAAAATAAATCAGACTGCCAACAAATACGCATTTTTTAGAATTCTTCTTCTGTTTTATTATTACGTTACGTATAGTACGTATGTTTCATTACAGCTGTCAGTAACTCGGTATCTCCATTAGGTAAAGATAGAATAAAGAATAGAAATGAATGGTTATTATACTGTTTGGTAGTTTCATTAGTTGAAGAGAGATACTAATGACAATTTATGGCTTACTGTGTGCTAGGAAAAATGATTGCTTGGCGCTCGTTCGATACTCGTAAGACGGGTAAGAGCTGAATGTAAACAATCGATTGGAAGGTTTGTTTTTTGTTTGTTTGTGTATTATAGTTAATGATTAATTAATAATTATTTGAAATGAGTACATACTGATTATTTATACATTTTATTGGCATATTCTAAACTTTTAGCTCTTAGGTTTAGATGTCAGAATCATAGACTAGGCTACAGTAGCAACCGCTAACATAGGCTAGGCTTATTGCTAAGGGACATATGCTAAAGTCCTAATATATGCAGTAGAAATGGGGTTGAACATTACATGCAGTTGAATATTACTCAAGTATGTACAGTATTTGCCTTTTTGGATTCATATTTCTTCCGTCGGATCGTCGTTGTAACCCTAGAACATGTGTTTTAGGCCTGGAAATATAATTTACTGGGGTGTTTTTGGAGGTCTTGGAACGGATTAGCCATTTTACATGTAAAATGTGTTCCAAGATATGAAAAACTCATAATACGAAGGCTGCCTCGTAACGGATTAATTTCGTATCTCGAGGTACCACTGTATATATATATAGATATATATATATATATATATATATAATATATATATATATATATATATATATATATACATATATATATATACCATATATATATATATAGATATATATATATATATATATATATATATATATATATAACTATCATGAAGGAAGTACTACTAAGGAAAGCCATCCTCATCCTTTGACAGTTATTTCAATGTCGACGTTTCGCGACAAATTCCAAGTCGCATTTTCAAGGCCAAAAAATATATAATTTGCAAACATTAATACTCAAAATAATTTATAGTAAAATGTAATGGCAACAGCTCTCAATAAAGTAAAAAGTTAAGATTAAACAGTACCTTCAAAGCCAAACAAATGATAAGTTAAGGACTTCACTAGAATCTGAAAACACCTACCTATGCAAAAGAAAGAGCGAGACTAACAAAATTAAATAATAACAGAGTGAGGCAAACCAATTGCCCAAACTATGCTATAAGCAGTTTTACAGAGGACGTTTGGGTGTTTAACGATGGTTCAGTCATTTTGATAATTATAGAGTCTAAGATATAGTTAGGTAGTTGTTGCTCTGCAGTTGGCATAAGATGGAAAAATCCTTGCTGTCAATGTAGGTTTTACATGATTTTGAATAATTCCGCATATTTGATTGTTCCGGGTTAGATAACCTGCTACTTGTTCTATGGCTTATGCCCCTGTCGGAATCTGTTCGAAATTTCAACAGTCTCTTTGTGCATCCCACATATGTCCCGTGATCTTCTTTGAGCTCCAGCTACAGCCCTACTGTATATATACATATATATATATATATATATATATATATATATATATATATTTAATTTGTTTGAGCCAGCCTCGTGTGGCCCAAAACGTAAAGGAAAATGTTATATGGAAATGAAAGGTAACTGGATTTTAACTTACCTTAATAAAGGGGGGTTTTGGTATTATTATTATTAGAGAAAAAGGTCGCCAGAAAACTTAGCTAATTACTTTACATACATTTATTTACAAGAGGCCGTTTAATGGCCTGGAGAAAGAGTAAATGCAGCTTGTCCGCACGGGGAACAATATTGAAAAGCTGGTTTTCAAAATTATTCATATTATCTTGCGGTAATGCAGCAATTGCGAGCGCGAAGACTTGGGCACGTGACTCAGCAAATCTGGAAGTTACAGTTACTCACTTTGTCTAACACATTGGGGAGGAACTCTTAGTGTTAAATGAAATATTCAATGACTTCATTTGTCTGGGACGATCACAAAAGGGAGGCATGCGGCCACGAGGCAGTGAAAGGAACAAAGGAATGTTCATTTGAGAATTAGGAGTTTGAATTTTGAAAATGGGGAGTAGTTACGACTAGGAGGTAAAGAACTGGGAATATGACTGATTCACAAGACGTACCTGGATGCATTATTGGAAGTGGACCTTTGTAGGGGAACTGGTATCCGCTTTGTCTGAGGTCTGGGCGCACCGTGGTAGGCTTAATGGAAGGCTGGTTGGGCAGGACATGTGTCCTTGGTTACTGACTGGAGCCGACTGAGGTCGAAATGCAGGTGTGATTCATGGGGGGATGGGTTCAGCTTATCCCCCCAAGAGCAGGGCATCCTGGAAACAGAACATACGGCCAGCGAGGGGTTCACAGGAAAAAGGAGCTTAGACGTAGGCCTAATAAGTACACTCCCTTTTGGGATACGTCCCTAAGGCTGACAGGAGTCTTTATTTCCCCCTTCCCGCAACTACGGCTGGCCTGCTTTGGGTTCCCGCCTAAAATCAGCTGATATTAGGGTAAACAACGCTGCTCTTTTAGAAATAAAATACATTAAATAAATGCTGGGAAGACGAGGGGATCAATATTTGTAACATATATATATATATATATATATATATATATATATATGTGTGTGTGTGTGTGTGTGTGTGTGTGTGTATTTAGTGACCCCTCCCAATAAGTACCCAATTTAATGTATAAAGGAGAACTACAAGGGTTTGCCATTGTTCCCAATTACGACCCTTTGTAAACAAACTTTCCTTTTATTCGTACAATGTCATTATTATTGTGAGCAGCGTTATCACTTGGCTAATTGCATGTAAGCACATCAGGTCATTGTCAGTGTCTCCTATTTTACTCCTGTTGTGATCGGTAATTCAGAGGACTTGTGGCATTGGACAACCCTATCCTGCAAAGTTCCTCTTCAATTTTGCTTATAGTTACAATTTCTGATCGATTAATAATTAATTTCCTTTCCGTAAGTAGAACTTCATGGTGTGCATGAATAACATAGAACTCTGAGCAGTATTACAAGATCTCTTCTGATAGTATTTAATTTTAATTAATCATATAATGTATAGCTTGGCCTTTGTCCATTTTAAAAATGGATTTTATTCTGCTTCTTCTCTGAGCAGCAGCCGAGGATTAGCAGTATTGCCGAGTCGTTCAAAATAACTCATGGAAATGTTTGAATGATGGTCAACACAATATCCATCTTATTTTTTCTGAATGTCTAGATGTTGAAAATGTAATCATTATATAGGATCGCTTCGTGTATGCTTCAGACGGGAAATAATTCGGTGATTTTTTTTTTAAGAGAGTAACGTAGTTTTTTCTTTAAATAAATCCAGTATTGTTTGTGTTCAGTGGTTACCACAATATCAACCTGGATATACAACGAATCAGCATTAGAATTGGAGTTAACTTTTATGGACCGCCTAAGAATTTTGATCTACCTTTTAGAAGTTTGAGCTCCTTTTGGAAAACTTCCTTTTTGTGTCAGAGGTTGTTCATTATTTTGGCTGTAGAAGCGTATTAACCTTAATTTGAAGCAACGTAGTTAAGAAAATAAAGACGCCCAAAGAATCTCATCACAGCCATTTTTCATATTGGAAATTTTCAATAGATTCTACAGGCAAAATTGTAAGTTTCCCTGTGTGTGATTTTATTAGTAAAAATTTAAAATGCCCTATAATGAAAGAAATAAACTTCAAATGACTGCTACGCAACTCCTCCTCCACAGTAAATGTTATAACAAATAAAGTGGAAACATTTTCATAACAAATTCATTTCTGCTGACACAGCTATTATTTTTAAATATTGAAACGAGGTCTCTCCTTCTCCACCATTATCAGTAATAGTGTTTTTTGCTTTTTGTCCTTTGCTCTTTGCACCTTAAATGGAAGTATACATACATTTCTTGTGAGAACTTTGTAATGGATTCAAATTTAGAATTAAGTACTCTTATTAAAAGATTTTCTTCTTATTTTGTAGGATTAATTAATCGAAATTTTCATTGCAATTAATTGGCATATTGACGGCAATCTAATATTAGAAGGAGATTATAGGAAACCTGGTTCCTTACAATATTTTGAAAACGTGTATTTATTTCCATATCAAAATGCTTTTAAAATGTACAAAATATTAAAGAAATCAACAAGTACCATGTTTTTCCAACCAGCAACGCATAGGTAATAATATGAACACTCGATTTACTGTTAGTTTATACCAGGAGTATATATATATATATATATATATATATATATATATATATATATATATATATATATATATATATATATATATATATATATATATATATATATATATATATATGTGTGTATATACTTTATTTCGATTGGTTTCTGAAAACTGAAAACAAGGAAGTTAACCTTTCGTGTATGTTTTTACACAGAGAAAAATTGGAAGAAAGAATGTGGTAATTCTGATTCTCTGCAATAGTTCCTCTTGGCTGAACTCGAGTATCTAAACTCACACGAAATAAAAAGTGACATCTAAGTCGCAAGAAATGAATAAATTGGAAAATGTTTACGGTAAGATTTTTTTCAGTGATGCCAAATCCCGTTTGCATCGGGAAAAGCTTCTGAGTGAAGGTTCCTCACACATAAACTTGAAATGTATAGTACATAGCATATATAGCGGAAATTTTACTATGAGTTAAAATTCTTCGGAAAAATGTTAATTGGCAAAAATGTTTTCTGATACAAACGAATAAAATCTTGCATTTTATTTGTTGCTAAAAATGTCAGTGTTGCTTCCAGTCAAGCCTCTGCTGTTATGCTGTGTCGCATGCTTGTGTCTTGTTTTTGGATGTATGGCTCTTACCTTTGCTAGGAGTGTATGGAATCGGTGGCCGTGATGGAATGTGCTTATGCGCATTCTCATATAGTTTCTATAATCATGTTCATAGGCATATTGTAGTTACGTACTATTTTCGGAATGGCTCCCGTAAACATCTCTCCCATTTAGCCAATCTTTGGACCACACTCGTCTTTTTCTTTATACATGCGCAAATTATTATGCAGCACAACAGTTTCCTCTTCTGAGCAGCACCAGCCACCATGTTTTTCGTACAACACTCGACAAGGTAATGGCATCGTCGGGCACGCCCGCCCATTCGTCAGTCCGCCGTGTGGACAACACTCACGGGCATATGGCCGGCAGAATTTGCCCGCTCGGCCGCACAGGCCTTTAGTTTCTCATGTTCAATGCTCAACAAGGCGAGGGAAGGCAAGCAGTCCTGAACCATGACTTAGGCAATTCTTTATTAGTTTCATCTTTGAGAACGATCACTCCCCAGTGCAGTTTGTGACAAACATACAGAGATAGAACTGTAATGCAATTTTAACACTAGCAAATGTTTCTACCATGCCATGTCTGTGAATCATTTGATACATTTCTAGTTCAGGACTTTTTGCGCGGCCCTTGCACCAGCTGACGAAGGAACAGTTTCATATGAAGCTATTGGAATGGACTTCATTAGGTGTGCAAACTGCAAAAGCTCTGACTCCAACCCAGCCTCCAAGTTCTGAGGATAGGAAGAGACACGCTTTTCAACAGCTGTTTTTTATTCTTTCCATTTCTTCTGCATTATCTTGTCATTTCACAGAGCCTGCTTTATACTTTCGTCCTTTATCACGATCACAGCTTGTTGATTTTTTCATTGTGCCTCGCAGTCTTTTCTTGAACTTATAAGATTATACACACTACCTGGAGAGAAAATTTAGACTGATCAAATATGGGCAGTACTATAAAAAAAATGTGCATGATATCCGCTCTCTCTCTCTCTCTCTCTCTCTCTCTCTCTCTCTCTCTCTCTCTCTCTCCTCCTCTCTCCCTCCTCTAATCTTCTTCCCTCCTCTCCTCCTCTCTCTCTCTCTCTCTCTCTTTTTGATTGTAATATATAGATGTAAATATGTAGAATCTACTGGTCACTTTTTTACCAGATACATATGCAGTTGTAATAGCCACAATGCCCTCTTAACTTCTTGAATTCTTTGCTCTTTTTTTGGATACGCTTGTCACTACAAAGCCTGAACATCCAAGTTGAAAGAAATTTTTGAAGAAATTGTGATGTCCGGTACCGGGAAACGAACCCAGGTCCCATAATCACAAAGAGGTCACGTTGCCTACCTGACCACGAGAAGGATAAAAGTCTACTCCCTCTCATACATACATATACCTGTCGTTTTCAGATACACTTACTTGAGCTGGAATAGACCCATCCTCACCATCTTAGCCAAGTGGGTGTCATTTTTATTGCTTTTTAGCTGAATATATATGTAGAATCTACTGCTTACTTTTTTACCAGATACATATGCAACTGTAATAGCCACAATGCCCTCTTAACATCTTGAATTCTTTGCTCCTTTTTTGGATACGCTTATCACTACAAAGCCTGAAGATCCAAGTTCAAAGAATTTTTTAAGAAATTGTGATATCTAATCCGCCTTTGTAGTGACAAGTTTATCCAAAAAAGAGCTAAGAATTCAATAAGTTAAGAGGGTATTGTGGCGATTACAGTTGCGTATACTTGTAGATGTACTATATGCAGGCCCACATTGGTGTCTTTTGGTTTACTGGTGAATTGATATTATTAGTGTTGGGTTATGCTAGTGGTTCTTAAATGAACATTTATTAAGCAACGAACTAATGATGTAAGTTATGGTATTTTTATTGTAATATTAGTGGTTCTTGTATTGATGGTTAATGTCTATTATGCACTGTGACTACCACGGGCACGCGAAGTGTCTAGCCTTAGGGTATATGATTGTTGTTCATCCAGTGGCTTATAATAGCCTCAAGGTGTCTTCACTATTTGACATTTTATTTTTAATTAGAATGTGTCACCTGAGTGAAAAATTATTGTCTCACATTGCAGTTTTTGTAAGAATATCATTCATACCTTACAGAAGAGGTTTATTAACCCTTAAACGCCTATTGGACGTATTTTACATCGACGAAAATTGTCTGTTGTGTGCTTAATTGACGTAAAATACGTAGACTCAAAAAAGTTTTTTTAAATATTCACGGAAAAATAGTTATAGGTCTACTTGGCAAAAGATTTTGAATCACGCGCCTTGAGGAATGCTGGGAGTTCACGGATCAAGATGTTGTTTTGTTTACAAGCGTTACCCAGTCGCGCATGTGCGAATTTTTCTCGCACTAAAAAGCATCAGCGACACATCTCGGAAATTATTTTGTCAGATTGTCGTAATTTTTTGCACCATTTTATAATAGCCGTTACATAGAGTTTTATGTATGAAAATGTGAGCAATTTCATGTAGAATACAACAAAAAACAACCCATGGTTGTAGCTTTTATCAGTTTTGAAATATTTTCATATAAATCACAATAAGTGCCAAAATTTCAACCTTTGGTCAACTTTGACTCTACCGAAATGGTCTAAAAACGCAATTGTAAGCTAAGCCTCTTACATTCTAGTAATATTCAATCATTTACCTTCATTTTGCAACAAATTGGAAGTCTCTAGCACAATACTTCGATTTATCATGAATTTAAAAAAAAAAAACTTCCTTACGTCCGCACGGTAACTATGCCCAAAAAAATCAGAAATTATTTCGTCAGATTGTCGTAATGTTTGCACCGTTTTATATTAGCTTTTACATAAAGTTTTGTATATGAAAATTTGTGCAATTTCATGTAGAATACAACAAAAAATAACCCATGTCTGTAGCTTTTATCAGTTTTGAAATATTTTTATATATATAATGATAAGTGCCAAAATTTCAACCTTTGGTCAACTTTGACTCGACCGAAATGGTAGAAAAATGCAATTGTAAGCTACAACACTTACATTTTAGTAATATTCAATCATTTATCTTCATTTTTCAACAAATTGGAAGTCTATAGCACAATATTTCGATTTATGGTGAAATCTAAAAAAGACTTTTTCCTTATGTCTGTGCGGTAACTATGCCCAAAAAATCAGAAATT
Organism: Macrobrachium nipponense; assembly: GCF_015104395.2. NCBI lineage: Eukaryota > Metazoa > Arthropoda > Malacostraca > Decapoda > Palaemonidae > Macrobrachium > Macrobrachium nipponense. The sequence goes on along the minus strand of NC_087201.1, from coordinate 32,689,082 downwards.
CTTTCGTCAGATTGTCGTAATGTTTGCACCGTTTTATATTAGCCGTTACATAAAGTTTTATATATAAAAATGTGCACAATTTCATGTAAAATAGTAGCTTTTATTAGTTTTGAAATATTTTCATATAAATAACGATAAGTGCCAAAATTTAAACCTTCGGTCAACTTTGACTCGACCGAAATGGTCAAAAAACGCAATTGTAAGCTAAAACTCTTACATTCTAGTAATATTCAATCATTTACCTTAATTTTGCAATAAATTGGAAGTCTCTAACACAATATTTCGATTTATGGTGAATTTTTGAAAAAACTTTTTTCTTACGTCCGCGCGGTAACTCTGCTAAAAAAATCAGAAATTCTTTCGTCAGATTGTCGTAATGTTTGCACTATTTTATATTAGCTGTTACATAAAGTTTTATTTATGAAAATTGTGCAATTTCATGTAGAATACAACTAAAAATAACCCATGGCTGTAGCTTTCATCAGTTTTGAAATATTTTTATATATATAATGATAAGTGCCAAAATTTCAACCTTTGGTCAACTTTGACTCGACCGAAATGGTCGAAAAATGCAATTGCAAGCTAGAACACTTACATTCTAGTAATGTTCAATCATTTATCTTCATTTTTCAACAAATTGGAAGTCTATAGCACAATATTTCGATTTATTGTGAATTTTTGAAAAAAAAACTTTTTCCTTGCGTCCGTGCGGTAACTCTGCTGAAAAAATCAGAAATTCTTTTGTCAGATTTTTGTAATGTTTGCACCGTTTTATATTAGCCGTTACATAAAAGTCTTATATATGAAAATGTGTGCAATTTCATGTAGAATACAGCAAAAATAACTCATGGTTGTAGCTTTTATCAGTTTTGAAATATTTTCATATAAATCATGATAAATAGAAAAAATTCGACCTTCGGTCAAATTTAACTCGACTGAAATGGTCGAAAACTGCAATTGTTAGCTACAACACTTACAGTCTAGTAATATTCAATCAATTACCTTCATTTTGTAACAAACGGGAAGTCTCTAGCACAATATTTCGATTTATGGTGAATTTTTTAAAACAACTTTTTTTTTACGTACGCGCGATACGAATTCAGGCATCATATTGTGATGATATTTTCTCTGTGTTGCTGTGATCGTTTTACAATTTGTTATATACCAAAATCATCGCAATTTAGTGTACAATACAACGAAAATAAATTAACTCATTAGCTTTAACCTTTTTGCTCACACCGCAATTTGTATACAATTATATATGAAATTTTTTTTCGCGCTGTCATATATTCCGATATTTATATATGATAATGATATTTTTTTCATTTCTGATGGTTGTATACTAAACTTCAGGCAATGACAAAATAATGAGCCAAAAATGAACTCTTAATCTTGAAAACTAAGTGTGCTGTGATTTTCTGAAAAAAACCTTTTCCACTTCGGCGCTCACTCCTGAACACTGCCAGCATACGGGAGACACTTTCAGAAATACCGGCTTGGCGTTTAAGGGTTAATGAATTTGATGTAGGTTACAAGTGAGTGTAACATGTAGGCTACAAGTGAGCATAATATCGAACGAACATGTGAAATTGACTATGTCTAGCGTGATCATACAACCGAGATGGGTGTGCAGTACTTGTTGTGAACTTGTCACTGACTCGAACTGAGTCGACTAATTGGGATGCATGCAATCATATATGGAGTTGCCAACTTTTTTTTTCAGGCTAATATCCAGTTTTATTTTCCTTTATCAAATTGGTCAATAATAAAAATCTACTATAATATTTTGGGATGAAAATGCAGATATTATGTAAATTATTATCACATCTATTCACTTTACATATTCAGCATTTTTTATCCATTCCTATGAAGACTGAATCTAAAATTTTAAACATGATTGTTTTATGTATATTTATTAATTATTATTATTATCATTATTACTATACCTTTATTATTATTATTTTAATTTTTTATATTGTTAATCATTATTAATTTTATTTTGTTGAGGTGACAGCCCTCACAGGTGCGGAGCCCTAGGCCATGGCCTTTTCGTCCCCCCCTCCTAAATCCGTCACTGGTATTCGTTATAGTATCTGTTGATTCTCTGCAATTATTTTACATTCCCTAATTCCTAGTGTCGAGTTCAATGGTCTAAAAAAAAATAAAAAAAAATCATATGAACAGAAATCAAGCTGAAAAACCTTGAGTTCAACATTACTAAATGATGTGTGCACTACAAAAATGTAGCAAAATCTAGAAGGTCCTCACACAGGATGGCCGGCAAGGTTGTTTGAGAGTAACTTTAGTTACTGTACTGTTAACTAGTCTACCATAATCTGCTGGTACAGGAATGAATCTTTTCACGTATTAACTGTTTTTTTTTTTTTTTTTTTATGACACCTGACTCCATTTATCATAACTGTGTATACTATACACATTTCATTCAGAGGCCATATGCATGAATTCTGAGTACTGTCTGGGGGTTTAGGTTACACCTCTAGACAAAAAGGGTTTAGGTTACACCTACAGACAACAGACAGGGTTTAGGTTACACCTACAGACAACAGACAGGGTTTAGGCTACACATACAGACTACAGACAGGGTTTAGGCTACACCTACAGACAGGGTTTAGGTTACACCTCTAGACAAACAGGGTTTAGGTTACACCTACGGACAGGATTTAGGTTTACGCCTACAGATAGGGTTTAGGTTACACCTATACAGACTGGGTTTAGGTTAGGGATGTGCCAAAGTATCGGTATCAGTGGTATCCGTATTGGTGAATTTCTGGCCGATACCAGCCGATAATTTTGTCTTTAGTATAGGAATATAAAACCATTCTAGCCCACCAAACAAATTATATATAAGCATATTATTGTATATAGGTTCATTGTTTATCTTTTAAAAAACAGATGGTACCTTAATACTGTACAGTGCATTTAACAATTTATTACTGTAATTCTAATTTTAATTAACTATGATTATGTTCATCTCTACCAGCAATGAGTCAGTCATTCTGTTGGAGTTGGGTACTATTTTAACATGTGCAGTACAGGTATGGTATAAGTGAATGGTGCAATAAGTAACTGTACTGCTACTGCTGCAGCTTGGAATGAGACATGTGCAGTTTTTATAACCCTATTATATGACCTTTCAACTTTTGAACCTTTAAAATAAAGGTAACAGGTATCGGTATCGGTACCAGCCAAAAATTTGGTATCGGTGTATCCCCAGTTTAGGTTACACCTACAGACAACTGATAGAGTTTAGGTTACACCTAAAGACAACTGACAGGGTTTAGGTTATACCTACAGACAGGGATTAGGTTACACCTACAGACAACAGACAGGGCTTAGGTTACACCTACAGACAACTGATAGAGTTTAGGTTACACCTAAAGACAACTGACAGGGTTTAGGTTATACCTACAGACAGGGATTAGGTTACAACTACAGACAACAGACAGGGCTTAGGTTACACCTACAGACAACAGACATGGTTTAGGTTACACCTACAGACAGGGATTAGGTTACACCTACAGGCAACAGACAGGGTTTAGGTTACACCTACAGACAACAGACAGGGTTTATGTTACACCTACAGACAGGGTTTTTTTAGGTTTTATGGCAAAACCCTACCAGAAACAAGTTTTTTTTTTAGGTTACACCTATACAGACTGGGTTTAGATTACACCTACAGACAACAGACAGGGTTTAGGTTACACCTACAGACAACAGACAGGGTTCGGGTTACACCTACAGACAGGGTTTAGGTTATGCCTACAGACAGAGTTTAGGTTGCACCTGTACAGACTGGGTTTAGATTACACCTACAGACAACAGACAGGGTTTAGGTTATGCTTACAAACAGAGTTTAGATCTTACAGACAACAGACAGGGTTTAGGTTATCCCTACAGATAGGGTTTAGGTTATGCCTACGGACAGGGTTTAGATTACACCTACAGACTACAGAGAGGGTTTAGGTTACATCTAGCGGCAACTTAACCTTCTGCTAGTGGGAAGCACAGCAAATTTCCGAGACTTATTTCCAGGAAAAAAACTACGTCATGAACTCTGCAAAATAAGGTAATTTTTGAAAAAAAAAATATTTACATCTAGTCTTCAACGATCAACTGTAAGTTTTGGGTGAAAGCAGAATATCTGAAGCATTGCAAGTTGGTCTACATTTCTTTAGTCATGTGGTTATATGAAATCCGAATTCAGTGCTGATGGATAGAGCACTTTGGCTTTTATTTTTTTTCCTTAAGAAAGCACAGTCAAGTTCCTATATCCTTGGCTGATTGGGAATTAATGGCACTTATTCGATTCAGTGGTAGCAGTATTGTCACCACAGTAACTAGATCTGCACCTCAACCAGCATTGCATATAAATTCAGTTATTGAAAAGGCGTATGTCAAGCCTCCAACAACTGCCTGTTAAGTGCAGCACCTTGACCTAGATGAAAAATTTCATACTCTTGTAACCAGAGTACTATTTTTTAGCATTTTATGGATGCCCTCAAACAAAAGCCCAGTGGTTTTCCCGTACTGTACAATGTTGCAGTTTTGAGTTAAAACTGTATTCATGGCTTGAAAAATAACATTGGGAGTATGACCTTACCCCTATTGTAAGCTAAGGATTGGGCTTTAGAGAGCTGAGTCATTAGCAACCATTACTTTGTTTCTACATGTAACTACAATGAATGTCCTTGGTACTGGTCAGTATTCGAAGGAGTGCCTTTGGTAATGACTCCAGATTGTGGAGGCTGTGAGCTTGCAAAAACTTAAAGGATGATGTACACCTCTCATAGGAAATTACACCAAACAAAACATCTACTCCTCACAAAGATATAGATTTTTCGTTGACAATGAATTTTATTGTTGTGCTACTAAATAATGAACTGTTAAATCAATTAGTCAATCAAAATAATGAACGACCCACGACAAGAACCTGGAACCACACCCACTCACTTTTCTCCCCTGAAAACATATTGGCAAATGTGACAGTAAATCAATGAGAGCTCAACATTAGTATAACGTCGCATTTTGTTTAACCGTAAGTACGTATGCAATTTAGCTTGATTTCATGCAACCAGTAAACAAAAATGTACCTTTACTATTCGTAATCTAACCCTGAATGCATTGCAAGTGTGAAAAGATTATTATTATTATAAAGAATTAGTTTATCCAGACCTCTGAGCCTAACAATGGCACTTCTCGGGCTGGTTAACTGTGAAAAGAAACGTGTGAAAAATGTAAACAGTCCTTCTGTATTATTGGGAAAAGAAAGATATGTATATATTATATATATCATATATATATATGACTGATAAAAATATTCTGTTACAGCAGAATTCCATCTAATAAAAGGAGCCCATAAAAAACGCCAAATATAGAGAGAAATTCTATATTTCAGAGACTGCTGTCTCCCTCGTTTCATGGTAGGGATGAATGAGAAAAAGTGACAAGAAAAGATGGTTATTTATACCAAGAGATCCATCCACAGCATTCATCTACCTGAAGAGGGAGACAGCAGTTTCTGAAATATAGTCTATTTTCTCTCTATATTTTGGCGTTTTTATGGGGTCCTTTTTTTTATTATATATATATAATATATATATATATTATATTTATATATATATATATATATATATTATATATATAATATATATATAATATATATATATATAGAGGGAAAGAAGAGAGAGAGAGAGAGAGAGAGAGAGAGAGAGAGAGAGAGAGAGGCAAACCTTTACACATTTTACAGCTTTTTTATTAAAATTGCCTCTGGGCTAGTATGGCATAATAAATATAAGCCATAACACTTTTATATTTTGTATATTCAGATATCTGTAGTAGTGAGTTTTATTTGTCACAAGATATAATTTTTCCTCGTTCATTTCAGAACGCGCGCACAGTGCATCATTGACCAGTACTCGGGTTATAAAGTCGACCAGGTTAATCAGTACATCAACGGGAGAATGACGCAAGGTGAAAATATTGCCGATAATGGTGGCATTAAACAGGCTTACAGAGTAAGTGAATAATTGGTAACTCATTGTAAATAAATGATGGATTATTTGTAACCTAATTTCCAAACTACTACTGAAAATGATACATAGTGGTTAAGTAAAATTTTTTTTTATTGGACAAATATTGTAAAATATCTCTCGCTCATTATAATACTTCAACACACTAGTGTGCACAGTTCACTGGAAGTTCCCAGTATTGACAGTACTTATCGCCATTTTCATTTTTTTATATCAAAATTTTCTTTACCTTTGCTAACACAAACGGCATCCAAATCCTTTCGATAATCTTCATGAAATGTTTCTGCAGGAATTTATCCTTATACTTTTCCGGTTAGTTCCGGTTAGGTAAAATTTTAAGATGAGATTGATGAAAGGCCATTTGTATTACTACTCATACTGCAGTAATTCTGTACAACAAGACAACACATCTATCAAGATTTTTACATATATAGTCTTTACTACCGGAGTTCCCTGTTTCCTGAGGTTTGTTGTGGCCATAATCGACTATATACTCTCAGTTACAGACTCCTGGATTTATAAGTTTAGGCTAACCTTTTTCATTTCTACTAAGTAGGAAAACGAACTGGAATTTCTAATTAAAATATTGAGGACTTAGTACATGCTCTGTCTGTTGAGGTTATGCATGCCTGTAAATCAACACAACATTTAGGTAATTTGAACAGCAGTGGTGCGTATTTCACATAGCATTATGTGGGACAGTTTGTATCTTGCCTAAGATGATTGTGTGGAAGAGAGAAAGAGTGAGATGACTGATCTCTTTCTTTCCCTGTTTTCTCCTTCTACATTCATATGTGCTGGTTGGAGAATAGACACAACATACGCTAGAACTGGCTTGATGCAAGGGTGTTCGACAGCCAAGCAGCAGATACTCATCTCTCCAGCTAGGGGAGAGGGGAGTGGTGACAAACCCTTTACTTGTGGTGATCATGGTTTGTTACTTGAACAGATATAGTAGCTCTCTTTGTCTTCCCACCCAGTGGACTGAGTTTTAGATACCTATATATCTAATGTCTCAAGAGGCTTAGTTACTCTTCTTTAGAATTCTCATTTCTTAGAAGAATGGTCAGATGTGCCGAACCTCCAGTTGGTTCAGGATTTTCATACCTCCCTCCAAGTGTGAGTTTATCCTATTGTTAAGACTGAATGTTTGTTCCACATATGAACAAGAAAATTTTTAATTACTTTGTATTTTTCATTGCTCATAAACCTGAATTCTTGACATTGACGGTCCACCTCTTGTAATTCTGGGTTAGAAGAAAGACTAAATACGCCACGGGATTCGAGCGTGGCAGCTGACCAGTTTCCACCTCATCTACGCTTTAGATGCCAGATGCCAAAAATTCCTTGCATACACAACGGTTTCCAGGTGGCACCAGAATACCCAGACTAAGTGGTTGAGTTCTCAGCCTAGCCAGATCGAACCTAACTTTACCAACTTAGCCCAGCCTAAGTGGTTGCGTTCTAAGTCTAGGCTAGCCTCGCTATTTTATCTGTCATTATCGGCGCATTTTCTTCTGGTTCATGACTTCTACAAGAGGATGATTTTCCCTTTCTTCGGGAGTTTGGGAGTGGGTTAGATTAGGTTGGGTACAATTTCCTAACTTATACTATATCCAAGTACAACCAGATCAGTACTGTTCCTTAATAGTCTTCTTGTCTCTGGTGGTTCCTTATAGCCTGTCCACACCAGCAGGCATGCTCATCAGTCGCTTCCACCTGTTTATATTTTCTTTAGCTTCTGAAGCAGTGTTACCAGACAATCATATCATTCTGGCTACATACTTGGTTGGTCGGTATAGTGGAACAGGTTATGGGAACAGTGTTTGCTAGTTGGGCAGTGCCCGCTATTGTGGACAGGGCCTAAGTCAAGAAAGGAGGTGGGGGTCGATGTTCTATCATCATAGGACATTTCCTCAGTTGAGCAGCATACTGATGCGCATTCCTTTGGCAGTGCGAGGACATCAGTCTATTTTGCAAATTCATTTGACAGTGCAAAAGTTGACAGTTGGATACTTAGTGCATATCTGCATAGAGCATCTTGTCATAGGACATCCCCTGGGATTATCATATCATCTCCTCTGTCTATGTGGGGGATGATCTATATTAGACCTCTTCGCTACATGGTTCAACAGAAAGCTAGAGGTCTACTGTTTCTGAGGTGGAGGAATCCCGTATACTTGATACAGGCTGGAATTTTACACCTTTCCTCCATTCTGCCTGATCCGTTATGTCCTGAACAGAGTAACGGGTTCCAAGAATCTCAGGATGACCCTAGTGGCTTTGTTGTGGCCCCAAGCAGAGTGGTTCCCAGGTCTTGTTTCTTTTCTCTCAGCAGTGCCGAGAGATTCCACCTTAGCACAACCTCCTCTGCCATCCTCATGTGGAGAGCAAGAGTTCTTTCTCGCAGAATAGCGACTCAGATGTCCGGCTACTTCAAGAGATATTCGTCATCAACCATGTATAAGGGCAAATGAGCTGTCTGCTGTGATTTGTGTCAATGGGATTTCTCTCCACTCCGAATTTCTGTTCAGTAGATAATGATCTTTCAGAACTTCTATCTGTTCCTGCTGTCAGGGGCTACAGGACTACCTTAGGATTAGTTCTTCGTCTGAAAGATGTGGACATGACTTCATTGTGGGAATTCTCTATGCGGCTCAAGAACTTTGAGCAGTCTTATTCTTCTAGGGAACTCAATCTCCTATGGGGACCTTACTCTTGTGCTGAGTAGTCTCACTCAAGCTCCATTCAAGCCCTGCGTCAAGTGTCTTACAGAGAACTGACTTTGAAAACAGTTTTCCTTCTGACCTTGGCTGGCTTCCTCGAGAAGCATTGGAGAGTTCCTTGGTCAGGATAAAAATAATAGTCTTTATTATCAGCTCAAGGAATATACAAAGAATAGATACCATACAGTTTAGATACATGAGATGACATGATTAGAAAAAAAATGAATAATCGGTAGTATCCACACTTGCTGAGGTAGTATAAAAGATGATGATCAAAATAATGGTCATAATCATAATAATATTGAGAATAGTTAAAAATTGAATATAAAAACTATATTGATCATAATTACAGTAATAATGAAAAAAGGAAATCACCGGTAATATCAATAATCGTAGCTATACAACAATAAAGATAGATTCTGCAGATGACATTTTGCAAAAACAGAGATTAAGTCATTTAGGGAACAAACACCTCATTTTCCCATCTTCCCCACAATTTAGATAATCTTCTTGCCTCACTACTTAGGATGCTTTGTATGAGCAAATTGCTGCTTTTTCGCAGTCAGATGATCAGACAGGATATTGTTCGCCTTACAATGATTTTTAAATAGTCCAGGTGGTTTTCTGTGAACATCTGTGTGGAGAAGTGGTAGCGAGGAGGGTTTGTGAGGTGTCTCAAAATGTCGTTCTGAACAACAGTGATATGTCTCATGGTCTCTCGGGTGTAGTTCGTTCACAGGGAGCACCCGTAGATACTGTAGCAATATGAGCGGAAGAGCAGCAGCTTCAAGTCTTGTTGACAGATGGCAAACCTCTTTGCAATCATGCTACCAGTTGCACATCGTTTACTATGCCTCTGTTCTATGTCTGCCGTATCTTTTAGGTTGTCCGTGATAATGTGACCCAAATACGGAAATTCGTGCGCAAGTTCAAGCCGATGATTTCCCAGGAAAATGTGTGGTTCTGCAATATCTCTAAGTGATCTCGGGAGCAGTGACATGCACTGGGTCTTGGTTTCATTGTATAGGATATCAAATTCCTCTGCATATTGGCGTCAAGTATCGATGAGTCGTTGGAGACCTTGACCTGATGGGGAAATTAGAGCCATACTGTCAGCGTAACAGAGGTGTTTTATAGTTGTTTCACTGACAGTGTATCAGATTGGGAGCGAGTTCAGTTTGATATTCAAGGCATCTGTGTATGTATTAAACAGGTATGGAGAGAGAATGCCCCCTTGCCAAAGCCCATTTAGCGAGCCGAAGGTGTACAACAATACGTTACCCCATTTGACAGAATTGCTGTGTGGAGAACCAGCATATAAAATGCCAATTAAATATAGGTGTGACTCTTAGGCAGCTTCAGGAAGAGCTTCAGGTAGTTTACTTTGTCAAGTGCTTTTCTCACATCTACAAAACAGGAAAACAGGAAAGGCTGATGATAGGTAATAGTTCAGCAATTCTTTCAGTATGTAGATGCAGGTGTTGGCTGACATAAAGGGGTTGGGGGTTGACCCTAAATTTCCTCAGTTCATGATGACAGATTTGCCTCATTTTCTGGGATGGTAAGAGAGACCTCTTACCATCCCACTTAGGCACAGGGTGAGGCATTCACAAGTTTCGTCTCTTCTTGCCAGCACTACCACTAGCACTCACTGAGTGCTTGTCAGTGCTCGGCAGGTTCCCACCTGGTGCCTCGATTCTGAGGGTTTGAACACCTGCAGAAGTGGGGAGGAGGTCCCCTTTGAAAGTTCTACGGAACTTCCAAGGAAGTGCCTCTCTCTGAGGGGGCAGTGATTCTCTCATTGGCTATTTGTGCCCTTTGGGGGCCAGGATCTGATTCGCATTCTCCTGTGGAGTCTCATGTTTTTGGGAGCCTCAATTGAGGTCTGTCGAAGTTATGCTCTCGATCCAGTTCTTAGAAGTCTGCCTCTAATACTGAATCTGTGCCTGTTCTTCCTTGATTTCTTTGGAAGTGGCGAGAGCATAACTTTCTTATGAAATTCAAGTCTTGCCGAGTGCTGAATTCCTTAAAATTCAAGTTCTTGGATTATTTGGAATCACGAGCACTTGGAATGTGAGAGAGAGATCATTCCCTGTGATTGTTCTTTCAATATGTGGGAGTCTCACCAAGTTCTTGAATTCATTAGAATCTCTAGCGCTTGCTGAGCGCTCTGATTCTTTGGAATTGCAAGTATTGAAGTGTTGCCTTGCAATTGTTTGACTAACAAGGCACCCCGTTGGTTATTTCTGACATGCGATAATATTCGCAATGTATCGGTTTGTATACATCACATCTTAGACAAGTATCATGTCTGTGATGAAATTTCTTCTAAGTATCCATCTATCGTAGGTAGGTTTGAAGTCGGTAGAAACACATATGAGATAACAAGTTATATTTAACAAGTTTTACATCACAATGATAGCGACAGGAAGATTTGGAGAGGTGTGATAGAAGTCTGATATACAATTCTGTTGCGAGTACATTAGTCGAGTGATATTTCGCAATGTTACACAAACACACGGGTATAGGGATCTAGGTCATGTGACGTAGACACAGGCCATCACAAGAACGTCAACATGTATTTTGCCAATGGGGCATCGGTTGGTGTTACCTTTTTAAACTGATGATCCAAGTGTATTCAAATGAAGATGTGACACAAAACTTCGTCAAGGCAATGTCATCTATTCACTAATCAATATTTAGAGATACTGCAAGATCCTAACTAGACTGCAGTAGTCATCATTTTAACACAACAACATGTTGCTTCACCTAGAATGATGTACTGCATTCTATTGAATATGTAATTATTACACAAGCACTCGGAAGGGAGAGAAGACCACTCCTGATGATTGTTCTTGTGAGATTTGGGAGTCTTGCCAGGCACTTGAATTCCTTAGAATTTCTGGCACTTGGATTCTAAACTGCTTGAGGCCCTTACTCTTCCAGGAGAGACAAGAGTTTTCATAAGGGGCATTGCATTCCTTGCTTGTGAGGGCATTTTTGACTAGATGAATAACGTTTTTCCAGACAAAGAGTTCATTCAGTTTCAAGATGCCCAGTCAAGCTCTCTTCCCCCTCTGCTGCCGCGACAGGAGCAATTCTTCTTTACCAATCTCAACTCTCACACTTTCTCATTGCCACGAAGGGTATTCCCCCTCACAACAAGAGACAGCAAGCCTAGAGGACACTGCTAAGGTTTCCCTCCAGGCAGCCCCTATGAGATTTCTTCATTATATGGCACCAGTCAGCAACCTGTGGACAATTCTGGTGCAGAGAAACAGGACATTGTCCTAATTCAGCTCTCCAGTTTTGTACGTTCTGAAGTTGTCTCGATCCTTATTCGGTTCTGCCTCTCTCTTAGAGAGTGGTGGATATCACAGTAGTTAAGGAACCTGCCAAGGCATCTGCCTTGTCCCCTGGGCAAGGCCTAAAGTCTCAGGCTGTGAAGGACGATCGTGAAATAGTCAGCCTTCTTCTTTCTCTTCTGAGAGAGTGCCTTTTTCCAGAGGAAGAAGGCAAAAGGAAGGACGTAGAAGGAATGCTTGTACAGGCATTCTCCTACTGCTGGTTTGTTTGTTGAGTTTCTGGACTTGATAACAACATAGCCAAGACCCAGTAGTAGGTATCCTTCAGGAGAAGTGCGTACCTGCTTTCTTCCGGGTCTTCGACTGTCTTCCATAGAACTTTCGCCTCTCCTGTGTTCTCGTTTCAGGAACAGCCAATTTAGCTAAGAGCTAGTTGTCTTCGGTGTCCTGTTATCACCATAGAAGCCTTCCTTCTGGACAGTTGCACCTTCACTCTCTTCATTAGAGCATGAATGTGGTCTGCATTCAGTCCTTAATCCTTTTCCTTTCTCAAATGATGAGGTAGGAATTAGCCTGATGCCTTTGAATATACTTGTATACTGTATTCTCCTCGCAATATGTGTATGTTATCAGATGCACCGACCGAGGAATAGGCGCATACCTGTAGAACTGTTGTCTTCAGGTGAGCAACTGAGACAATAAGTATGTCATCAATATCCAGAAACTCCAGGCAGCCTCTCGGTCCTCTCGAGAGTTTCAGGATTTGGTTTTGAGGCACTCAATGGTGTTATTTCGCAACAACATCACAGTAGTGGCATTTATCACCAAACAAGAGGGTTTTATTTCCCTCTTGTTGCGGTTAACATGCAGATGCTCGAGGGTAACTGTAGTGCACTCAATACCTCTATCAGACAAACACATTTCAGGAAGAAATGTAGCAGGTAACTCAGCCTCTGGAGTTGAGGGAGGGGCAGGGTACTGCCTTCTCACGGAGAGATTGGTCGTCTTAGTATTGTTGTTTCTCCTTAGTCGAGGGTCAACTACTTATGAGGGACTCCTCTGTCTGGCCATCACAGAGACCTAAGGTCTCTGGGCGGCATTTGACTTGTTTAGGGTTCCTGTCTCGTGCTCTGCACACGCTCTTGCAAGAATCATCCGACGGAGATATGTCTCGGTAGACTCATCTTCTTATCTTCTGCTCCATTGCAACTGACCCTTGGGCCACTGCGATGACTTGGTATGACTTTTTCAGACAAACTCAACAGTTTTTTTCTTCTCTCTACATTTTTTTCTAATTCGCAAGGTGTTCCAACAGACATTGTTCACCCCGAATTGAAAATTGATGATGGAAGGCTTAGCCTGTTGCCCGACCTACCAACTCTACTTCCAAGGTAATGAGAGGAGTTTCTCCCTAACCTAGCCTTCAATGCCAGTGACACAGGAGTTGTTCCTCAGGCAGTTCAATCCCTGTCTTCACGGCTAAAAGACTATCCGGCTTTCCTTGCAAGCATAGGCTTTCTCACCGAGCAGCAATGGAAATAGCTGGATAACTCTTTCAGTCCTTTGTGACACTCCGGGGATTGGAGTTGTCTTCACTGGTTGGTGTATTTGATGGGACTTTTTCTCTAGTCAGAATCACGAGAGTCACTTTTCTCCGATTCAGTTATGAAAGACATAGGTCCACATTCATCCTAGTCTTTGACATGAAGTAGTATTGTTTCTCCTCAGTCGAGACTCAACTACTGATGAGAAACTTCTCTCTTGTCTTGCCAGCCGAGGGCCCTCGTCTCTTTAGATGGCATTTCTCTCTCGAGTAAGGTGCAGACACCCTTGCAATAATCATTAGACAAAGATTTGTTTCTCAAATCTTAAGACCACATCTCGTTTCTCTCTGCATTTGTGAAGAGGATAGATGATTTACATTGATCTTCTTTCATATCCCCCTATAAAAGGCGGGTATCGATGACTCAACTCAGTCTCAAGTGCGCAATGAATTCTGAAACATTCTGCATCTATTGCCATGTTTGAGTCCTTCATGAACCTCTGCGTCTTGGACTTTGTAATCAGTGATTCAGGTCAATCATTACTCTGTCCTGTTTGCGTGTTGCGGTACTTCAGGGAAGACTCAACATGCTTGACATGAATGTCTATAACCTTTCACTAGTACTGACTTACCAAGGGAGAAGTGTCTAAGGATACTTCTTTGGCCAGGTTTTGCGAGAAGATTGGGAGGAGGTTCTCTGCAGCTAGCGATGTCACCTGTATGCTTTCCTTGAGAGTGCACGGCATCAGTGGCTTAGTCCTCTCTTCGCATTCCAAAGAATATGTTGGACTGGAAGATAGATTTGGTCTCATCAGGATCAGATTTTTCTCTTTCTACCCTTAAGTCTTTGCTCACAAGTCCTCGGAACCCTTGTTTCCTTGGACAGGTCTCATCTCACCTAAGGTGTGCAGTTTTAGAGGTGAGAAGAATTCGAGAGTGACTGGCCTCTCCTTTTCCTCCTACTTCTCTTCCATCGGGCTGAGAATGGGACTCAAACCTACACTAGCTAGACTGGCCTCTAATGCAGTAAATCTACACATCGAGTTTCCTTTCTATTTTTCTTGTTTGAATCATAGATGCAATACCGCTCCTTCCCCTACCAAGGGGAGGAAGGAGAGACTGGCAATAAGGCAGACCCTTCTCGGATCTTTGCCTTAATGCCTCTGACTCTTAATATTCCTTCCAGCCTTTTTCATATGAGTTATGATTCCTCACTCATTCAAAAATGCCCAGAAGTCTGACTCTTGATTCTGCAGTTTTTATACTCCGATCAAATTGTCAGAGGCGGGGCCCTCCTATTCGCTCTTTCGACCAGGAGTAGCAGCACAGGTGTTCCGAACTCCAGTCAGTTCGAGAGACTCACTTAGATTCCTCCTCCAACCAGTGAGTCTTCTTATAGTAAAGGACCCAAGATTTGTATAGTGTAGAAACAAATCAAAGTAAAAATTGTCTTTTTTCTAACTATACAAATCTGAGGTCCTTTACACTAATGCCCACCTCAAGCCACCCCTCAATCTGAAACCTGAGCCAAAAGGCAAAGCAGACTGTTTAAATCCAGGCAGTTAGGTCTCCCTGCCTACCAGACAGTAGTTACTGCCAAACCACCTTGTTCAAGAGTTTTAATGGCCGTGTTCCAGGTTTGCTGTAAGTAATTCCTATCGCAAAGGACCCAGGTTTATACAGTTAGGAAAAATACAATTTACTTTTTAAAATTTTAATTTTTTAAGTCATAAGAAGGTCCAAGTTTGACCGTTATTTTTATGAGGACTCTTATAGTTTTGAAGCAAACATGGCAGTAGAGTGATTGTTGCCTTTTCTATGAGATATGTTATAGATTTATATTTTAGGCAAAAATTTTAAACAAATGTTTGCTAATGAGAGATAAGCATTATGTTTCTTGTTTATTAATGAGAGATAACCAGTTTGTTTCTAATAAATACCCATGACTGATGTTCTACTACACTCATTTCTCCAACATTCTGGTCACTGAGACTGTACATACATACATACACAGAAATAAAAACATGATGTTTGCACTGTTATTGTAATGAAATAATGCAGCTTTTTGTTACACCAGACGTGGGTAGAAAAACTTACACACTTCCCTGAGAAAGGAAAGCCTGAATCTTCCTACTAAAAACCTTCAAGGTCAGGATGTTGCACACATGCCAGTACACGTGATGTACAAAATATATACACAAGCAAAGTTAGGGTTAAAATAAAAGAACACAAGGAATTCCTGAAGTAATACCAAAGGGTATGAAGAGGAAGAATACAAAAACTCAAGGGAAAATGGAAAAAAAAGGTTATGCCTGTGATTGGCAGATATAAGATATTTGCAAGGTTTACCACACCCCAGAGGAATTTTACTTGTTAAGGGAACAAGATCATTATCTTGGTAAAAGTTTGCACTTCATGGAAATATATGTATATTTCTATTACCATATTTCATCTTAGCCCAATCTTGTTTACATTACACAGTTTGATAGACTGCATCCCTAACATAAATTTACTTGGCCATTTTGTTCTCATGCTTTTAGGAAAGCATTGCCCAGGAACTCATCCTTTACTGTAATGACAATGTAAAAAATGCCTGCATTCTTTAAATGAACATTGTATTATAATGATATCATTTGGGTATACGCATAAACATTTGAGATTTCAAGTTACATATTTCAGATTAGGACAGTTTTTTTATTCAGTTTAGATGTTTACACCTTGACCCTTCCATTACAGTACTAGAAAGCAGCATAGAAACATTTGATGTGCACATTTAAGATGTTTTAATAACTAAGTTTTGTTTGTGTTCTTCAGGCATATCGGCAGTGGGTGAAGCGAAATGGAGAGGAGAAGCTACTGCCTGGGATCAACCTCAACCACGATCAGCTTTTCTTCCTAAATTATGCCAGGATCTGGTGTGGCACAATGAGACCAGAGGACGCTCTCTCCAAGATCAGATCATCAGTGCATTCTCTGGGCCCAATTCGAGTGTTAGGGCCTCTCTCCAACTCTGCAGACTTCGCCAAAGCCTACAACTGTCCCGTTGGCAGTAGGATGAACCCAGAGAAAAAATGCTCTGTCTGGTGAATATCTTCGGAAGACAACTCTGAGCCAAAGTTGATTTTCTCAATCCTCATGGTTTTCTCTCACCTGCCATCTCGTTGAAGAGTAAGAAAGAGAACTGTGATGGCGCTGTGTATTTTTCAAGTCATGGTGTTTGAACACAAAGGCTTTGTAACACTTCATGGTATAAGATTGGTGAGAATGAGTTCATGGGCTGTGTTGTGTACCATTGTTCGTAGAGGGGTAACCAAGAGTTCGACAGTTATTTTAAATATTTTGTGGAATTTGTTCCAACAAAGCTATTCAGAAGTTTCAGGAACACTAGCTCTAGTCTGAACACGGAAAACCTCAAACTAATAATGTGGCAAAGGACACTGGTATTGTTTCATTCCATGATTATAAAAACATAAAGAAATACAGAGTTAAAATTACTGTATTCGAGTTTCGCCCCTGAATTAGTAAGTTATTTGAAAGTCAAAGGGAAGTTAGATGTCTCAGGATAATACACGTTAGATAACTAAGAGTTTGTACAATATGAAAGGTTTTAGAGTATGAAGAAAATATTTTTACATTAAAAATGTACAACATATGAAATTTTCATTGTAATTTGATTAGTATTTAACACTTAGTTCTAAAGATATTTTTATCAGGTAGTGTTGGGTAGTCGTCAGTGAGTAAAAATTGGTTGTCATATTCTTGTACTGCACTTGCACTGGTATGGGTCACCATTCAGGGGCTACTTTACAAAAGGGAGGGCATTGGTAATTAGAAGCATCTTACGAAAAATGGTGTTGCTCTCATTTGGCATTTATTAAAAACTCATATAAACTACATAGATCTATTTATAGTAAACCTTTGGTGGTATATATGAATATTTCCTTGCTGTTAACGTGCATCTGACTGCCAGATGATAGCATTTTTATATATATATATCTCATGGATACTCAAAGAATATTTTCTATTTTTATGTCATTTTTTTTCTTCCAAGTAACATTAAGTGTCTTCGTGGTTTTCTTCTTCTGGCCTGTCTTGATGTTGTTCTCTCCTCTGCATCAAATATACAAAGTTTTGGTCATTAATCTCTCTTATTGTGACTTACTAGTATATAAGTGTTTGGGATGGGGGGTTGTGAGACTGAAGATATATACATATATATATAGCCGACAGAAATCTATTTAACACAAATTTATTCCACTTAAGGTAATTCTTTCAATCTATACGACATAATACAGTATTTAACTTATATGTCACTAAGCGGTAAATTAAAATCCATATGTTACTTACATAAGTAGAGAGACACAGGAGGATTCCGATATTTTATAACATATTGATGTTTGCCATCTCATGATAAAAGGAACATTTTACCTTGAAGAGGATTTTTCCAATGCGTGGAGATATTTATTTTTTCTTTGCTCCTCGTTAACCATCCTCAGTAGCTCCATGTTAGATACAATATCCTTTGATCTTTCTAAGTAGCGTTGTAATAACACAAAACTAAGCAACCAAGGCAGACCTTGTTGCATAGAATTTCTAACCACCTGGTTTATCAGTACTTGGACATAAGTACATATATTTAGAGGGATTTTTAACTTTTTAAACTCAAGATTATGACTCCTTTATTCCCACACTATCTGTCCTTATCATAAATATTTGTCAGCAATATTAAAGAACGTCTTTGGAATGCAGAAAGATTTCTATGGCCACTTCAGCATATTTGATTTGATACAGGCAGTGCAGTAGATCGTAACATTAGTCATGAGGAACACTGAATATTTGTTGTTCTCATTTATGCTCTAGCAGTTTTAATCTGTTCACAATATTGTTCTCCATCAAACTTGAGATTTAACCTACTTCCATTCCATGTTTCTACTGCACCTTCGAAATCATTCAGACCCCTTATGCATTTACAAAAAAAAATTGTTGTTTACGTTCTCATTATAAACATTTCTTCAGCATTTATAGTACACCTCACCCCTTGCAGAGCATGTAGTGAAAGTTTGATCTATGTAATATCTGTAGTTTGTCAAGCTATGTTTGAATTTGTATTCTCTCAAAATCAAGTAGGCTGCTTGTCTCCTGAGTACAACTTAGGGAAGAAGAAAAAACAAGATGCCTGGCATGCTGGGACCAACTGTTAGTAATATTTAACAGGAAGGGGCCAGTGCAGAAACCAACCTGACATTATTTATGTAAAAGCAAAAAAGCCAAAACACTACCTCCTCATCCTTCTCCTTCTCCTCTTGTGGTAAATTTAATAGTAGTAGTATGATCTTGCTGCTGTATTTATGTTGCACAACTCATTCAGTGGTATAGCTATTAGAAACATTTATTTTACAAGGTGTGTTATCATTAGTAAATCAAACTCATATTAAAGCTAGAATTCTGTATAAGGTCCATGCACAATTTCTAGGTTGGGAATACATACTGCATTGGTTTAACACTGACACTCTTAATTAGGATGAAATTTAAAGGTTTGGCATTTCTTTTTCAGATGATTTAACAAAACTTCATGGTGCCTATTAATGATTAAGTCACTATCCCATTTAACTTAACACGAACTTGGCTCCATTATCTTATGTTTACTAGGTTTCTTAAATTAATGTTTTAAAGAATCTCTGTAAAATGTTCTCATACACCCATTAATTACGAACTGATTTAAAAGAAGCAAACCATTACAGTAAATTTTCTTTACTCATTCCCAGCTCCTTATCTATGACAAAAAATTATAATACAAATTATCTTACTATCTTTATCTTACTATCTTAACATGCCTCAGACATCAAAATAATTAATTGATTTGGTAGAGGGGCTTTCTCTTCTGAAAGATGTATGCATACTCTTCTAGTACTTAAAAAGGTGATTGAGAATATCGATGTGAAACGGTGAGAATAAATGAAAAGTAAATATAATGTAAGTCTATATAAATACAAAATACTTTTTTCTGATGAAAATACATCTGTTAGTTAGCACTTTTGCATCTACCAATTTATCCATTTGACCTAATAGACTTCATAGACTGATATGGTCTCAAAACATTATTAGTGAGATGTCAGTCTGTTGAAAGGCCATTTACTGGAACCACGAAATTATAAGAAAAAGATGAGAAAAGGGAAAAGAATTTACAGTGACCCTTTCACCCATAAAAATTCTAAGGTTATGAGGTAATGCAAGTAAAAATACGCCAATGTATTCAATTCCTCCACATGCAGCACTAGCTTTTTTGTCTTGTCTTTACCAGAGAATGATGTTGTGCAACAAATTCCTGTTCAATCCAGTATGATACAGCCACATTCCATGCATTCCAGTGTCGCACTATAAAGATGAGTGTCTTGAAGTAAGTTACATTATTCCCATTCAATTTCCTCAAATTGAATTTAACCAGATCTCCCATTTACCAAAACTTGACATACATATTAATGAGATGTATACTGTACCAATGTGTGCATTTATATCAAGTTATTAAGCATCATCAATCACATACATAAATCATTATTCCATTTTCAGGTTTTCTATTCTAATGAATTCAGTGTATATACAAATACTGTATCATGAGAACTCAAAATATTATATTAATAAAGTTTAGAAATATACAGTGTAATATAGATATCTATTTATCACCCATTCCATTTGCAGAATTTTAATTCATTACAATTAAACTTATAAACTTTGGCATTTAAGAAAAACCAATAAAATCTAAGCCGGAAATTTTAGTTACTTTGTTACTTTTGTACACTGCTCAATACCTGTCTATATGGTATTTGCAGATGATTCCTAATCCTTTTCTTTTGTACAACTAATTTAGGTTTCATTCTTGTGAAATAACTGTACCTTATGTAAATCTATCCTCACTGACTTAACATGAAAAGAATTTTCATTTTAATTATATATATATTATATATATAACAAAAATCTCATTTAGTAATGTAAGGCTCTTTGTACAACATATCATCTGCTCTAGTGTCATCAGGGTCTTTGCTTTTGTTTATTTTCTCCAATTTTACTTCCTTCAGACCATTCCTGACTTGGCATTACATTGTACAAGGAAGCATGAGGCCCACTCTGTTTCACATACAATTTTCTTTACAACCTTCATGTTGAACAGTTATCCTTCTGAGCCACCTCCCAGGTACTTTTATTATCAGAACACTTGTCTCTCATCTTTCATGGTATGGTTATAGTGAATACATTTTCTTTGTAGCTATAGGACAAAACTTGTGCCCCTGTAAGACATATCTGCTGTGTTTAAAAACAATTCTACCAATACTGTTAATACCCACTTGTATAAAACATCTGGCAACAATATATAGTTATATCAAGGGTTTCATGGGCAATGTCCTACCTCAAAACTTACAATTGGTAACTAAAATTCCCAAGAACACTGAGTACTTGAGGTGCCAGTCACATTGTCCTTTTAGTCTTCAAATCCTTATTGGCCGACTGACTTGACCAGATTAAAAGATCCTTCCTTATCGCAATCGTCATAATCAAAATATCTACTATTAACATAATGTCTAATATTTATATTTCATATAACTTTCTCAGCCCAATTTATTTTTAATTTTGTGCATCCATTTTTTCTGCTGAGTTTCATGAAAGTAATCCCTTAGCTTCTAGTTGAATGTGATGGCAGAAAGAGGACTATTTTCACTTTGTACTGATTTGTAACATGAAAAAGTAATGAGATTTTTATTGCACAAATTACCGCTTTGTATATATACCATGCAGTTTTGTCGCAAGTTTAGAACACTTATGGAATTAAACGTCTAATTACTGAATTGGAGTCTTATTTTACCTGGCTATGTTAACTTTATGGAATTTGTACTAAAAACATCATAATGTATGGTTCTTTGCATCCCATGTGTGGATAGTACAAGGTGTTGTTTCGAAGTTAGAGGCCTACCCCCCTCTACAGCATAAACTAAAATTGATATGGACAAAAACAAAAGTAATTCAGAACAGATATTTATTTAAGTTTCTCTCTGAGTATGTAATATTTTGTGTGGCCTCCATCTGTCTGTACCACAGCCTACATTCTTGAGGGGTATGATTTCAGCAACTCACAAAAAAAGCCAAGACTCAAACTACATTTCCCTTAGCACTTCGGTCACCTCTCGTTGCAGGTTGTCGAGGCTTGGTATACCGTCATAATTCACTGTGCGTGCGTCAACACAATCCTTTAAGATACTACCAATGTTTTCACACATTAAGGTCAGGGGAGCTACCTGGAAATTCACTTGACAAGAAGAAATCGATACCACTGTTTTGAAGCAGCTCTTGTGGCTGAAGAGCCTTGAAACATGGTGCTTTATCATGAAAAATGTGACTTCTTCAGGATCGTTGAGGAAAGGAAATACTCCATCAGTAAGCACAGTTTCTCTGAAGTATTCACCATTCCATGACTGTCCTTTTTCCTTGATGATCCACATTAAACATTTTGCTGTGAAACAGAAAAATTCCCAAACTTTCAGGAAATTCCACAACTTGGCGATAGCGCACGTCATTGCTGATATCATCCTACTTTGCAGCCAACGCCTCAGGGGTGTGGTTGGTTTGGTGTTTGCTTCTCACCTCGGTGGTTGCAGGTTCGATTCTCGGCCATTTCATTTAGGAGTGAGAGATGTGTATTTCTGGTGATAGAAGTTCACTCTCAATGTGGTTCGGAAGTCACGTAAAGCCGTTGGTCCCGTTGCTGAATAACCACTAGTTCCTTGCAACGTAAAAACACCATACAAACAAACAAAAACAAAACAAACAACTTTGCAGCCCAAATGATGTCATTTTTATGATTTGGCTTCCCGACTGTGTAAATGAAGAATTCATCTGTTGTGGCAACAAGGAGAAAGTCAGCTTCATCCCAATCTTTAAAAAATGAACCACAAAACCATGCACGGTCTCTCTGTTGCTGAGTGATGTTGGGCTTGCTGATAATATGAAATGGCGTGATACCAGATTTTTTCAACTCATGATATACAGCATTATAACTACTTCTATCCCCTTTTTGTTTCTAGTTCAAGCGCCAATTTACGTAAAGACTTTTTCAGTCTACCCACTGCCTCAGCTATGATGTCTTTTGACTCCTGAGAAAGGACTTCAGGCCTTCCAAGATTCTCAGTCTTTTCGCAATGACAGTCACATGGATTTTTGTTCTAGTTTCTTGTCACAAAGGATTCATCTCTTTTAATGTATTTGGCTATCCAGGAACTTGAAATGAAGAATGCGCCAGCATCCCTGGCCTCTCTGAAGGTTATAGCCTGTATTCAGTCAATCCATTTGATTTCCTCTGAGTCGTTAGCCGTGGCTGTATCTAACTCCGTCACTCAGTCTGGAAATACAAGAAATGTAAAATGAAAAATAGCTTCATAGAAACTTAAGATAATGTACTTGGAGATAGACTATAGCAGAAAACTTCATAACTTTCCATTTGCTCTGTGGAGTAGGGCCTCTAATTTCAAAACACCCGGTACTGTACAGTACTGACAAAAGCATTTATGGTTGTAAATTTGCTACCAGATGTATCAATAACAAAATAAAACAAAAATGAAGATGTAAAATGTCTGTTTAAAAACGACCAACTTTGAATAACGGCGAAATAGAAGCCTATGATATGGTAACTTCCATTAAATGCATTCTTGGATGTGTTCCCAACCAAGTCAGATATTTCATATATTATTACAGTGGAACCTTGGTTTTGTAGGTCCTGGTTTTCGTACAATTGTTTTCATAGACTTTTCCGAAATTTTGTCTCCAGTTTTGTACGTGTCCTCGGATTTCGTACACACAGAAACGCTCCTTCCAGGCCCACCACGTGACTAGGCCTCATACCGATTGCCCAAACAAAGCATCCCAGGTTCTCTCATGACCCATTCTGCTTTTGTGTTCATTGTTTTTGTGCTTTTTGTGCATTTTTTTTTATTCAAGTGCAAATGCTAAATAAGCCATCATGGGGCCAAAGAAAGTTCCGAGTGGTAGCCCTTCTGTTAAAAAAAAATAGGCAAGAAACAATATATAGAACTTAAGAAAGAACTTGTAGCAAAGTGTTGGAGGGTGTTGCATGCCGATCTCAGTGAGAAAATGCCCAGAACCTATAACAAGCGCAACTGTTAGTGAATTTAAGGCTAGCGGAGGCTGGTTTGAAAAATTCAGAAAGCGAATAGGCATACATAATGTGCCTACTTCAGTGATTAAGGACATGTTTGCAAAGTGGAGTGATGTAAAATTTTGTGGAGAATTATCATCCCAACAAAGTTTTGTTGTGGGACAGGGGTCCACTGACTCACAAGCTTGTCTTAGTGCCAGTAAAAAACAAAGAGAAGTAACCCCAGTTAGGTCCTTGATACCTAAAGTCCTTCTGGAGGGAGATTCTCCTTCCAAACAGTAACCTCTCCTCCTCCCTCTCCCCTCCTCTCCATCTTCCATACACTAGCAAGTGTCTCTAATAATGCAATAGTGATGTTAAAATGTTCATTTATTCATTTCATTAGTCATTTACATTTATTTCCTATTATTTTCTGTATGTAAATCTGAGCTTTTTATTCCCTATAAAATGTATTTTTGTTAATATTTTGGTGGTCTGGAACACATTAATTGTATTTACATTGCTCCCTATGGGAATTATTGTTTTGGACTTTGTAGGATGTTCTGGAACAGATTATGTACGAAAACTGAGGTTCCACTGTAGTATATATTACAGTGGAACCTCGATTTTCACATTCCTCTCATTTCGTACATGTTGGTTTTCGTAGACTTTTTCGTCCAAAATCTTGTCTCGGTTATTGTCCAGTTTCCTCGGTTTTTGTACACTCGGTAACACTCCATATAAAGCGCCCAAACAAAGCATCCTGTTTTCTCTCGTGACCCATTCTGGCTTTGTTTCTCTCCTAACAAGCATCTCTGCGCTCGTAGTCCACATCACAGCACGTTTCTTGTGTTTTGTGCAATAATTCGCCATAAAACACATTGCAAAGTAGTCATCATGGGGCACAGGAAAGGCAAGTGCCACGCCTTCAGTGTAAAAGACCAGAAATATGATAGAATTCAAGAAAGAACTTGTAGTGAGGTATGAAAGTGGGACACATGTAGCTGATCTCGCTAGGATGTAAGGCAAGTCAGTGTCGACAATCAGCTCTAACCTAGCAAAGAAGGATGAAATCAGGGCAGCCCATGTTGTGAAAGGGGTCACATCATTATCTAAACAGAGATCGCGACTAGTGGAAGATGTTAAAAACTGTTATCAACGAACAACATTTAGTAGGGGATAGTGTATCTGAAGCGATCATTTGTGAGACAGCGAGGATGTTGTGTACGGCATGGGGAGGCTGCGAGCTCGGATAAACATGCCCACCAAAGAATTCGTTGATGCATTTAGAAAATATCTTGAGGCTGAAGGATTCCTCCCACAACAGGTCTTCAATTGTGATGAAACAGGGCTGTTCTGGAGAAAAATGCCAAAACGGACCTATGAAAGACAGGCCAACTCTCTCGTTCTGTGGAAACACCAGTGGAGATCTCAAAGTGAAACCCCTACTTGTGTATCACTCTGAAACTCCCCGAGTGTTCAAGAAAAACAATGTCATAAAGAATAAATTGCCTGTGATATGGAAGGCCAACAAAAAGGCATGGGTCACGAGACAAATTTTCGTTGACTGGGTCAATGGAGTGCTTGGCCCAAGTGTTAAAAAATACCTCTACGACAATTAATTGTCCTTCCAGTGACTCCTGGTAATGGACAATGCTCCTGTGCATCCTCCAGGATTGGAAGACCAGCTGTTAGACAAATTCAAATTCGTCACTGTGAAGTTTTATGCCCCCTAATACCACTCCTCTCATACAGCCCATGGACCAGCAAATCATCTTGAACTTCAAGAAACTCTATATCAAGGCATATTCCAAAGGTGCTTTGAAGTGACCTCAGACACTGAATTGACCCAAAAAGAGTTCTGGAAGGATCACTTCAATATCTTCAACTGCATAAGCCTTATAGCCAAGGCTTGGCAGGGAGTGACTTCCCAAACAATGAACTCTGCATGGAGGAAATTTTGTCCAGAGTGTTACCTTGAGAAGGATTTTGAGGGGTTTGAGGCTGACCCCGACGACCCTACGCCTGTTGTGGAGTCTATTGTCTCTTGGGAAGTCCATGGGCTTGGATGTGAGGGGCAAGGTCATGGAAGAGCTAGTGGATGACTAAGGGGAAGAGCTAACCACTGAGGAGCTGCAAGATCTTCAAGTGGAACGGCAATAGACGGCAGATGAGGAATCCAAGGAAGAGAAAGGGATACTATGCCTACTTCAGCTGATCAAAGAAATGTTTGCAAAGTGGAGTGATTTACAACATTTTTTTGAGATACAACATCCTAACAAAGACGTTGTAATCCGTGTCTCTAACATGTTTAATGACAACACTTTGTATCATTTTAGGCAGATACTGAAGAGACATCAGAAACAATTGTCTCTGGACAGTTTTGTTATTCGAGAGGGGCCAGTGACTCTCAAGCTGGTCCTAGTGCCAGTAAAAAACAAAGTGGGGAATTAACCTAAGACAGTGCCACTAAAAAACATAGAGAAGTAAACCCAGATAGGTTCATGATACCTGAGGTCCTTCCGGAGGGGGATTCCCCTTCCAAACAGTAACCTCTCCTCCCTCTCCCCTCCTCCCCATCTTCCATATGCTAACAAGAGTCTTCCATAAAGGTAAGAGTGATGTTAAATGTTCATTATTCATTTATATTTATTTCTCATTCTTTCCTATATATAAAACTGTTTATTCCCTGTAAAATGTATTTTTTGTTAATATTTTTGGTGGTCTTATGGGAATTATTGTTTCAGTTTTCATATGTTTCAGGGAGGAAAAACTTCAAAGTGAAAGCTGGTATAATAAAATCATTCATATGTGCAGGAAATGAAATAAATCAATTACACATTAAAAATGATCCTGTGGTGCTGCTGAATGAAGATGTGACAGGTGGTCTATTATCTGTTTTTAGTATTAACAACAGCTTAATTCTCAAGGTGTCTAAATCATTTTTTTTTCAAATATGTACTATTGAGAATGTGGGAGGCGACAAGCTTATCATAAGGCAGTTAACTGGTGCATCTACCATCAGGAATATGAGCAAGAGGAAGTAAGAAAATTATGGAATAACTATAATTTGATAAAAGACTCAGTAACAACCAATAAGAAACTTACACAAATGTAAACAAGTGATTCATTTTTCAGAACCTAAAGTGCCTCTACTAACTATATATCTGCCCATACCACCATATAGAAAGATACAATGATCTCAAAAAGTACACTAGATAATGAGGTGTTGCGGTATAATGCAAAAGAAAAAGTGAGCATAATACATTGCCAAAATACCAAACTGCTAATTGTAGGAACCTCAGAAAGTTCTGCTGAGGCAGCTGTGGCATAGCTCACCAGTCCACTGTGCAGCTTCTAGTGTAATGATGTATTTGTAGAGGGTGTCTGGGAAGTTGAAAAAAGAACAGCAGCTATTGACTGTGGATTACACTTTCAGTACCTGTTTGATACAAAGTCACACCCACTCCCTTTACCTATGATAATATTGCCTAGTACTGTATACAACTTCTTCGTATGAGGACTGGAGTGAAGGGTACTTCTTAGAGACTGACGTAATAAGCCAAAAATATACTTTTAAAATTTGTTTCATAAATAGAAAAAAACTGACTTACAGAGCATATTTGCTAGATATACCATGTTTTCCACATGAATATCCCATGAAATTTGAAAAGACCACACATCTTTACCACAATCATTCCATAAGAATCTTACTCTTGAATTGATTTGCTTTCACCAAACTGAATGGAAGGGAAGAAGAATATATATTTTTTATACTTAGTGTTTTCTACAAGAACCTCACCGAACCATGAGTTTAACACATCGTCGTAAAGATAATACCGACTTCGTAAGTGATCTACAAAACCCCAGACACTCCATTGAAGATGGAAGTGCAATACCAACCGACTTAGCGTATAGATTATCGCTAGTCTAACATTACCCATCATGGGCGCCTTATCATACAAGGCACAAGCCCTAATATTGGTGGCCAGCGTACCAGAAGAACTCTACAACGTCCTACGAAGAAAAAACCAGAATAATAAATCATGTATCATAAGAAGTCAACGACGACGGAAGCAGCAGATTCTTCAAGCAACCTAGTATCATCGTTAGTGAGCGACTTCAGAAAACAATAAGAACTCTTCAACGACGACGAAAGCAACAGATTCTTCAAGCAACTTAGTACCAAGGCCGTGTGTCGTTATCGGAACACCGTGACTTCCCACAAAAGCAAGCTAAGTACAATTTTTTATTCATTTGGAGTAACTTTGAGTGTTTCCTTTGCAGGTCGAATTTCGTTATTACTGTGGCTGAAGTTACGAGACATTCTTTTAAGCTTACTTTTTTACAGAAATTATCTACATCATTGAGATTTCGCTACTGCGAGTTTTTTTTATCTTTGAGTGTCTGTTTCCAGAAGTTCTACTGAAATATCATAATCATATACTATGTTAATTTTATCATTTTGGGTGATTATTAATCCCTTACGTAACAAATCATATTAAACAGTGAATATGCGTTTACGCAGTGGACGTCTGTATTTATACAGATGCATGGATAGGGTCGTTAAGCACCGTAGTGATTAGAAAACACACAAAAAACAAGTGGAACACCCGTACAAATCTATATAAATTAGAGGTAACACTATTTCGGGTCATGACAATAAATGCTCCTTTGCAAAGTCCCGATCGCAGTTTTAGCCTTGAGTTTTTGAGTTATATAAAATATCGAACCTCAATGACTCAACTCAACTTTAAAAATATGGCTGGATTGCAAGGAATAACATGTCTGTAAAAAACTTTCATCAGGCTAAATGCGCTGACCAGGATCCCTCACTATTTCAAATTTTAGCAAAGAATGAAGTACAAACAGTTAATATTGTATGCAGTAGTGATAACTTGTCTTATTAGTAATCGCTCAGTTCCTAATAGTTCGTCATTCATTGCTTTATACGTAACCAGCAACATAATGCTAAAAACACACAATATGTTGCCGATGGTAATAAAGAGAAGGATCCTAATTATTACAAAAAAGAAATAGAAACAGTAGCCCGTTCAGAATCAAACAAGCAAACTCGGTGACTGTGTCACCTAGTCAAGCGGTCAAGGTCAGTCAAAAAACTGCCGAAGTGTTCAAAGCAAAGCAAATTCCACACAATAAGCGACTCTAGCAGAGTGGGGAAAAAGCGATGTTGGATCATACATCCCAAATACCTTTTTAAAATTAAAAGGAATTTCCCTATGCATCACACGACCGTATAAAGTAATCAGAGCAGGTTTTCGTTTTTTTTAATACATAAGTTATTATAAGTAGTGGTGGATTAAGCCCGACTGTACGCGCCGTAAAAATTAGAATATCTTGATTTATTTCATTAGTACACGTATTATCCTGTATTTACGGACTCACCGTCTGTTGTTCGAACTTCCCTAATGAGAAGTCCGGATAAGCGAGCGCTTACAGATACCTCTATAGTTATAAAAAACATTGATCTGTATCTAGTGTAATTGTAAGATCCATCTAGGGGTATACAAATATTATCTTACATCCTGCAAAATAAGGCGTGTTTATCAAAGGGAAATCCTATAAACCTTCAAACATATTAAATCCGTTTGAACAAAAATGAGCCAGTTAATCAAATAATAACTTATATAAAGGAACTATACATTTGTCTCATAAATCGTAACATTGTTCAAATGACCCAACAGAATTCTCCCACAACCGCAGTCGCACTTTGCACGCAAAATCTCGAGAAGCATGCACCCTCGAATGTCTTAGTGCGTGTAAAAAGACTTTGCTGGGAAATGAAATTTTAATCCTTCCCGACACTCTGAAATATAACGGTTTCCGCGAACAAAGCCCTAAAAAGTATACATATCGTGGATACGGAAGTTATAAATATCGCATTTTTTATTGTTGCTAATTTTTAATCACGCCCAACCAGTAGTGGATGAATCTCTCTGATAATCTATCTAAAGTAATATCCGTAAAGTCATTCAAGCAGAGGTGATTCAGCAGAATTTTTTTTTTATCTTTTACCTGAATACCAGGAAGTTTCTCCACTGGCGAGTGTCTCTGGAAAAAAAACGGATGTAATTTAACACAAAACACGGTCTAAGGACAAACATAAAGCTATTTACGTACCTTCGTATAGATTCTCAATGAAATTTCAAAATAGAGATAAATGACGAAGTTGAAAAATGTTAGTAATAGGAGTCATTAGGAAATCAAATAGCCCATATAATTTTTCCCTCAAACGTCATGCCATAAAAGATCGGACTTGGCGTATCTGCGCAGATTACGGTCGCTTAAACAAGGAAACGACTTCCGATAGTTTCCAGTGCGATGTACCGACGGCATCTTATCTCTGTTAGGTTAGAATAAATTTTTTTTTTCACCAACTTGGACTTACTTAAATGCTTTTACCAGATACCATTACCTAAGTGATTGTACCTCATACACCGTTTTCAGCACACCCAGGGGACATTATCAATTTTTACGTATGCCTCCGGCTTACGTTGCGCCCCAAATTACAATATAGTGTTTGGAGACTTTTAGGGGATAACCTACATGCCTATATGGATGATCTTGTAATCTTTTCTAATACCTTAGAAGTACATTCACATAAAGTAGAGCTAGTGCTACAGAGACAAAGACAAATAATCTCAGAGTAAAATATCTAAATGTGAGTTTTTTAAAACCGAACATGTTTATCTAGGTTTTATGTGTTTAGTCAAGGTCTTAAAGTAGTCCGTGGTAAGGTGTCGGCTATTCATAACTTCCGGTACCTATTAACGTAAAAGGGGGATACAGCACTTTTGCGCTGTAGTGGGTATTACAATCGTATGCAAATATGTAACTCTTCAATCATAGCAGCTCCTTTAACAGATCTTACGAAGAAGAGCGTAGATTAATTATGGTCTAAAAAGCATCAACAGGCGTTCGATATCTTAAAAGCGGAATAATGCAGCTTACCTAACTTAAAAATCCCTGATTTAAATAAGGAATTTTTTTTTTTATTGCAACAGACGCCTCAAGACCAAGGTAAGAGGGATACTACTTCAGTAATATGATAAACAGTTCTTTCCTATAGCTTTTTATTCACGTAAACTAAAGCCCTCTGAAAGTAAATATGCAGTAATAGGCAAGGAAGGGCTAGGTATCTTTAACTCACTAGTACATCTTAAGTTCATAATCTATGGCTATCCTGATAAAGTCCTTACTGAACATGAGTCCTTTACCGAGTTTTTCAAAGGCTTTAATCACAGTCCAAAAGGAACTCGGTGACAAATGATCATTCAGGTCTTTGGAACCAAGATAAGATATCTACCTGGGAAAGCAATTATCATAGCTGACGCATTATCCCGCAATCCCGCACCATACAGCAAAGAACCATTAATTAGACTAAAAGATATAGAAACATCCGTACCTATTGTTAAAACCGTATCTAAACAAGAAAATTCCTTAACCCAAGAGATCGCGAGCATTGAATATCTGGGTTGGAGCGCACAACTGTTACAAACTGAACAAAGCAAGAGTCAACAGACATAACCCAAACAATAAACACTTCGAACGGAAACAGAGTCAGCAGTAATAAACACCAAACAATAAACACTTCGAAACGGAAACAGGGTCAGTGGCTAAGCAAAAACAATAAACACTTTGAGCAGAAACCCTAAAGCAAAAGTACATTTAAAGTATGTGATCAGAATAATGTAATCAAATGTAATATTATATGTAGGTCTGTGACGAGGAAAACCCGAAGAACACAGCAGATGACTAACGACCAGGTAGTAATAATAATCTCTTTCTACCAATCGTCATAAACTGGTTGCATTCCGTCATCCAGGGTTCCCTACTATGTCACAGAAAAGCCAAATCACTATTTTTAACTGGCCTACAATGCTTACAGATAAAAGCACATAACTGGTTGTAACACGTGTCATGAAAACAAGGGACACACTAAGACACCTGTCAGTTAAGGGCCTATCCTGTGCCAAATCAATCCTTGAAAGAATATACTTAGAATTATTACAGAGTTACGAGTCTGACAGAGGGAATAAACACTTCTTAGTGTTAATAGTTCCTTGACACGTTATATAGAATTAATAGCACTAAACAAACACCGCAATTGAGTGCGTTAGGAATATTTATGAGTGCTAAATCAGTAAACATGGAATTCAACACATGATAATCTGACTCGGGTGGTGTAAATCAATAATAATCTCCATAACACGTAGTGTGAATTCCTGTCCATTAAGAAAACCAATAATATATTTTATCACCCAGAGTCATCGGTTTGGTAGAATAACGGATAATTAAATAGGAAGTGTCAATGTCTTACGAGTTACAACTCGTGATATTGGATCCGACCGGATTATAGCGGTTCTCGCGGTTTTAAATACCTTTATCATTTATATCTTGTATCTATAGAATTGATGCCGCAAGTAGCCTTATACGGTACGCCGCTAGAACACTTTCCACATTTCAAGCCAACCATTATATCAAATATATATAAAAAAAATATATAAATAAAAAATATAAAAAAAATAAAAAAAAAATAAATATGGATACAAGTGGAGTCATAATATTACACTCCGTAAGAAGTCGGAAGGGTTACAAATTATAATAAAAAAAGGAATCACGATAAAATCAATAAGCCAAAACGTAACCATAGATAATTAAATATCCAAATATATATGCGTAAAGATTTGAACTCTAACTTAAACGCTTTAGTAATGACAAATAAGCTAAAAGTTCAAACACATATCCAAAATCTACTGACATATTGTCTGTCCCGGTGATTTATATTCGTAGTCAATGAAAAAAAAATTAAATAAAATAAAATAAATAAATAAACTAATAATAAATAAAATAAATAAAATAAAATAAAAGAGATTTTAAGTCAGGAAGTCTAGAAGTGAAAATGTTATCTATGGAATAATCCTATATGAATCTTATACAGGGCTAATAATATATATAGAATTTGTATGGAAACCTTTTTCATATAGTTTGAATAAGGAATATTTATTTAACATAATGCCAACATGAAACTAATATGCTCAATTTTGGTACTGTTGTTTTTTTTTTTTCAGACATTCTTCTCATGCGGGTGGAGAATTAAAACACTAAAAATATCATTGAAAATACTAAAGTCGTACTCTTACAGCAAGTAACGTAACTCTTAGCTGGCTGAGAGCAATCTCCTGCCAAGTGACGACGTCATCATTGCCGTATCAGCATTTGTTCCTTTTAACCTCAATAATCTGCTTACACAGGCTTCATCTGTGTGTCGTCTCTGCTTGCAAAAGCAGATTGACTGGAGAAAGGAATGCTTAGTTCATGAACTTCACATGTGGTTCATAGGTCACATGACAGGCCACATAACATATTCTTATCCGTGTGTGTAATGCAATTAGTTAAGGACTTGTAATCATTTTAAAATTAATGAACAATATAAGCAAATAGAATTTCTATAACAAAACAAAATGAATTAATTTTTTTTTCTGAACCTCATAGACCATGTTTAGAAGTATCAACGAATATGTATTATAGAAATATTTACTTGGCAACATTAGCCTATTACAATTCAAGTAAAACATTCATGGGAAAATGTCACATTTTCTTGAAAAACCAAAGTTTATATAGAAATTAGTTACATAGTGGGTTTTTCGTTGCATCTCCTACCTATTAATAATGTTTTAAAAGTTAACCTCAGAGGATGCGCACGAGAAAATTGAATATGAAACTTTTGTTAGGGCACATAGAATCATGATTAATCTTCTCTTTGACTCTTATGTTTTGCCTGGCAATCTTACAATTAGCTCCGTTTTCCACTTCTTTGTCTAGTAACTTACTACCAGTAATATCGAATTTTCTTTTGAGATTCGTAATGATATCTATTTATTTTTTATAATTCTGGATATTTTTACAAGTCATCATAGACCTGGATAGGTTCACTCATTGTTATGCCATGGATAAAAAAGTTTGTACAGCGGACTCTTTTGAATTCCGAAATATCAGCGAATTCATGTGGGTTAAGTCTGGTCTAAATGGCTCTCTCCCCTCCCCTGTATTTAGATGTCGTCTGAAGTTACTTTGCCCTTGTGACAAGTATAATTTCACTTGCAGGCTGATTAATGGAACCGGTTACAGTATC
The DNA here is from genome assembly GCF_015104395.2 of Macrobrachium nipponense. Taxonomy (NCBI): domain Eukaryota; kingdom Metazoa; phylum Arthropoda; class Malacostraca; order Decapoda; family Palaemonidae; genus Macrobrachium; species Macrobrachium nipponense. The sequence goes on along the minus strand of NC_087201.1, from coordinate 32,655,164 downwards.
CTGCAGTACGAGAGTTTCACATAGCAACTTCAAAAAATCGTTCGTTCGCAGCGGACGACTACAGTCAAGTAACAACAGCCTACAATGTGAAAGGAATTTCATGGACTTCTTCGACCGACACCGTATTCTCGTCGTTAATCTCGTTTTAATGCGGAACGCTCCAGCGGCTGTCGGAATTCGACTACAAAAAGGGACATACTTCCGACAATTACGACACGACGGATATTCAACTCTACTTTGCTGGCGAAGGACTCGTGCTGGGGATGTTTTTTTTATTCATCGCGAACGTAATCGTGTAGCTTAGGATGCAGAGAATAAGTATGAGCGCAAAATGGAACGTTGGACCCGCCCAGGCAAATTTTCCCCTTGTTTTAACCATTGAAAAAGGCCGTTTCATTTGGCTAAAGGTGGTTGTCTGGAACTGTGTAATGGACGAAAAGTTGTTCGAAAGCTAGTTAAAAGTGAAGTAGTATAACCTCGTCATGTATCCTATATAATAGTATCATCTAATATATAATTGATCATAAATAACAGAGTCGAAATATATCTTTGCGTGTACGCAATAGGAATCTCTTATATAAATGATCATAAATAACAGAATCTATATCTTTGCGTGTACGCAATAGGAATCTATTTAAAGTGCACATATATTAATCATAATTATATGAATCCATATACATATGTATAAACAAATCAGGTAGCCTATAATCAATCTGTTACCTTTTTTCTTACCAATATCTGCAGTTATATATGAGTTAGTATATGGATTAATGAATCAGATATATAACAGTTAGCATAAAAATCAACGAATCAATCAGCATAAACATTAATAACTTTATAATTTCATATATGAAATTTTTTATCAGTTAAAATATGATTTTTTATCATGTTAATCTTCATTCTATGCAATTATCAGAGTACATTAGTATTTTCTGTAGCATAAGTATCTTAATGAGATGAAGTGAAAAACTGTATCATTATATATATCATGTGATCACTTATTTACCAATATCATTGTTTTATATTTTATTACTTGAATCAATTCATGTACACCATGAATTTTTATTTACTTATATATATATATATTCACATAGTGTCTGTATCACACTCCTATAAGTCAGATGCAAAGTCAAGTGAGTAATATTTCAGTAGTTGGTTTGGTAGCTGACCGAGCTAATGTAAGTGTTTACATAATAAAAATATGGAATGTTAGTCCATATATAAAAGTCTAAAACTAAAGAGGTCAACCAGATTGCTTGCAGGAATGTGATCAAGACTAGAGACGCTAAAGATGACGTATACAATAAAGTAGGCTAAGATAACATGCCGTCACCTGTAGTCATTCAATTGTTTATAAACATTAGTCCAAGCTCCCTGCTTGAACAACTACCCCGACCTATAATTCAAACGGACTACGTGATCTGTAGCGTATCTCATTTTGATTGTGTGTTCGTATGAAACTATGTCATTGTATGTATGTTCATATGTTCGAACTACTGTCTGTTCCTTCATAACTTGTAACGGAGATGGTAGACAAGCAGAACAGAGTTAGTGATCGTCATTAGAAGACCTGTACCTCTTTACCTAAGCTCTTATCATGTAGAGGAATAGGATTAGCCATCATCATTGGCAGAAGCGATCAAGCTATCGTTATTAGAAGACTTGTACAATCATATCTGATCTTCACCATGTAAAACTTCAGAAGAATATATAATTTTTTATACTTAGTGTTTTTCTACAAGAACCTCACCGAACCATGAGTTTAACACATCGTCGTAAAGATAATACCGACTTCGTAAGTGATCTACAAAACCCCAGACACTCCATTGAAGATGGAAGTGCAATACCAACCGACTTAGCGTATAGATTATCGCTAGTCTAACATTACCTCATAGGGCGCCTTATCATACAAGGCACAAGCCCTAATATTGGTGGCCAGCGTACCAGAAGAACTCTACAAACGTCCTACGAAGAAAAAACCAGAATAATAATCATGTATCATAAGAAGTCACGACGACGGAAGCAGCAGATTCTTCAAGCAACCTAGTATCATCGTTAGTGAGCGACTTCAGAAAACAATAAGAACTCTTCAACGACGACGAAAGCAACAGATTCTTCAAGCAACTTAGTACCAAGGCCGTGTGTCGTTATCGGAACACCGTGACTTCCCACAAAAGCAAGCTAAGTACAATTTTTTATTCATTTGGAGTAACTTTGAGTGTTTCCTTTGCAGGTCGAATTTCGTTATTACTGTGGCTGAAGTTACGAGACATCTTATCTTACTTTTTTACAGAAATTATCTACATCTTGAGATTTCGCTACTGCGAGTTTTTTTTATCTTTGAGTGTCTGTTTCCAGAAGTTCTACTGAAATATCATAATCATATACTATGTTAATTTATCATTTTGGTGATTATTAATCCTTACGTAACAAATCATATTAACAGTGAATATGCGTTTACGCAGTGGACGTCTGTATTTATACAGATGCATGGATAGGGTCGTTAAGCACCGTAGTGATTAGAAAACACACAAAAAACAAGTGGAACACCCGTACAAATCTATATAAATTAGAGGTAACACTATTTCGGGTCATGACAATAAAAATGCTCCTTTGCAAGTCCCGATCGCAGTTTTAGCCTTGAGTTTTGAGTTATATAAAATATCGAACCTCAATGACTCAACTCAACTTTAAAAAATTTATTGGGGGGGGGCGGGCTGGATTGCAAGGAATAACATGTCTGTAAAAAACTTTCATCAGGCTAAATGCGCTGACCAGGATCCCTCACTATTTCAAATTTTAGCAAAGAATGAAGTACAAACAGTTAATATTGTATGCAGTAGTGATAACTTGTCTTATTAGTAATCGCTCAGTTCCTAATAGTTCGTCATTCATTGCTTTATACGTAACCAGCAACATAATGCTAAAAACACACAATATGTTGCCGATGGTAATAAAGAGAAGGATCCTAATTATTACAAAAAGAAATAGAAACAGTAGCCCGTTCAGAATCAAACAAGCAAACTCGGTGACTGTGTCACCTAGTCAAGCGGTCAAGGTCAGTCAAAAAACTGCCGAAGTGTTCAAAGCAAAGCAAATTCCACACAATAAGCGACTCTAGCAGAGTGGGGAAAAAGCGATGTTGGATCATACATCCCAAATACCTTTTTAAAATTAAAAAGGAATTTCCCTATGCATCACACGACCGTATAAAGTAATCAGAGCAGGTTTTCGTTTTTTTTTAATACATAAGTTATTATAAGTAGTGGTGGATTAAGCCCGACTGTACGCGCCGTAAAAATTAGAATATCTTGATTTATTTCATTAGTACACGTATTATCCTGTATTTACGGACTCACCGTCTGTTGTTCGAACTTCCCTAATGAGAAGTCCGGATAAGCGAGCGCTTACAGATACCTCTATAGTTATAAAAAACATTGATCTGTATCTAGTGTAATTGTAAGATCCATCTAGGGGTATACAAAATATTATCTTACATCCTGCAAAATAAGGCGTGTTTATCAAAGGGAAATCCTATAAACCTTCAAACATATTAAAATCCGTTTGAACAAAAATGAGCCAGTTAATCAAATAATAACTTATATAAAGGAACTATACATTTGTCTCATAAATCGTAACATTGTTCAAATGACCCAACAGAATTCTCCACAACCGCAGTCGCACTTTGCACGCAAAATCTCGAGAAGCATGCACCCTCGAATGTCTTAGTGCGTGTAAAAAGACTTTGCTGGGAAATGAAATTTTAATCCTTCCCGACACTCTGAAATATAACGGTTTCCGCGAACAAAGCCCTAAACGTATACATATCGTGGATACGGAAGTTATAAAATATCGCATTTTTTATTGTTGCTAATTTTTAATCACGCCCAACCAGTAGTGGATGAATCTCTCTGATAATCTATCTACTAAAGTAATATCCGTAAAGTCATTCAAGCAGAGGTGATTCAGCAGAATTTTTTTTTTATCTTTTACCTGAATACCAGGAAGTTTCTCCACTGGCGAGTGATCTCTGGAAAAAAAACGGATGTAATTTAACACAAAACACGGTCTAAGGACAAACATAAAGCTATTTACGTACCTTCGTATAGATTCTCAATGAAATTTCAAAATAGAGATAAATGACGAAGTTGAAAAATGTTAGTAATAGGAGTCATTAGGAAATCAAATAGCCCATATAATTTTTCCCTCAAACGTCATGCCATAAAAGATCGGACTTGGCGTATCTGCGCAGATTACGGTCGCTTAAACAAGGAAACGACTTCCGATAGTTTCCAGTGCGATGTACCGACGGCATCTTATCTCTGTTAGGTTAGAATAAATTTTTTTTTTCACCAACTTGCACTTACTTAAATGCTTTTACCAGATACCATTACCTAAGTGATTGTACCTCATACACCGTTTTCAGCACACCCCACCAGGGGACATTATCAATTTTTACGTATGCCTCCGGCTTACGTTGCGCCCAAATTACAATATAGTGTTTGGAGACTTTTAGGGGATAACCTACATGCCTATATGGATGATCTTGTAATCTTTTCTAATACCTTAGAAGTACATTCACATAAAGTAGAGCTAGTGCTACAGAGACAAAGACAAATAATCTCAGAGTAAAAAAATAATCTAAATGTTGAGTTTTTTAAAACCGAACATGTTTATCTAGGTTTTATGTGTTTAGTCAAGGTCTTAAAGTAGTCCGTGGTAAGGTGTCGGCTATTCATAACTTCCGGTACCTATTAACGTAAAAGGGGGATACAGCACTTTTGCGCTGTAGTGGTTATTACAATCGTATGCAAATATGTAACTCTTCAATCATAGCAGCTCCTTTAACAGATCTTACGAAGAAGAGCGTAGATTAATTATGGTCTAAAAGCATCAACAGGCGTTCGATATCTTAAAAGCGGAATAATGCACTTACCTAACTTAAAAATCCCTGATTTAAATAAGAATTTTTTTTTTTATTGCAACAGACGCCTCAGACCAAGGGGTAAGAGGGATACTACTTCAGTAATATGATAAACAGTTCTTTCCTATAGCTTTTTATTCACGTAAACTAAAGCCCTCTGAAAGTAAATATGCAGTAATAGGCAAGGAAGGGCTAGGTATCTTTAACTCACTTAGTACATCTTAAGTTCATAATCTATGGCTATCCTGATAAAGTCCTTACTGAACATGAGTCCTTTACCGAGTTTTTCAAAGGCTTTAATCACAGTCCAAAAGGAACTCGGTGACAAATGATCATTCAGGTCTTTGGAACCAAGATAAGATATCTACCTGGGAAAGCAATTATCATAGCTGACGCATTATCCCGCAATCCCGCACCATACAGCAAAGAACCATTAATTAGACTAAAAGATATAGAAAACATCCGTACCTATTGTTAAACCGTATCTAACAAGAAAATTCCTTAACCCAAGAGATCGCGAGCATTGAATATCTGGGTTGGAGCGCACAACTGTTACAAACTGAACAAAGCAAGAGTCAACAGACATAACCCAAACAATAAACACTTCGAACGGAAACAGAGTCAGCAGTAATAAACACCAAACAATAAAAACACTTCGAAACGGAAACAGGGTCAGTGGCTAAGCAAAAACAATAAACACTTTGAGCAGAAACCCTAAAGCAAAAGTACATTTAAAGTATGTGTATCAGAATAATGTAATCAAATGTAATATTATATGTAGGTCTGTGACGAGGAAAACCCGAAGACAGCAGATGACTAACGACCAGGTAGTAATAATAATCTCTTTCATACCAATCGTCATAAACTGGTTGCATTCCGTCATCCAGGGTTCCCTACTATGTCACAGAAAGCCAAATCACTATTTTACTGGCCTACAATGCTTACAGATATAAAAAGCACATAACTGGTTGTAACACGTGTCATGAAAACAAGGGACACACTAAGACACCTGTCAGTTAAGGGCCTATCCTGTGCCAAATCAATCCTTGAAAGAATATACTTAGAATTATTAACAGAGTTACGAGTCTGACAGAGGGAATAAAACACTTCTTAGTGTTAATAGTTTCCTTGACACGTTATATAGAATTAATAGCACTAAAAACAAACACCGCAATTGAGTGCGTTAGGAATATTTATGAGTGCTAAATCAGTAAACATGGAATTCAACACATGATAATCTGACTCGGGTGGTGTAAATCAATAATAATCTCCATAACACGTAGTGTGAATTCCTGTCCATTAAGAAAACCAATAATATATTTTATCACCCAGAGTCAATCGGTTTGGTAGAATAACGGATAATTAAATAGGAAGTGTCAATGTCTTACGAGTTACAACTCGTGATATTGGATCCGACCGGATTATAGCGGTTCTCGCGGTTTTAAATACCTTTATCATTTATATCTTGTATCTATAGAATTGATGCCGCAAGTAGCCTTATACGGTACGCCTGCATTAGGAAACACCTTTTCACATATTCAAGCCAACCAATTAATTTATCCAAAGTATATATAAAAAAATATATAAATAAATAAAATTAAAAAAAAATTAAAAATAAACATGGATACAAGTGGAGTCAATATAATACACTCCGTAAGAAGTCGGAAGGGTTACAAATTATAATAAAAAGGAATCACGATAAAATCAATAAGCAAAACGTAACCATAGATAATTAAATATCCAAATATATATGCGTAAAGATTTGAACTCTAACTTAACGCTTTAGTAATGACAAATAAGCTAAAAGTTCAAACACATATCCAAAAACCTACTGACATATTGTCTGTCCCGGTGATTTATATTCGTAGTCAATGAAAAAAAAATTAAATAAATAAATAAATAAATAAATAATAATAATAAATAAAATAAATAAAATAAAATAAAAGAGATTTTAAAGTCAGGAAGTCTAGAAGTGAAAATGTTATCTATGGAATAATCCTATATGAATCTTATACAGGGCTAATAATATATATAGAATTTGTATGGAAACCTTTTTCATATAGTTTGAATAAGGAATATTTATTTAACATAATGCCAACATGAAACTAATATATTGCTCAATTTTGGTACTGTTGTTTTTTTTTTTTCAGACATTCTTCTCATGCGGGTGGAGAATTAAAACACTAAAATATCATTTGAAAATACTAAAGTCGTATCTCTTACAGCAAGTAACGTAACTCTTAGCTGGCTGAGAGCAATCTCCTGCCAAGTGACGACGTCATCATTGCCGTATCAGCATTTGTTCCTTTTAACCTCAATAATCTGCTTACACAGGCTTCATCTGTGTGTCGTCTCTGCTTGCAAAAGCAGATTGACTGGAGAAAGGAATGCTTAGTTCATGAACTTCACATGTGGTTCATAGGTCACATGACAGGCCACATAACATATTCTTATCCGTGTGTGTAATGCAATTAGTTAAGGACTTGTAATCATTTTAAAATTAATGAACAATATAAGCAAATAGAATTTCTATAACAACAAAATGAATTAATTTTTTTTTCTGAACCTCATAGACATTTAGAAGTATCAAGATATGTATATATGAAATATTTACTTGCAACATTAGCCTATTACAATTCAAGTAAAACATTCATGGGAAAATGTCACATTTTCTTGAAAAACCCAAAGTTTATATAGAAATTAGTTACATAGTGGGTTTTTCGTTGCATCTCCTACCTATTAATAATGTTTTAAAAGTTAACCTCAGAGGATGCGCACGAGAAAATTGAATATGAAACTTTTGTTAGGGCACATAGAATCATGATTAATCTTCTCTTTGACTCTTATGTTGCCTGGCAATCTTACAATTAGCTCCGTTTTCCACTTCTTTGTCTAGTAACTTACTACCAGTAATATCGAATTTTCTTTGAGATTCGTAATGATATCTATTTATTTTTTATAATTCTGGATATTTTTACAAGTCATCATAGACCTGGATAGGTTCACTCATTGTTAATGCCATGGATAAAAAAGTTTGTACAGCGGACTCTTTTGAATTCCGAAATATCAGCGAATTCATGTGGGTTAAGTCTGGTCTAAATGGCTCTCTCCCCTCCCCTGTATTTAGATGTCGTCTGAATTTACTTTGCCCTTGTGACAAGTATAATTTCACTTGCAGGCTGATTAATGGAACCGGTTACAGTATCCTGCAGTACGAAGAGTTTCACATAGCAACTTCAAAAAATCGTTCGTCGCAGCGGACGACTACAGTCAAGTAACAACAGCCTACAATGTGAAAGGAATTTCATGGACTTCTTCGACCGACACCGTATCTCGTCGTTAATCTCGTTTTAATGCGGAACGCTCCAGCGGCTGTCGGAATTCGACTACAAAAAGGGACATACTTCCGACAATTACGACACGACGGATATTCAACTCTACTTTGCTGGCGAAGGACTCGTGCTGGGGATGTTTTTTTTATTCATCGCGAACGTAATCGTGTAGCTTAGGATGCAGAGAATAAGTATGAGCGCAAAATGGAACGTTGGACCCGCCCAGGCAAATTTTCCCCTTGTTTTAACCATTGAAAAAGGCCGTTTCATTTGGCTAAAGGTGGTTGTCTGGAACTGTGTAATGGACGAAAAGTTGTTCGAAAGCTAGTTAAAAGTGAAGTAGTATAACCTCGGTCATGTATCCTATATATATAAAAGTATCATGTATCCTATATATTGATCATAAAATAACAGAGTCGAAATATATCTTTGCGTGTACGCAATAGGAATCTCTTATATAAATGATCATAAATAACAGAATCTAAATATATCTTTGCGTGTACGCAATAGGAATCTATTTAAAGTGCACATATATTAATCATAATTATATGAATCCATATACATATGTATAAACAAATCAGGTAGCCTATAATCAATCTGTTACCTTTTTTTCTTACCAATATCTGCAGTTATATATGAGTTAGTATATGGATTAATGAATCAGATATATAACAGTTAGCATAAAAATCAACGAATCAATCAGCATAAACATTAATAACTTTATCATTTCATATATGAAATTTTTTATCAGTTAAAATATGATTTTTTATCATGTTAATCTTCATTCTATGCAATTATCAGAGTACATTAGTATTTTCTGTAGCATATGTATCTTAATGAGATGAAGTGAAAAACTGTATCATTATATATATCATGTGATCACTATTATTTTACCATATCATTGTTTTATATTTTATTTACTTGAATCAATTCATGTACACCATGAATTTTTATTTACTTATATATATAGATATTCACATAGTGTCTGTATCACACTCCTATAAGTCAGATGCAAGTCAAGTTTGAGTAATATTCAGTAGTTGGTTTTGGTAGCTGACCGAGCTAATGTAAGTGTTTACATAATAAAAATATGGAATGTTAGTCCATATATATAAAAGTCTAAAACTAAAGAGGTCAACCAGATTGCTTGCAGGAATGTGATCAGACTAGAGACGCTAAAGATGACGTATACAATAAAAGTAGGCTAAGATAACATGCCGTCACCTGTAGTCATTCAATTGTTTATAAACATTAGTCCAAGCTCCCTGCTTGAGACAACTACCCCGACCTATAATTCAAACGGACTACGTGATCTGTAGCGTGTCTCATTTTGATTGTGTGTTCGTATGAAACTATGTCATTGTATGTATGTTCATATGTTCGAACTACTGTCTGTTCCTTCATAACTTGTAACGGAGATGGTAGACAAGCAGAACAGAGTTAGTGATCGTCATTAGAAGACCTGTACCTCTTTACCTAAGCTTTATCATGTAGAGGAATAGGATTAGCCATCATCATTGGCAGAAGCGATCAAGCTATCGTTATTAGAAGACTTGTACAATCATATCTGATCTTCACCATGTAAAACTTCAGAAGAATATATAATTTTTTATACTTAGTGTTTTCTACAAGAACCTCACCGAACCATGAGTTTAACACATCGTCGTAAAGATAATACCGACTTCGTAAGTGATCTACAAAACCCCAGACACTCCATTGAAGATGGAAGTGCAATACCAACCGACTTAGCGTATAGATTATCGCTAGTCTAACATTACCTCATAGGGCGCCTTATCATACAAGGCACAAGCCCTAATAGATATACCATGTTTTCCACATGAATATCCCATGAAATTTGAAAAGACCACACATCTTTACCACAATCATTCCATAAGAATCTTACTCTTGAATTGATTTGCTTTCACCAAACTGAATGGAAGGGAAGAGGGATTATATTAGGTAAAGGTTTGCATATCTGAAACACTTTATTAACCACCACTGTGTTCATACTAAAAGCCACTGAGGCACTTCTAATTTGAACAATGTCATCAGCTAAGAGGGTACTGTACCTTAATCTACCAAGTAGTGTAACCACTATTGAGTGTAGGATCGTTTAGAGTTCAGGTTAGGCGTTGGTCCCTGCTATCTTGGTAGATTGAAGGTCAAGAGATAAGTTGTGTAAAACAAACTGAGACTGAATTTACGCACTCTACTTCAATGGGCCAAGTTATTCTGGAAAAGATAATTGGTACTTTTAATAGCAGATTTCAGTCAGAATTCTATAGCCTTATTGTGGATAAAACTGTAGAGTTGAAACAGTAATAAACAAGCATTGGCAGTTGGATACATCAAAACTGCAATGTCTACGCTCCTTTTCATAGACCTAATAAATCACTGGAATAACTTACCTTTGTCAGTCTTTGCCAAATCTGACAGAAATGTGACTAAGAAGGATGCAAGGGACAACAGTAAAACTTTATGATTGGAAAACAGGACATGGACGGTCACTGATATCTAGTCTCCTCTGTTTCACATTGATGGCTAAATTAAAAAAAAAATAAGGCATTTACAAAATGGCATTCTCGTGGGACTAGTAAGGAGGCTTTTGTAATACAGTACGGAAAAAAGACGAGGTATCTTTTTAGGAAGAGAAATTTATTGTGGTGTCCAATGATTTATCTGGAGAGACAGCATTCAGCATCAACCTTAGAAAATAATTCTCTTGAATTAGGAAAGCTCACCCAGCTGTGCCTAATCTTGAACCAACATACTTGTGTGTCCCCTTTCAAAAAAAAAGAAGTCTGGAACAGGGCTGGACTTTTATTCTTTTTTTTTTTTTTTTTTAGGAGGATGAAGAGAGAGGATATCATGATGGCATTCATTCCCAGTGAACAGTCTGATGGTTAGAATGGGGGATATATTTTTTTTCACTTTACGTGATATCCTTCGAGATCTTGCTCTGAGAGATTTTGTGGTCCCATTAATAACTATAAAGAGGCAATTGCCCAGGTATACACTGGAATCAATTTACTTTGAAGTGAAACCAGGCAGCATTCATGAACAAAACAATAACTGGAAGTTTTGGTATAAAACAAGAAAAAAAAATTTATGGCAAGACAAATGGATAAGTACTTGGAATTTTGAGTCCATTAAATCAATGGAGGACAAGAAAATATTATAATAAAAGTTGGTTTTACAGATACTTACCAAGTAATTACTTAGCTTTGAGTTTCACTCCCCGGCAGCTAGAAGTTGGAAATTTGGTTAGGTGATTAACCCCACCCACTTTCTGGGTTAGAGAGGAACCAGCTTAGCTCAAAACTTTATTATGTTTTTGCCCTCCTCTCCATGTGAGGGGAGGAGGGAGGGCTTTGATCATGTAATTACTTAATAACTATACGTATATAAAACCGAATTTTATTTAAAAAATGTAATTTTTATATATACAACTTACCACTGAATCCCAAGAAGGAGGTGGGATGCATGGACCTATCTACTCTAAAACATTAACAATTATAATGGAATCAGAATAAAAACCAAAGCTAACACTAACATTGGTAAGAATGCTTGCGCTTGCTGGTTCCTTAACTGGTGAGAGAGTAGCAGCAGGAAAATACTGCCTCTCAACCTGTAGCAGCGAGAAAGTATAGCCTTGAGCCACCTGCCACTTGCGTGGGACCCTTTGCAGCGAAGGAGTACTCTGATTGCTAGCAAAGAATTAAAAGTTGCCCCTGTCCTGGGCTCAGTACCATAGTACCATACACAAACAACCAGAATAAACAATGTAGTCACAAAACAAAAAATTAAAAACACATACCACTACCTAACCATTAGAAAGAAAACTGGAGGGTACTCCACGTACAATGTACCCAAGGCTCCCCTACGACTCGAAACCCTTATTTCAAGGTGAAGAGAAAGGAGAGGAAGGGGTACTTCCCACAATCCCTCTCCCAACAATATACCAGCAACCGAAAGTGGACCCAAGGTACTGCAATCTTCATAAATGATACATAGTTCCTGCAATCTTCATATATAGTTCCTGCTTCGTGTAAGTACTGCATCTCCAAAAGTTGTCTGAAGAATAGATGAAATGGATATTTTTATATAAGCAACAAGCAACTTATCAAGTAATTACATAGTTATTAGTATCATTTATTTGCAGCAGTTTAGATTCGCCCCCTAGTGAGAGGGTTAGGAATGACTCAGCAGACCATACGCATTCTGCTTCTGCGACTCCTGGTGATAACATCAGTTGTTGGCAGCAGATGTTTAATTTAAGCTGATTATTTATCAGACTTCGGTATCCAAACTGAAAATTGAGTAGCTTCAGCTAAAAGCTTCAGGATGAGTTTTTCCTTGTTTTGTTGTTTCCTAATGGAGTAGCACATCAATAGATGTAGTTGAATCTTTTGTCTGCCATGTAGGGAACCTACAGCTGTATAATTGATTGGTAAGACGCTGCAATAAAATTCGAAAATTCAATAGCTCACTTTTGTTTTTGGTGTAGGTAATTAATCCCCACCCACAACTGGGGAAGAACAGGTACAACAGTGCTAGAAAGCAAATTCGTTTGTGCTTTATGTCCATGAGATGGGAAATGGGAGGGCTTTCATCATGTAGTTACTTGGTAAGTATACAAAATCTAATTCTACTGTAAAATTGTCATTTTTATATAAGTAACTTACCAAGTAACTGCATAGCTGAATCCCACATTGACAGGGAGTAGGATACATGGATATTTTCTACTCAAAAACATTCAGTAAGGAGGAGATGAATCTGAACTAGAAGGTATACTGCTTCTTGTTGGCCCTCATCTCAACCTGTAGAGATGTGGCAGTAAAGCTGAGGGTCACCTGTACTTCAGAGGGCAACCTTGCAGCTGAGGAGTATTCCAAAGACTGACAAGGTATGACCATCAAATAGGTGCCCTTGCCCTGGTTGGAGTACACAAAATACAACCAAAGATCATTTTACCTCACCAAGAACAATATCAAAACCTACACCCAACCATAAAAACCAACAACTGGTATACAGTATCACCAGGCTTCGCCAAAACTCAACATCCTAAAACAAGGCGAGGGGATAGGGAACTAGAAGAGTTACTTCCTATCCTTCGTCACCCAATACCATGCCAGCCAAGGCCAAAGTAGTCCAACATACTGCTAATTACTGTATACTGTCTCCTCATTGTGCAAATAATGGGAGGCAAACACTGATCTTGACTTCCATTAAGTTGATTGAAGAATTGTGGGGAACGACATGTTCTTCTTAAACACTAGTGAAGTAGCGACTGCCCTAATACCTTGACTTTGAAAACTTGGAGATTATCCTCTTGAATCTTCGAGAGTGACTCAGTGATAACACTTCATAGCAAGAAGGCCAATGTGTTCTTAGATGATGGCCATAAGGGGCTCCTCACAGAACACCACAAATTCTGCAAGGGGCCTCTGACCCCCTTGGTTCTATCCTGGTAAAGTTTAAGTTCTCTAACTGGGCAAAAAACTCTCTTTTGGTCTGTCGGTCCCAGGATATCCACTAAATTCTTGATCGTAAAAGAACAAGGCCAGGGGTTGGAGGGAGAGTTTCATTCTTTGCCATAAAACCAAGAGTTAAGGAGCAGACTGCATCTCCTTGCAAAAAACCAATTGTCTTCTTGAGGGCAAGCAGTTTGCTGATCCTTTTCACTGTAGCTAGACTAATTAAAAATAAAGTTTTCCTGGTCAAATCCCTTAGAGAAGAGGGGATAAAAAGGGCTCAAATGGAAGACTTGCTTGGGAGTGTCTAAGGACTTGATCAATTCACTTATGTCTTCACTGGCGAATAAGTCTAAACCTCTATGCCTAAACACCAATTTAAGCATTGTTCTACATATTTCCTCTTATTGTGGAAGTAGCTAAAGTTCCTCAGGTACAATAAGAAAGCAGCAATCTGTGCTACAGAGGTCTTAAATGACGATATTCCTTGTCGTCGACACCAGGAACAAAGACTGCCCACTTCGCCTGGTAGACATTAGAAGAGGACTGACGTCTGCACTTAGCAATCGCTCCTGCAGCTCTTCTTGAAAAGCCCTTCGCTCTGACAAGTTCCCGGACAGACAGTCTGAAGCCTGTCAGAGCGAGAGCAGATAATCCTTGATGGAATAGATGAAAGTGTGGCTCCTTTAGAAGGTTTCTTTTCTGAGGTAGAAATATTGGGAAGTCTGACAGAAGGGTGAGAAGGTCCAGGAACCATTCTTTCTGTGGCCAGAACAGGGCTACCAAGGTTATGGATATGTTATGATGAGACAAGAACTTGGACATGACTTCTCTCACCACGCTGAATGGAGAATAGGCATACATGTCCAGGTCTGACCAGTTCTAGAGCATTGCGTCTGTTGCCCATGCATGAGGGTCCAGTAATGGGGAGCAGTAGACTGGAAGGCGATGGTTCCTTGATGCTGCAAACGGGTCGACCGACAGCTTTCCCCATCATTTCCACAGGTCAGTGAACACCTGCGGATTCAATGTCTATTTCGTCATTAACACCTGCTTGCAGCGATTCAAATTGTCTGCTAGAACATTGTACATGCCTGGATGAAGCTGATTAAGTCCGGTCCAGTTGGTTTGTGTCCAGAGAAGAAGGTCCTTTGCTGATTCTTGATGTATGCCAATGTGGATGTGTTGTCCACATTGACTATGACTGTCTTGTTCTAGGTCTGTCGCAAAATGTTGAAGGGCCAAATGCATCATCTTCAGCTCTTTTACACTGATGGGAAGTCTCTTCTCCCCTGGAGACCACGTCCCAAAAAGAGCCCACAACCCACATTCAACGCATCTGAGTATAATGTCAGGTCAGGGCTCAATGGCTGCAATGACTTCCCTACCTTCTGCAAGCCACCACTGAGGGTCGTCTTTGATTTTGGGAATATGGAAAACAAAGGAGTCCAAGAGAGTTTTCCTTTGCCAACTGGCCTTTAGGAAGAATTGTAGGACTTGTATGAAGTCTTCCTAAAGGCACAGACTTCTCGAAGGACAAGAGTATGCCCAGCAGACTCATCCACTCGTTGGCTGAGCAAAACAAGTAAGAGATGAAGTCCCTTACTTCTCTCAGACAAGCTTGCATCCTTTTGTGGGATGGAAAAGCCCAAAAAGTCAGAGGTCTTCCTATAGACAAACTTCTTTGTGGAAAAGAGTGTACCCAGCAGACTCATCCACTCATTGGCTGAGTAAAACAGGTGAGAGATGAAGTTCCTTAATTTTCTCATAACAAGCTTGGATCCTTTTGTGGGGTGGAAAAGCCCGAAAAGTCAGAGAATCGATTCTCATTCCCAAATAGAGAATCAATTGTGTCGGACACAACTGGGACTTCTGATAATTGATTAAAAGACTCCAATTCTTGAGTCAGGAGAAGAGTCTTTTGCAGGTCCTCCAAGCACATTTCCTTTGATAGGGAGCATAGTAGCCAGTCATCTAGATAGAGACAAATGCTGAGTCTCATGAGGTGGAGCCACTTCACTTAATGGAGCGAGAGCTCAGGTGAAGTCTTGTGGAGCTGTAGAGAGGCTGAAGCAAAGGCCTCGAAACTGAAGGACACTACCCTGGAATACAAACCTCAGATACTTCCTAGCTTCTGGGTGGACTGGAATATGAAAGTACAGAGTCCCCAGTTATCAGCGGGGGTTCGGTTTTCAGCTGCTGATAAGCGAAAGACCCCATTAACCGAAACCTGGAGATTTATGGCACTTATGGCACTGAGCTTCAGTTAATGGCGCTGATAACCATTTAAAAGCTGGATAACCATTAACAGAGACCGCCAATAACCTGGACTGCCTGTATGCATCCAGCAAATTGATCATCACCCTCCAGTCTCCCTGGATGGATGGCTGACAAGACTGATTGGTCTGTTTCCATTCTGAACTTAGCGGTTTGCATAAAGAAGTCCAGAGTACTGACATCCAGGACAGGTCTCCATCCTTCTGATGCCTTGACAACAAACAGTCTTTTGCAAAAGCCTTAGGCGTTTACATTTTTGACTACCTCTACAACTCTTTTCCTGAATAGCAATGAAACCTCTTCCTTCAGGGCTGAACATCTCTCCGATCTTGTTGAATACGCTGTTGACCCTTATTGGACGGGTGAATATATTAATATAGTATAGCTCCTCAGGCTGGGTAAACTTTGAGGTCTCCCAGTTTATGAGAAAAAAAACATATTAATGGAAACAGGAAGATATGCAAATGGACATGGTGAAAAAAAAAAAATTCTAAAATCTTTTCTTTACGTTTCACAAGAAGTTAAAAATTACTATTTACAGCCCCTGTGGAGCCTCTTTTACAAGACAATTGTAAATCTTACCAACTTATATATGTTTTTTCTAATAAACAATTTTATATTATTTTGTAAAATTATTGTTACAAAACAGATTAGAAATATAATCAGTAACAAGTTCTTAGCATATTTGTTGAAAAATATTTCCTAAATTTACGGAGAAATAAGATTCAGTAACTTTTTTTTATTTGCACATGTTTTTTCTAGCATTTCTTCGCAAAATTATATTTACAACTGACATACTAATGTAAAAGAAAAGAACAAAAACCAACAGCAACCTCTTGGTATATTTATGAGCAAATTTACAAAAAGACATCATTTGAGAGAGAGATGCAATACATTCTACTTTGAAGTCAGAAGCAGAACTGAAGTCCTGAGCCGCCAAGTCTTGATTTTAGCCAGTGCAAAAGTTGCCATTAGTAAATTTATGGGCTATAGAAGTATTGGCACCTCTTTCCCGCCTGATTCTTTCCAAACCGATGGCACTTAATATTGTTTATCTACAGGATCAATCTGTCCACCACCCCAAACCTGTTATTACTACTTCCGAGGAGCAACCCGTCCATTAAGGGTTAAGTCAATGGGCAAGGCCAACAAGGGAGGTTTTGCCTTGAATGGGATGGCATAGCCCTCCTTGGTGACTGTACTCAAGTCTGCATTATCTTTCCAGGGGTGATAATTACTACTAGCTTTATTATATCAGGAAAGAATCATGTCTTGTTATCTTATAGTTATTTGGATACTACCAATTATTATTATAATGTGTGCTTGTATGTCAAAAAAAAAAAGAAAAAAAAAAGATGGACTTCCATGAATCCAAGAAGACTGACTGATTCTAATTTCAATGCCTCAGTTACCAGGGTCATAGATACCAAGTTCTAAGGTAACATCAGTTTCAAACTGGAAGGAGCACTACATACAGAAATCTGACTCATGAAGTGTTTTAATAATTTACTGTATGCGAATTACACCGTTAATATTCGAAATAGGATATTATTATTGTTGGATTTTGTAGTGAATGTAACTATCTAAAGCCCGGATAGCAGTGTTCCATACAGGACAAAAACACAGTTTGCTGGTGGACAGATGGAAAAAAACCGAGTATAGGTAAATCACGTCTTACGGACTCTTACCGGGTAGGGGGATACGGACCCATAGAAATTTGAGACATTGGTAAAATCTCCGCTTCTGTAAGCAGATAATCAACTCATATTTTTCTATATTTATCAAAAAGTGGCTGTTGAAGAGGAAGGCCCTATTTCAGGTTCCTACTTAGTCCTAGTTCCTAAGGGATACACATACAGTTTGCGGTCATACGACACCCATTCACATGAGTCGAGAGCTTTTGAATAACGACGAGTCCCTTCGTTTTTTTTTTTGTTTTTTTTTACAATCTCTTGCCTCTGTAAGCAGGAAACTGCTCTTTTTTTTTTTTTTTTTTTTTTTTTTTTTTTTTTTTTGGGGGTTTTTTTTTTTTTTTTTTTTTTTTTTTTTTTTTTTTTTTTTTTTTTTAGCAAATATGCTATTGTTTGCAAATCTGTCGAAAGAAGAAACTGAAGATAGGAAAGAAAACTTAAACACACACGAAGGAGCAGTGAATTTTGATCCCTAAACTGTAGGATAACCGTAGTATATCTACACAATTTTCAAACATCTCTATAATGGATCAGGAAGTTTATCCTTGCATCTTATTGGTGCTCGGGTCTCGTCATCAAATCTAATGAACTTGCTTACTTATGACTCCGTATTGCACTACTTTTTATAATGAGATTTGATGAAGTCAGAATGTTAAGAGGAAAAAAAATGTTCCTAGAGACACCGCGGCTTGGAATATATGGCGGCCATTTGTGTATAGTCCCTAACTCTTAAGACTTCATTAGACTATTTAAATAGTTACTCTAGGGGAGGCTTGTTTTTATTTTTCATAATTAGTATTACTATAACAGCTTGAGAAATTATTATCATCTGAAAGATGTTCACTTTCACCATAACCACCTTCTTAAGCTATACAATAACTTTTTTTCGACCAATATCATCCTGAACCTAACGATCTATAACAGCAAAACTTGTGGAATTTGTCGACTACGAATGAAATAATCTGCCACTCTGTGTCTAACAATCAAGTAGCAATAACTAGCAATCCAGGTAGTGCCTTTAAATACTCTGAAATTTCGTATCCAGGTAAATAAGTCACTGGGGAAAAAAGTAACAAAAAAAAGTTCACATTACTCCGTCCTATATAGTGACTCTCAGGGGTTTTAAACCGGTATCTATACACCTTGGGAGCGTGTTTACTGTTTAGTACTAGGCCGTTGGAGATTACCGTAAAAACATATGCAAAAGAATGTGAATATCATAAAGATAAAGAAATATTGTGACTTTTTTTTCCTTGTGATTTTTTCATAGCCAAAATTATATTTTTTTTCCTGCGGCTTTATTACCGGTCACTGAAATTTCCTGACCACATTTACCAACGTAATAGTCTGTATATCCTACGAAGCCTATTAAATCAGAGAAAATAATAATATTTAGGCACAACTATGCATCCATGGATGATAAAATTTCCTAAAGGAAAGATTCGCTGAACTCTCTTTCCCAAAGAGATTTCCACCTTGTATATACAATGAATTATTTTTATTATTATTATTCTTATTAATCACTAAGCCTTTGTGTAATCTAAGTCAAGAATCATCAACCTTCAATATTAGAAAAAAACGAGAAATACGATGAGGCAAAATGCTTAGCAAAAAGAAGAAGAAAACAGCAACAAAACAAGTGGATTAACTTGGGGATTCCGTATTATTTGGTGGAGAGTTCTCCACTCAAAATCTAGAAACTGAATTTGGGATAAATATAAAGAAATCACAAAATTCTTCTGCCAAGCAAAAATTCAGATTTGTAAAGAATAGTTGTTCAGCGCTCCGACACCATGAACTCGATTCAAGGACTAGACCTATGTTTAAAAATGCCCGCGCAGTTTCTTCTCATTTCAATCTCATATTCAGATTTAATGTTTTCCGTTAGCGAATCCAAAAACATTAAAGAACCTAGATGTTATATAGTGTTCAATGTGTAGGGTCGTTAACTCCACCCAAGAAAATGTTCAATGTTCTTTGCAACGCGTCATTAGTTAATCTTCTTAAATTATTAGTAATGAAAGAAAACGCCCACATATATTACGACGGATTATTTAGAATTTTTCAATAACCAAAAATATTCATGTAATATATCGAGTTTCATTAAGTAATGAATATAACTTGTAAGCCGCTATAACTTACTACGCGTTATTAGTCGTTCAGATTCAGTTGTGATAAAAATTCCTCTTTTGTTGAGTGAGAGCAATTAAGCCACTAGACCGATAGACGACCTTAATAGACCTTGAAGACAAATAAATACAACTCAACGAAAGTATAATTAAACGATTGTAGAAAATAATGAGCCTTTAACCCAAGGTTTACATAAAAGCTAGCATGCACATTGCTTAAACTGTTCATCAAAAGAACAAACTGTAATTCCTTTGCTCATGTAACATAAGGATGACCTAGAACCTTCTTAAATACCGTGAGAATGTGACAACCCAAACTGCTATACAACTACACGAAATGCCTCCCGCAATCGATATGAAACAATCGAGGGGCTCGGTTAGGGATGACAAATTCTTCCAAGAAATTTCCCAGAATAGGGACGACAGTTTACAGCCAGTATTCGTGCCGATCATCCTCGAAGGACAGTTTGATAGACTAATTACCTTCCGGACGGAGACAGCCAGAGAGACTCAGCTATCGATCGCCCTTGTAGCCTTTAAGACATCGCTACGAGTTTTGCCATTAATCTTTTATCGGGCAAATCTTTTTGTTGCCAGACAGAACTGGTTTACGGAGCATACAGGCCACTGGCTTGCGCTGGATTTAGCATTCTTTCTCGGGTGCGTGCGACAGTATATAGCATTCAAGCACGGGACCTTTTGTCCGGCTTGCTCTTCTGTTTCCATGACTGAAGGATGAGTCACCGATGTTTTGAAGGCATTTGTTTCTATACAGTTTGGATATTGCTTCTTTTATCCTTTCTACTTATGGTTCCCCGTTCCTTGCGCATTTTCAGTTCTGATATTTCGCAGAAGTTGATTACTGTAGAATATGGAGCACCATCTTGTCATTGTCCCTTTAAAAATATAGCGGTAGTGGGTAGTCTCCCAGTTCAGAAATAACTTGGTCTAAAGGGGTCGTCAGGCTTCGGACGCATTTTAAGCCCCAACATCATATAACTACAAATGCCAGTTCATGTATCTCAGATACTGATCACGGGTAATAAACTCGGCTAATAATATCACACACGCCTGAAGTGTGTTGCTGATGGAAGAAGCACATAGGCTAATCGATGGTGACGCTACACTTACACAACTACGTCATGACAGCGTTGACGGAGGATGAAGAGGAGAGACTGCTTGGCGTTTTTTCAGGAAACCTTAGCAATTTTATAATGAATTAAAGTATATTACCTTCAGTTTCTTCGAGCTTGGTAATTTTTAGTATAAGTAAAAAAAAAAAAGAGGCAATTGGTAAACGTATACGATTACCACGCTCAAAGAAAGGAAATTGTATTGTCAGTGTAGTTGGTGCTTTCATCCTTGGCTGAAGTATTTTAGGAGCTATATTGATACGCATCGTATTGTTAATTAATTAACATACACAAAAACCTTCCGTGGACTTATAACCACTAGACCTCTTTAGCTTAAGCTGCAAGGAGTTTTTTTCTTTTTACTCAAGTAGATGAAAAATACTACAGCAGCTAAGCATTAGCATGTATCTATATATATATATATATATATATATATATATATATATATATATATATATATAAGTATGTATGTATATTGTGTGTATTGCGAGTGTGTGTACAAATATCACAGGAAAATGACAGGCACTAGTTCAGTAGTACCAAGAGCTTTCCACGTGTTTTTATTCAACATCTTCATGCTTGTACTAAACTTCTGCCTGTCATTTTCCTGTGGCGTTCGCGTGTATACTGTAGTCACGTGCATCTAATGTGATTTTTAAGCACATATATATATATATATATATATATATATATATAGATGTATATATGATATATATATATATAGTAAATGCCAAGGTGGAAAAGTGAAACAATGAATGGTTGCTAGGACCTTCGACACATAGTCCTGTGTCAGAGGCCTATAGTAGATTCACATCAACGATTCACATCAACCGTAGCGCCTCAGCGGCGTGGTTGGTATGGTATTGCGCTCCCACCTGGGTGGTCGCGGGTTCGATTCTCGGCCATTCCATTGAGGAGTGAGAGATGTGTATTTCTGGTGATAGAAGTTCACTCTCGACGTGGCTTCGGAAGTCACGTAAAGCCGTTGGTCCCGTTGCTGAATAACCACGTGTTCCATGCAACGTAAAGCACCATACAAACAAACAAACAAACACATCAAACCGTGCATTTGACATCTAGGCCAGTCACTTATGACGCTCCTGGTTTGGATAGTTGGATAAGCCAATCACAAAGGGCTGGAAACTCTCAGTCTCTTGCGAGAGTTCACATAAACAGGATGTACGTTCCACCTCTCCTGAGGGATACGTCTTCAGAGGTATCCCTCAGGAGAGGTGGAAAAAACATCCTGCCTATGTGAACTCTCGAGAGAGACTGAGAGTTTCCAGCCTGTGACTGGCTTATCAACAGCTAATCAGGAGTGTCGTAAGGGAATGGCCAAGACATCAAATCATGCTCCATATCTTTGTGGATCAGCTATGCACACAAACACACACACACACACACACACACATATATATATATATATATATATATATATATATATATATATATATATATATATATAATATATATATAAGTGTGTAATGGGAGCTTGCCTGTTTACCTGCTTGTTTCTTACCATGTTGTGACAGATGGATCCTTATACGCGAACAAAACAAAAAGGGAAAATGATCCCTGGGGAGCAGGAATTAGACCCAGGGCCAAATTAATACATATATTTATACTGCAAATCAATTACTGTGATACAAGCAACCGACCCCTTAGTGTAGGGATAACGGTTGGGAAAGAAGAAGACTGTGATACAAGCATGGGCATGAAGTTACGCATAGCAAGGCTCATCTGGAAGTGCTGAGATATGGGTACGTGTGCTCGGAACTGTGGCTCAGTATAGAATCATACAACTTCTCTTTGAAAAGAGAGAAGGACCTAGATTAATTCTAATGCCGACATGCACAAGATGAAGAATACTATAAATGGCCTAGTTCAGCCAAAGGCTGGGGGATGAGTTGGATAAGTTGAGATGAAATTAAGATTGCTCCAGCGCAGGCAATGTGGCGGCTGGGCGTAGGTAAAAACAATTTCCAAAATTCAGTTAATTAGGAAATTTACACGTTAAGTGAACAGTAGACAATATGGAGCAGGGGTGATGGAAAAGATCACTTGTTCAGAAGGGAGGAAATCGAGAGACAAGATCATGAAGCCTGGAGGGAGATGGGCATAGGAAGAGACATGTTAGAGGGAGAAAAAGGCAGAATGAGGTAGACCAGACACTTGTGAGAATAAACTCTTACCTGAGGTATTTTAATTCCAAAACTAATTAGGATGGATGCTGCAGTCTTCCAAGTAATACAGAACTTGCGAGATAAATGTCCTCATCCGGCTCTTGGCCTTGTGGAGAGATGTGAAGCCTCAGCATATGTTGCTTGTTTTCCAAGCGCGGACAGGAAGCCTTTGTGAACATAATACGTACTCCGTACTGGCTTGTCCCAATGTATTAAAATACCACCAATAAACGGTAGCGAATTTCCTGTGAAATACGAAAACGGAAAGACGATTTTTTTCCCAGAAGTAACTTACAACCAATATAAAGTATCTATAAAAAAAACCTTTTCCACTGACGTGAGAACACTCATTGACATCACAACTGACGGACATGATAAATCACAAGCAAATTATAAGTCTTACTCTATTTATTTTTTAAAAAATGTTTCGTTGACACAAGTCACATTTTCTCACAAACATCAAACACTCATATTTAAGACATGTCGACGGACTCGAGTCCGCTGCTGTGATCAAGTCACCATTGCAGATATCTTGGTCAGCGTCTGGAACCAAGGTTTCTTGGATGACTCTCAGACATGGAGTGGAAGTATAGTACATAATACTCTTAGTTCAGACGTGCGAAAACTGAACCATGAAGATAATGTAAGTGGCTATGAAGTTCATCATCTGAAAAAGAAGAAATCATGTAGGTCACTTTCTTATTATACACAAAGAGAAATGGTGTTTTTAAGTTAAGGATTATCATAATAGTTACCTAAACCGTTGCTGGATTATTGATATTCTCTGGAGAGAAAGAGAGAGAGAGAGCTATGACAGTGGTTCGAACTGTAGTTTTTAGAAAACAAATTGCAATGATTTCAAGTCTACCCATCACGAAAAATAAACCTTCGAAATAGATGGAGCTTGCAACAGTAAAGTCTTGTTTTTTGCTTACTTTGGCTCGTGTTTATAATCCATTCAGTTTCCCTTTTGTACGAAGTCGTGCACTTACGTTCTTTCTTAAGACTTTCCATATGTTGTGACTTGACTAACTGCTGTTTCGGGAAGTGCCCCATCTAATTGGCAATAACGGATCTCCCCAAGAAGGAAGCTCTTCAAAGCTTAGACTTACTCTTTGTAATGAATTTCATAACATTGAATTTCGTTCGAACGAAATTAGCGTAGAAAAATGAAATACGAACAAGTCACCGAACAAATTCCCTGTCATCAATATCTTGGTTCCAATTGATATGAAAGAGATTACTGTGTTTTTGTAGGGAATTTATTTCAAATAAAAAATAAATCTTTTTCAACTATAAATCCAAGGAATGTTACAGCTCTTTTATCTTTTTTCTAATGCACATTTCACTATGAAGTTATCATAGCACTAAATTTGACTAAAATGGACGTAGTCTTTATCTTCCAATCGAGTAATATTCTTGTTAAAAAATATGTAGTATTGCATCTTGTAGTTCTGCAGATAATAGACTATTGATTATTATACGCTCCTCCGTGATCATCATCATCATCATCATCATGCCATAAGACCTTAAAAAAGCTTTATATTCATAATGAAAAAACAAGAATTACCGTGAGAAGCATTGATTTCGAGATGACAAAGAACCCAGCTCCAGTCACCACGGGTGCCTGGTGGGGAAGCCGTTGGATGAAGGTCAGGAGCTGTACTCTGATACGATCCGATACTCGACACAGGGGAACTCCAGTTACCTCCTGTCCTACGCCACACCACTGTGAGGAGATGAGAATGCAAACGAAGAAACACATTACTCAAGTCATGTTGGAAAGAGGAATGTCAGAGATGGTGAATGTGTCATTGACCACATTTCCTTTAGAGCAGTGTTCCCAACGTGGGGCGTCCAGGGGTTTTAAGTACATCTTAGTTTGATTTTTAAGGGGTGATGGGGGCAATTTGGAATGCTTAAACCAATTTAATGGCCTTTTAGGCTTCCTCCACGCGAATATAAGAGTTACAGCGTATCACCACTGGGGGCATCAGGCTTCTAGAGGAGATTAGGTGGGGCGTGGCCAAAAAAAAAAAAAAAAAAAAGACTAGGAATCACTGCTTTAGAGGGAGGATAAGTGGATGAGTATTTTGCCAGCTCAGAATCTAGGAATTGGCTACAGCATGTTCTAGGTACAGAACCTACGATCATTTAAGAGATTCTAAACGCCTGCATCAATGTAGTACTAAAAGATTAATGCATTCCCAACAGTTTGTGTGGAATCATCTGTAGTCACCGGTAAATATAAATTTCTGTGATTTGCGGGGTTTTTCGGCAAACATGTAAATTCGACTGAATGTTGATAAATAACGGAAAGTTTTATAAAAAAAATTTATATTTGTTTACTACCCTTTTTTCGAAATTCCAGTCATCCAACCTACCTCATCAGATATGGAACTCGTGACGTAGCAAGCAGACGAAATGAGTAGGAAGTGAAATAGAAGGAAGCAGATCTCCACCAGTGCCATGGGTTTGAAGAAGCCTTCAATCAGCGTGATGTTCGTGAGGAATGTCTGCAGACCGAACGCCGTGTTAATGAAGTAAGAGGCGACTAAAACGAAAAGGGCTGACGACATAGTCTCGAAAAATCGAGTCACTTGCAGACTGAAGTTCTTGTGCTGGTCCATGACGCCCTCGATCACGTGTAGGTCTAACTGACTCCAGTAGCCTTCTCTCTGGGGTGTCAGGACGTCGGTCATGAGGGCTCGTAGCTGAATCATGCGCTCGTAGAGGCTCAGGCAAATCAAAATGTACACGTCCAGCGCCCACGTTATGTAGATTTTTATGTAGGTGCTAGTGAAAGGGACGATGAAGTCGCCGAAATTGAAGGTGGACTTCTCAACTGCAAAGAGTTGCACCGACAGCACGATGGTGCGAGCGATCGTTATGCCTGAGTAAACGACCCACACGGAAAGGGTCAGAAACTGTTTCAGGAGCGAAGGGGGTTTGGTCGTCCTTCCCATTCTGTAGATGTCGTCGAAAACAGTCTTTATATTAGGGGCGTGGTACAGATTGAAGGCCGCCAGCAAGTAATAAAAGAACATGTCCATGTAGTGTGGAGTAACTGCGGCTACGTTTGTCGCTGTGTCCAGTTTCACGGGAGCGGTATTTGGCGACGCTGCAAAAACAAATTGACAGGTCATTAATTTAACGTTCTGCTAAGTTATGCTGTTTGCGTGGTGTAATATAAGGAACTCTATCATAAAAAAAAGGAACTATCTGCAACAAGAGGGTGTTACAACACTTGGGGAGATTCAAACAGTTGAGCGTTATAGATCTGCTTTTCATTTTATTAAGAAAAAATCATCGGAACCTGGCAACGGTCTATCTCTAAAAGCTCAAACATGGTGAAAGAGGAAACCATATTTTTACTTTGTATTATCAGACGTGAGAGAGAGAGAACCACGTCAAAGAAATGGAGACAGTAAACGGATGTCCAGAACATCAAATAAGTATAGTAGATTCACATCAACCCCGTGCATCTGATGTCTGGGTCGGTCCCTTACGACGCTCCTAGTTGGCTGTTGATAAGCCAGTCACAAGGATGGAAACTCTCAGTCTCTCTCGAGAGAGTTCCCACGGACAGGATGTATGTTCCACCTCTCCTGAGGAATACTTTTGAAAGACGTGTCCTGCCTATGTGAACTCTCTCTCTCTCTCTCGAGAGAGAGAGACTGGGAGTTTGCAGCCCTGTGATTGGCTTATCAACAGCCAGTCAGGAGCGTCGTACGGGACTGGCCTAGACACAGATGCACGGGTGATGTGAATCTAGTATAGTATTGACTTACCTATGTAGTATACCTGAACAGCAGTTACGATGCAGGTGAGCAAAACGCAATACGCAGTGTGGAACGTCCTGTAGGTGAAGACCGTCTTCTCGTTCCGAAAACGGAATGACCCCGGCGAGTGACCCAGGATCCACCCGATGACCTCCAGCGCCCGAAGGAGCAGCTGCTTGGACGGAATCTTCCTCGCCCACGCCTTGGTCACGCCCCCACTTGGGCACGGCGTGGAAATAACCCGGGCATTGGTTACTGGGGCGACTGATGACATGGTTCGGATCTGCCGAATGATTGGGGGATGAGTTTTTTTTTTTATTTTTTATTTTTTTTTTTTTACCTTACTGGCAAGTGAAAATGCCCAAAACAGTTCCTTTGGCATAATACTCCAAATCTGGTGTGTGTGTGTGTGTGTGTGTGTGTGTGTGTAACTTTTCTCATTCATTGCCTACCTGAGGAGAGAGACGGCAGCCTCTGAAAAATAGAGGTAACTACTTTCTATATTTTGGTGTTTTTATGGGCTCCTTTTCTTAGATGGAATTCTGTTGTAACAGAACTTTTTGAACCAGAATATATATATAAATAGTATAATCTATATATATAAATATAATTATATATATATAATATATATTATATATTAAATATATAGTATATATATATATATCTAGATCAATAGATCATATATATCTATAATATTACTAAATCTATCAGATCTATAATATCTAAGATATATACAAGATATATATATAATATATATCCTATAATAAGTATTATCAAATATTATATATATATATGATATACTATGCAGGTAGGAAATGTCAATAATTCAAAGAAAATGAAGAATACAACAAACGTGATATCACAGGCCGTAAATCCACACAATGAACAATAACATTTTTGTTAGTAATGACAGACAATTAATGCATACAGATTTCTTATGTTACGACTAAACGAGAGAGAGAGAGAGAGAGAGAGAGAGAAAGCGATCATATAAATTGAGAATAGGATCTATAAAAGTAGGTCGATCATATACATAACAGATTCCGTGATTCCCGCGACAGATGCGTGTTAATTAATTGCCGGGGCAATAAAAGTCACCTCGGGGATCTGACCTCCGAACTTCTGTTCGCTTCTGTGAACAACTTCTGATGCGGCCCGACGCCATAATAATCTTGGAAACTAACCATTGAATCTTCTTGGGAAATAATCTCATTTAATCCCTACACCCAAATTACCCATAGGTGACTCCTTTGAACTGCCCTAACCTAACCCAACCTAACTTAACCTATGGCCATACTTAAAAAAAAAATGTTGCTTGTGCAATACAAGTATACATATCTGGAATTTAACCTATGGTCATGGCAAAAAAAAAATAAAAAAGATTTTGCTTGTGGAATACTAGTATACATCTCTGGAACTGGCCTCTGGAAAACTGGAAAAATTACGGTTGGATACAAATTTTCATGTGCGTCTCTGACCGTTGGAAGACTTTTTTTTTTTTTTTTCCAGTCGAACAGGCCCAATACTTACTGCAATTCTTGCTAATGAACACCATTTCCTTTGGAAGCTTCAATTTCAAGTCAGTGTGGTCGCCTTATTCTATATGATTAGGTTTCACTTTCTGAATAATAATAATTAGGCGCCTCCTTGTCCCCATAAAAGTTAAGAGGAATCGAAGATCCTACCATATTAGGGTAGCTGAAAGAAAAAAAAAGGATCTTTCTTGAGGATTCATTAAACATCATAATGCTATGTGAATTCTCTCGAGAGACTAAGAGTTTCCAGTCCTGTGATTGGCTTATCAACAGCTAATCAGGAGCGTCGTAAGGGACTGGCCTAGACATCAGATGCACGTTTGATGCGAATCTACTATAGCAAGGGATTTTACTTTGTGAGATGAATTCTATGGGAAGGAAAGGAGAGATTTAGCGAGAGAAACGGAGACTGGCACTCAATCGCTAATTGCAGGCTTACTTGGCAAATCCAAATTGCAATGTGCACTCTCTCTCCTAGTCCTAATCAGATACACTGGCCTTCTTTTTCAACCGCTGAATGATGACTTTTGTTGTTCTTCAGGATCATGCTACTTCAGGACACCTGGACACCTCCTTATGATCCTTTGAAGGTAAAGTGCTTTTCAGGTACCCTCAGTACAGTCAGCTGCCCTCATCAGGAACTCAAAGTTGCCTACCGTCGTAGTCTTCTTCCAAATCCTTAACCCTTCCTTCCTTCAAAAGTCTCAACTATGACAGTAGAAGGATTGCTGGGAGGTCTAAGGAGAGGCCAATACCCCATTTCGTCAGGTTTCTTTCCATTCCTCTTTCTGCAGAGTTTCTTGCCTTTTTTTCTAGTAAAGATATGAAATATGCCGAGGACAGGGTGGATTATGGTACAGTGGCTCAGAGGGTGCACACAGCCTGCATGACTGCATCCCTTCATGACTGCATCACAGGGAACTCAGCTCTCGTTCCTGGGATTTCTCCTATAGACACTAGAGAGATCAAGGCAGAGGTTAGGGTCCTCCTTGATTTCTTGCGTGTCA
The DNA here is from genome assembly GCF_015104395.2 of Macrobrachium nipponense. Taxonomy (NCBI): domain Eukaryota; kingdom Metazoa; phylum Arthropoda; class Malacostraca; order Decapoda; family Palaemonidae; genus Macrobrachium; species Macrobrachium nipponense. The sequence continues at coordinate 32,625,697 of NC_087201.1, read as the reverse complement.
GTGCACCTGGTGCTCTTTCCTTGTTGTTTGCCTATCAGGGTAGGCGTTCACTTGCCTATTTATATCTCCACTGATGGTCTCACTCCCCTTGGTCAATGGAGCTCCTTAGGAAACTGAAAACTTCTTGTCACCCTCATTAACATGGGTGCCCAAAGCATATATATATATTATGTATATAGATTATATATCTAATATATGATAATCTATATACTATATATATATATATATAGATATATATATATATATATATATATATATATATTATATCGAGTGGAATTGCGATGCCAATAATTTAGTGAAGCAAGATGCGAAAACAAATACAGAAAGTTACATTGACATTTTTTTTCAATATTTCCACATACTTTTCAACTGAAATAAAACATTTCTTGAAAGAATAACGCAGTTATATACTGCATACAAATCTTATAGAATGTAATAAGACTAACTTTAATTTACTTAAAATGAAAGAATGTACTGTAGAGGGAGAATAAAGCGATGCACTAGTTAAATGTAATACATTTCATTCAAGTTAGTCACTGTTCGTTTGAAAAGGAACTATAGCCTCCTGTGGTCACAGGATTTCAGGTAGGGGGGGGCCGCCTTGGGGCAAGTTCCCCCCATTGCCCCTACGTGCGGGGGTCCATGCTCATCAATAGAGGACCAGGAATGATCTCTGTCAGCCTGAGTGACCTAGTAAATATCGGGTTTAATATGCAACTTGAACTTTTGGATTTGGGTTCGAACTCTGCTTTTCATGTGCATTGAATAGTGTGGAAGCAAAGCTACTCTTTCACTTCCCTTCTTTTCCATTCCTGAATCATGTACAATCACTTCTACAAGTTTTTCTCAGCCACATTCAACTATGCCCCCTACAATCCTTAAAGTAACACATTTGCACTGGATCTTAGTCTCTGAGTTTTCCGACACTGAAAACACAGCCCTTTTCCTAGGTCTATACCTTTTGGCTCCCACAGACGCAATCAATCTTTGTCCACGTAATTCCTGTACATACATATTACCTTCTCCCCTTTGTCTCATAAAGTGTCAGAATATCCAGTTTTTTTAAACAAATTTAGTCTCACAAATTTCCCTACAATACAATATAACCATACACATTTGAGACTAACCTCGAAATACAGTATTTCACTCTTTCCCTGTTTTTTTTTTTTTGAGACATCAATACAGGGTATCGGGGCCAACTGGTGATTTCCTGGAACACACATCGGCAAGAACTATTAGTTTTTTGTCAGTGACCCATAGAAGAGAAACCTGTGACAGCCACTTAGCCTAAAGAGAAGATCGTCTGTCATGTGGCTGGCATTTCTTCCAACCAAAAGTCTACTCAGCAACTTACCAAGCTCTCCTCTGCCCTGAGGCTCATTGTGTTTATCTTCACAGCCATTGTCATCTCTTACAGCAGTAATGTCCAAGTCGTCCTGCTTAATGTGGCATCAAGTAAAGATGAGTTTACACTAGGCTTCACCACACGCTGCAGGCGTAAGACTCATCACCAACTTCTCCCAAATTCTTGTTAGCCCCGCCTACTGGAGTGCTCATTATGGTGAGTTAGTGGTGTGGCGTGACTCTTGATGAGCAGTCCAGTAGGTGGGGCTAACAAGAGTTTGGGAGGAGTTGGTGATGAGTCTTACGTATGCAGCGTGGGGTGAAGCCTAATGTAAACTCACCTTTAGGTGTCTGTCTGGAGTTTAGGAGAATTTCCTTCCCGATGGGTACACAGCACCTAAATAAATGCACCTCTGCTTCAGGAGGAGGTGTATTAAGGTCCTAAACCACTGATGTTACTGGTACCGGGTACTACTGCCATGGTAGCAGTGTTTTTTACTTGACTACATACATACATTCACACAGACAGACACATATATGTATGTATTGAACTTTTATGGCAAGCTTTTTCATTCTTTACATTTTTTTGGGCATCTTAAACAGGAAGAGAGAGAGAGAGAGAGAGAGAGAGAGAGAGAGAGAGAGAGAGAGAGAGAGAGAGAGAGATACGTACGATACCGAAGAAACAATAAGTTAAGGAGAGCGGTTGCCAATTGGCAGGACGGTTAATCCCGCAAGAGCTGATCCAAGAGCTTTTGGAGAAAATATTATACCAAATAAATGCTAATCACGAAATTCAGAGACGGCGTCAGTGTAAGATAGAAGAAGAAAATATTTGAGGAAATAAACATGAGGCATTTAAGACCAAAACAATCTTCTTGGATGGAGGTGTCAACAAAGTTTGTAGAGGTATTTACGAAGATTGTGTTGTCTAAAAGATGAGGTTTCAAGAAGTTATAAGCGACGATAAAACGTCTTCTAACACTTTTCTTTCTCAGCTGTAGGCCTTTTGCCTCAGAGGATGTGTGGCTCTGCCAGGCGTTAATCTTTCAACTTTCGTCAGGTCTTTTGGGATAGCGTGAAATGCGCCACCCCCCCACCCCCCACCCCACACCCCGAGTAGTACTACCGCTGACCTAACTCACGACTCAGACCAACGGCGGCGTCGTGGAGTTCTCAGGAAACGGACTTAAGTCATTCACACCGTTGAATCGATTGACGTAAAAGATTTGTACAGGTTTTCTAAAGCGGTAGCGCACAGAGTCAAACCAGGCGCGGTCTTTTAATAAGTAATATCAAGTCCCGCCTGTATAGTGTTCCCGAACTGTAAAGGAGTAGCGATCGTTCCCTGAAAAAAGCGGGACGTCATATCTTAAAAACTGACCATAGAATCGCCTTGAAAATAATCTCATTATGTTTCCCACACACAAATTACTTACAGATGGTCTAATATCTAGAACTAATCTGACCCAGTCTGACCTAAATTTACCTGGGGGAATGGCAAAAAAAAAAAACGTGGTTGTTGCACTAGTACTAATATTCATCTCGGGATTGTGCGTCTAGCATGAATACGTGAGAGATAGAGGGACAGAGAAAGAAAGAGAGAGAAAGACAGAGAGGGACAGGTCACGAGAATTAGGTCGAAGAGTACACCAAGGAATTACGCAGCGTGACCCAGAGGGAAAGATCGCGCCAAGAGAGAAGGGGAGAAGGAAGGAAGGAAGGAAGACGCAGGAGCAGAGGATGACTGGAGAAGCTCATTATTAAAGTAATCGACCCCTAATCAAATGAAGAAGAAGAAGAAGAAGGAGACCAGAAAGGTATCGAGGCACCCGGCAAACTGCTCGTCATTTGTTTTTTATAATTCCTTTTTTTTATTTTGGGCAGAAATGAGTTCTGTGCATCTAATTATACCGTCACCTCATATTTAAATGTCACAATGCCGGTAGTAGGAGCATTAGTAACATTAAGTGCTCTGGACGTTGTTATTGCAGATTATATATATATATAGATTATCTATATATATATATATATATATATATATATATATATATATATATATAATATATATATGTGTGTGTGTGTGTGTGTGTGTGTGTGTATGTGTGTGTGTGTGTGTGTATTGCTCGAGTAAGTGCAGGTGTGTATATATTTACTTATACTGGCACTTACTAATTAGAGACTACCTACCCTCTTCTTTTTTTTTTTTCTTCATAACTCTGTAATTGCAATCGCTATTGCGACGTAACTTGAAAATAATTACCCTGAAATAAATCTCGTTTGAAAGTAGTTTCTTTAGACTACTGAAATTTGAATACTTATATTTAAAGGACAGGGCCTAAAGTTAAAGAGAGAGAGAGAGAGAGAGAGAGAAGAGAGAGAGAGAGAGAGAGAGAGAGAAGAAGAGACCGAGAGAGAGAGAGAAGAGAGAGAGACGAGAGAGATGAGAGAGAGAGAGAAGATAGTGACCTTACGTTTACCTTAGTAATTATAACACTTATAGATCTCCAGATCGTGTAGTAATCCACTTCACACAAACTTCGAAGAAACTTGCTAATCGAAACAACCTTTCAAGTGTTCTAGAAGTAGTACCATTTCCAACGTTTAAGCGGCATCGTAACTGTGAACTGTGTGTCACTAGACTTCGGACGGAATTCAACCTAAACTCTTCCGAGAAGCGATTTAAAAAAATGTCTGGAACGGTCAACAACAGCTAAACAGGAGAGGCGCGCCGAGCGCACCCGAGAAGAGGCAGAGGTAAGAACTGGCGCCATCCAAAGTTTATTCGTAAGATCACACATACACAGGAACACAAACACACACTCCCACACACACACACACGCACAAACGCGCGCACGCGCAGGCAGTGACACTCGGCACCTGTCGGGTTTGGAACTATCGCATGATGCCATTGTTACCTGGCGGACTCCGCCTGAACCGTAGCGTCCTGGTGTGGAGCTCGTAACGGTCGCGTCCCGAACTGTTGTCACAGTGCCCATGGCAACGGTGCTTGCTTCTAGCACCGTGTCATTTGCCGCGCTGACTTTTTCCAGTCCGTGATCAATATGTAGAGGAGGAGGAGAGACTTACTAGGTGTTTAAGAGTGTCGTGGCATCAATGACTTTATTCATTATCATCATCTGCTGCTTTGCTGTTGCTGCTGCCGCCCTCTGGGGACCTGTCTCGAGAAAAATGTCCGTCTTTCAAGTCTGCGCGACAAGTGGGCTGAAGAAGTAGTGCGAGACAGGAAACATGACAGACGGGGCGAATCCCAACAGCCGGAGTCTTAGGTCTATCTTCACCGTAGAACACAATCAAGCCTTGCTCAAAAGATGCTCACATTACTTCAAGAAGAGGTATGTCCACTGGAGTATCATGCGGGTATATATATGTATATGTATATATATTTGTGTATGTGTGAATGTGTATGTGTCTGTGTAATATATATATATATTATATATTATATTATAATATATATATATATAGATACATCGAGCTACAAATGTCCTTTAATATCTAATTCGCTCTACCTCGGAATTAATATATTTTCATATGAAAATATATTAATTCCGAGGTAGAGCGAATTAGATATTAAAGGACATTTGTAGCTCGATGTATGTATATGACTCACGGTAATGTGATATTACTATATATATATATATATATATATATATATATATACATGCAATTTAGTCAATGCAAGTCTCCATATAGTCTGCTTATGTAGAAGAAGCACCTATAAACATATAATATTATGCAATTTCCTCACTTTCTAGAAAGTTTGTATTAGAACCTACAAAGGTATTGCAATGCCGCACACCTAAAAAAAAAAAAAAGAAGCCAACATAAACATCGCAAAAATGTCAGACACTAACAGTAACCAGACTCCCCCCCCCCCCCCTCCCCTTAAAGGTTACCTGGTTCTCCGAATGGTCTAAAGGTTACTTGCGTCATTTATCAATGTCAGACGTTACCCAGTTAAGTTGCCTTACACATTGCGAGCTGCGATTTGATGGAACGATCTCGTCTGAAGGGAAGTTATGAATCACGATAATTATTAAGTATAGTACTAAATCATTATCGGGATTCATTCTCTGCCGGAGTTGTCTGCTTTTGATCAAGAGCGCGCTCTTGCGAGATCTTCATTCTTGTGTTTACGCAGACCCAGGTGTCTATACGTATTTCGACGGTTGCCTCCTATCTGTTTCGACAGTTACCTGTATATGTTCTTTGTTAAAAGAAAAGACTATAATAATAATAATAATAATAATAATAATAATAATAATAATAATAATAATAATAATAATAATAATAATAATAATAATAGTAAACTTATGTTAGCACGAGTCACTAAAATGCTGAAGAAATCTCTAATCATGTAAGTGTAAATATGTTTTAAATATATATACATACACACACATATATATATATACATATACATATATATATATATATATATATATATATATATATATATATATATATATTGTGTATACACTGATAATACATTTGATTTCTTCACCAATAATAATAATAATAATAATGATAATAATAATAATAATAATAATAATAATAATAATAATAATAATAATAATATACAGACGGCTACTAAAGGCTATAGCTTTCGGTGTAATATCTTGTGCATAACCCGTGACCACGAACAAAGACTTGGACGCGTTATAAATGTAACAGATATAGCGTAGGTTGCAGCTAACGGCCCTCAGTTATTTGCGGTTGGTGGCCTTGGGCGCTCTGAGCATGTGGATATTAAGTTGAACTTCGATTCCGTAATGCCCATAAATATATATATATATATATATATATATAATATAATATATATATATATATATATATATATACATATATATATATATATATATGAGATATATATATATATATATATATATATATATGTAGTACATTTGGGCAGCGAAAGGGACAGAGATTTCTACCAAAGTTCTTGTTTTCGTTTTCCTCATCGTCCCACAGCAATTAGCTGATTCTATATACATTTGCCTGGTTCATATGGATATATGCAACATAGCCAACTCAACATTTGAGTGGTGACAATCGATCGTGTCCATTCGTGATTTATGAATGACGTTGCTTTGCCCCAAGTTCGACGTCCTTGAATGATCTGTATTCTAAATGAGAATTATTTATGACCAAAAAGGTAAAAACGCACTACTTCTATATTAAGCCCCTCCGCTAGTCGTTGGAAAATGCCGAAAATACTCAGATTTCAGGTTAGCTGGTAGGATTTCTAACGTACCCTGTCTTTAAACGAAATATTATCGTCCATGATGTACTCCAGTATGATATATTACATACTCTAGTATCATCAGGTGTTTGGGACTTTTTAAGGCCAGAAGCTGTATTTCTATGTATACCATCACTGCTAAATCTGACCCGATCTGATCTTTCGTTTTTGATCGCCTTTTCCCTCGACATAGGAGAGGTAGAACTAAAATATGAAAATGACTAAAGTAAAAGTAAAACACTTTACGACTTGACGAAGCTGCTCGTGTTAATTATTTTGGAATAGTAGTAGCATGTTATGACGCTACAAGTCTCAGTGCTTCTGCAGCTAGCTAGGAGATTATAAGGCTGCAAAGAAAATTGCATCCGCGTACGTTCGGTCAATTTTTGTGACCAAAACTAAGGGTTATCCCGCCATCTCACTTCGTTTCTTTTAAGTTCAGTCAGGATGCAAGCGACGAAACAGTCCTTTCCGGCACTCGGGAAAATAATGAGCACTCGTTTTCGTTGTCCTGTGCTCTTGCCAAACTTCTCCTTGACCCGAAGAAAGATTTGCGTCAGGTAGTCTTGTGCTGCTCGTTAAGGTGCGTCAGTCACCAGAAGAATAAGATTGAATCCGCTGCATATCCGTCTCCCCAGTTATGATTTCCTTGCTTAACTCTTTATATAGCAATTTGAAATGAAACTAGAATCTCACCTCCCCCCCCAAAACCCCCTCGCATTAAGTCAGAATTGATCCCGTCACACAATTCGAAAGGTGTAACGTGTCTCATCCCACTCGAGGTACTGAGATGGTTACGTTTTTTTTTTTTTTTTTTTTTTTTTTTTGCGCATTTCATTTCGTTTTTGTTTTTCGTCGCATTACCTCCTGCAGTAGATGCATGGAGGTTCTGTTCCAGTATCGTGGCATTTTATCACTAAAAGGCTCACGCTAGCTAATATGGCCTCCGAAAGCCGTTTTATCTGCGCTCCTACCCGGTGGCATTCCAAGGGTCACCAATACTTGAGTAGGACGTGTTGCTCCCATCTCAACATCATCCGTTATTTTCAGTGGGCTACATCCGTTTACACAGATGCATTATATATATATATATATATATATATATATATATATATATATATATATATATATATATATATGCGTAATAATCTTGAAATAATAAGGGAAACCAATGGTCATATTTTTCTACCCATAGGAAAATGAAAGAAAATCTCATAAAATCAATATTAGGTAATTAGGGAACTGCTAACATCAGGAGGAAGTTGGTAAAGAGAGAAATGGCGATGTTTAAAAAAAATGAAAAAGAAAAACAAATCTAGTACAAAACAAATGAGTTGCAAACCAGGATCGATAAGAAATGTCCAGGAAGTATAAATATTACAAGACACGAATCATGAGAGAGCGCGTCAAATTGCCAGTAAAAACACGGTTTGCGTGTTTTGCGGTACTAAAAGTCTTTGTTGCTTATTTCTCTCTCTCTCTCTCTCTCTCTCTCTCTCTCTCTCTCTCTCTCTCTCTCTCCTGCTTGGAAATCTTCATCAAAGATAGATAACAGACTATTAAACGTGATTAAATTTGGAATGCAGAGTCGCAAAGTCATTATCAACAACAATATAATCCGAAATGTTAATTCACACAATTCTACGGTTAAATCTACCCAGGTTTAACTCTCCTTTGGCTCAGCACCAGCCATTAATTAGACGGAACAGACAGACAAATACATACATATTAAGATACAAAAGCTCTCTCTCTCTCTCTCTCTCTCTCTATATATATATATATATATAGTATTATATATATATCTATATATTAAAAGGAGCCCATAAAAACGCCAAGAAATAGAAAATGAGTACTCTCTTTCAGGGTCTGCTGTCTCTCTTCATTACCTACCTGAAGAGAGAGACAGGTGTCGGAAATATATTGCTTACTTTCTATATTTTGGTGTTTTTATGTACTCCTTTTATTCGAAGGAATTCTGTTGTAACAGGACATTTTTAGCAGAAGCCAGGTACTATGTCGTACCTCTAAGTAAATGGGGATACAATCCACAATGAAGTAAAATCCTTCTGTAATTTAAAATACATATTTCTTGTACAGGATTAAAGCTTTCGACCATCAGCTGTGATCTTGTTCACTAAAATGTGATATGTCACCTCTAGGAACCGACAAGTAGGAGCACAAACATACTTTTTTTTATAACATTTGAAAAAACATAAAGATTAGGTAACAAGCTAGTTTATTATTATGAATGATCAGGCGGTTGAGCCCTCGTCTTTTCCAGAATTAGTCTTGATCTTCGTGGGGGAATGTTTCTATTGTCAACTGCTTGTTCTATGCTGGTTGGGTGGTTTGTTGGAGAAATGACCTGTGTGGAGTAAACAAGAGAGGAAGCAGCATCATCATTGGCACATATATTCCTAAAGTTTGAAATTTTCCTTTTTCTTCATAATATCTCTTTACAAATAGCTGTATTATCTGTAATTCCAGTATTTGCTGTAAAGGTCTCATTTAAGGAAATTAACGCCCCTTCTACTACCCGTCTCAAAGTCCTGTCGTTACATGCAAAAACAACCTTTGTACCTTTAAAATTTATTGTGTGGTTTTTCTCCCATATATGTTGCGCAATTGCACTGTATGAACTTCCCCTTCTGCAAGCTCAGCTAGATAGGAAGCTTAGAAATCTATGTAGACACTCTGTTTGGAATCTTGCTTTTAATCAGATATATAAAAATACTTCTTAGCCTGGGACTTAATTTTTCTCTGGGCTCTGAGGGAGGATATTGATTTCCTTAGAGGAATTGGTAGCATCAATCAATTTAACTACAAGCATTCAAGAGTAAACTTAGATTTTATTAAAGGCATGTTGCTTCATAGTTTTGAGAAGAAGGTAGATCATTTACCACGACGTTTCAACTTGGCTTTAGATAGATTGAAGAAGAATTCAAGTATTAAAATTTTAGAAGCAGACAAAGGAGGCTGTGTAGTGGTTATGAATAAGGACGATCAACAATCCTCAGTCGGATCTGTCGTCATGATTAGCGGAGGTTTTGGGGAAATTAGTAGGGACAATTTCGAAATCTCACATTAAGCACACTATGGATTTTATAGATCAAATTAAGGAAAAGAATTACATAGGTTCTATGTACAGCCTAGATATAGTTTCTTTATTCACGAACGTATCACTGAGGTTCGTGCTCGGCAACTTGAAGAAATTAGTCTCAGATAATATTTTCAAGCCACCTATGCGCAGATAAATTTTGTGATTTGATTAACATTTGCGTTGAATCTACAATTTTTGAGTTTAATGGTTCGTTCTATCAACAAAAATCCGGGGTCTCGATGGGCTCACCTCTCTCCCCTATGTTGGCAAACTTTTGCATGGAATTTTTCGAAAAGGTTTACGTTGACACTACCGGAAGACATTAAGCCCGAAATTTGGGTTAGGTATGTAGAGGAAGCTTTTATTGTTTATAGACACGGCGAGGAAGCCTTTCATAGGTTTTTAGAGTTGCTTAATAGTTTTTTGTCCTCTATTAAATTTACAGTGGAAAAGGAAATGGAAAATAGGCTAATCTCTCTAGATATGGTAGTTCATAGAGACACATAAAGTATTGACTTTAAATTCAGCGTGTATAGGAAGAACACCCACACAAACACTTATATTCATTACTTCTCATATCATGAATCTAAAGTAAAGCACAACGTTTTAACTAATTTGTTTTTTCGAGCATACCGAACATTTGTTCCCCAGTTCATTGACGCAGAAACAAATTTCTTGGTAGATAGTTTTACTAAACTGTGTTACCCAAAGTTTTTTTTATACTACAGTCTCTATCTAAAGCTAGATCGATGTTTTACGTCCCACATGATATAACTGAAAAGGTAGATTTTAAGGCATCTCTCGCTCTTCCATATAGCGGACGTTCCATTGATAAGTGAAGGAAAGAAAGTATATTAAAAACAATAGTTTATTTTGCAATATCTCATTGTATCTTGGAGGCTGCAATTTAAAAAAAATATTAATCAAAATCTTATAAAAACATAAAAAGTAAATTAATTAAAAGTCTGTTCATGTCGTTATATTGATTTTTAAATATTTGATATTTTTAGTTATGTTTTTTTTTTTTTTTTTTTTTTTTTTAATTTTTAGGTAATTCATTTTCAAATTCCACCCTTGAAAGTGCAAAGAGATATTGCGAAAAGATGTTGGCAAACAAACTATCGTTTTCAATATACTTGCTGCCTTTTCCTGGATAAGGAGAGAGAGAGAGAGAGAGAGGTGCATACATTAACAAGGAAGGCTCGTCATCATTGCGCTGAATCCCTGTATACACGAATTTGGCAGCTCCGCTACCCAGCAAGCATTTGTTTCGCGTCCTGAACACATCGAAACCTCTCCTTTCCAGGCCCTCTCATACCGAATCCGTCCAGCATGCCACAAATATTCATCTTTTCCTTAACTAAAATCTTTAGTTTAGCTTCGGGAAGCGGTGCTTTCTGAGCTCTGCTGCAATATTTTCAAGTGTAGGGTAATTGTAACAAGGTAGGTCTAGATCAATATGCTTATTAGTATTCATAACATTGCATGTAAACACAATCTAAAGATTTCTTTATTATCATAGCCGCAGAAAGTTGGGTCATTTTCAGTTATGTAGGGTCATTTCTCGTCTCCTGTAGGGGGCGTAGGTTTAGAGGGGGTTGGCATCACTGATCTCAAGGACGAGGATGAGTGGGGAGAATATGTTCCCAGACTGGCGAATGGATGAGAGTGCACCCTTGGAATGTATAGCATCCATATGACTATAGTTAGGTTAATTTATCTAACGGCTAACGAGGTGGCAGCAAGCTATATAACCAGGACACTTGCTGCCCCAGCGAGTCATAATATATAGAGGAGTAGATAGTATGAAGGAAAAGCGGAAGGGTACGTTTTCATCTCTGCGTTCTTGCTGGAGAACTGAAATGAAAACATAGTAGGTGCTAGGTGCTCTGTGTTGTAAATTGATATATATATATATATATATATATATATATATATTTAAATATGATATATATCTATATATATATTATATAATATATATATATATAAAATAACTGAATCACGAATGTTTGGAACGTGATAAATCCATAAATAAAGGTATAAGCCACGAAGGAAAAATAAACATCGGAGATTCTACAAGATCTTTCGACTGAACGTCCTTTACTCAGCAGACAAACTGACTTACATGATAAATTGAGGGTACAGGAAAGGTCGTATAAGTGACAGATAGGGATTATAAGGAGATTAGTACCTAGAATCCGACACACCTGGAGAATGAGTAACCTTTTTAAACAAGCATAAACATGGGTACAATTTAAGGACAAAAAGATTAAGTCCAACTGCTCAGACACTTTCATGCTTAACATTGGCAGCTCCGTAAACAATACCTTTAATTATGTCAAAATGATTTTGAGGAGGATCACAATATTTTTCAAATTTATGTAGGGATGACGCAATCATTAAAGCAGAAGGTCGACTCGTTATAAAGAAAGATAAACCATATCCAAGGGCACTCAACATTTTTACTCGATAGGTTTACAACACAATCTTGACGTGCACAATTAGTCCAATCACTGCTATCAGTAAGATTTTTTAGTTTTCTGTCGAGTTCCCTTTCTTAGCTGTTTTGATGCATAGAGAACCATTTCAATGTAAATTCAGTATTTATAGGAAACCAACCAACAACTTAACTTATGTGCATTTCTATTCAGGCTACCATCTTAACATCAAAATATCAATTTTTTCTTCTATGTTTTTACGAGCATTGCGCATTGTCAGTCCCCAATATTGGGATCAAGAAATTGAATACATAAGAAAAATAGGGAAAGATTTATGTTATCCTTCACATATACTAGATATTTGTTATAATAAAGCCCACAAAAAGTTTTATAGTGTAAATAACACGGAGAAAGATAATTCTAAGAACATTCTCAGTTTGCCTATTCTAACGGATTTTAAACCTTTAAATCATTGTCAAAAGCCTTTAAGGTCAACCTTGTTTTTTCCTATAATAACACACTAAAAGGAATGTTAATAAAAAATGGCCCCAGGGAAAGTAACAACATGTATAAAATTCCATGTATGGACTGCCCCTCTTTTTATCTCGGACAGTCGAGCAAGGGCTTAGAAGTAAGATTAAAACAGCATAAATATTCTGTCAAAACTGGACAAACATCTAATGCAATATTCATTCATTTAAGTGAAAACAACCACCGGATAAATTGGATTGGTAGTTCAGTAATTGCAAGATCAAAAGATGTCTTATCACGAAATCTTTTAGAATCTGCCATAATACAACTTACTACTTCCCATTGTAATTTTAATATTAGTCGTGGGCTGTTTCATTTAGACCCTTGTATTTGTAACATGTTTAAGAATGACCTCAAAGATATAATTACAGACTTAAATACAAATTAGTTGCCTTAGAGATATTTTCTTTGTATATGTATGTTTAATATGTTTTGTGAATAAGTTTTTGTTTACCAAAGATCTGATTGGGGTCAGCTGTCGCCCTGTATAACCCTTCAATTGTCTTGTCCCTGTGTCTTTTTGTTCTTAAATTGTACCCATGTTTATGCTTGTTTGAAAAGGTTACTCATTCTCCAGGTGTGTCGGATTCCAGTTACTAATCTCCTTATAATCCCTACCTGTCAGTTATACGACCTTTCCTGTACCCTCAATTTCTCATGTAAGTCAGTTTGTCTGCTGAGTAAAGGACTTTCAGTCGAAAGATCTTGTAGAAACGCCGTTGTTTATTTTTCCTTCGTGGCTTATACCTTTATATATATATATAATATCATATCTATATATAATATATATATATATTATATATCATATATATATATATATATATATATATATATGTGTGTGTGTGTGTGTGTGTGTGTGTGTGTGTGTGTGTGCGTGTGTGTGAGAAGATAAAAGACCAATAAAACACTATTTTAACGTTGCGACCACATATTTCGATCACTTCCTTCTGTGCTCCTGATCACTGGTAAAGTATGGACATAGGATGTCTTGCAAGAGTAAGTCTCTGTTGGTGACCCAGGAAGGGTGGAAACTAAACCATACCCTGGTGATTTTTGGCCTCATTAACTCCCATGTGTGTGTATGTGTTTATGTATTTGCAATGTGTAAATCGAACAGCTTCTAGATGAAACTAACTTGAAAAAAGCGACAACAATTTTCCAGAAAACAAATGTAATTTAACTAAGGGAGACTCAGCTTTTTATTATTATTATTATTATTATTAAATACCTAATAAATGGGATTTTATAAGTTGAAAAAAAAAATTAAATTGCTAAAACGTCATTAGAACGATGTTTTCATTAGGACTAGACGGTGACGTTTAGTAATGCTGTAATGCCAATATATATTTTTAATCAAAATTAGCCATCATTTGGGCCCGGCGAGGCTAAATTGCCATCTCACTATAAGCTCCCGCGCAATTTCAACGCTGTTCGTGGTGTAAACCTCAATAGCCTGCTGGATGTATGTTCATCTTCAAGTGATTTCATACGTAAAGAAGCATGATTTTTACCCATTCTTAAAGACTTTTCCATAAGTATCATCCGCTCATTCCCGAGTTTATCGGATTCTTACCAAAACTACCGAAGAGGAAAAAAAATCTAAGCATGAGTAATCAGACTGGATGTGGTAGGTCCATGAGCGATGGGTGTAAGTACCGAGACCTTAACATTAAACGTCACTGTAGACCTATAAAGTGAAAGACGAAATATTTAATGAATAAGGACCTACCTGTCAACTTCTAAATTGATTTCTCGTATCGTTCAATCTCTCCAGAATTTTTTTTCTTTTACAAATAAAGTTCCTCAAAATATATCAACGATATCAGACATGCCTGCAGGTGGACAGACAGAAAGACAGGGGTGGCGTTGGGGGGAGGGGGTGGTTGTTAGATAACTGCGTATTTTTTTATCCATGTTACAAGATAAGTAGATTCTCTGTCAATAGTAATTGTTAGCTGTTATTTAAAACATAATAAAAAATTTTGTTTTATATATATATATATAAATAATTTTTTTATTGTTTTACCAGTCTAGTAAAAATTTATGTGTTCGGGTTAAGCAGCATATGTATTCAGTTAGAACAGCCCAGACTTCAAATGCAGTAGTTTATCCATCTGAGTGAAAAATCTCATTGTATTAATTGGGGTGATACCTCGGTAATTGCTAGATCTAATGATTATGTTTCAAGAAATTTACTGGAATCGGCAATTATACAAATCACTAATAAAAACAACCTAAATCTTAGTCTGGGAATGTACCATTTGGACCCATATATTTGTAAGATGTTTATGAAGGACCTCAAAATATATGAACAACTAATAAATTAGTCCCACATGTATACAGTTATTAATTCTCTCTCTCTCTCTCTCTCTCTCTCTCTCTCTCTCTCTGGTTCGATATTTTCTCTCCCTCTTTCTCTTGCTCGATATATATATATATATATTTATATTTTCTTTCGTCTTTTCATTAATAATAATTTTTGTTGGGAAAATTTGTGTAAAAATTGATGATATTAAATTGTATATGCTCCCGTGTTGTTTTCAAAATGTACTGTTTTTCTGGAAGAATCACTTGTTTACCGCGGGTATCCTTCAAGGTGTGGCTAGCCTATGACTCCTCCTCCTCTCTGTAGAGTGAAAATCGCCATTATGGCTAATTTGGTAGTGTCAGTTTGTATATTAAGCCTTCTTTTGACTATGGTGTTCTTTGTAAAATCAATATGCCTCAGTAAAGGGTCCGAATAGGACCGAAAGTACTCGGCCAACTCGTTTTTTCATTTGTTTCCTTCGTGGCATCACGTTTTATATCCTTCGTGATCAAGTTATTCATATATATATATATATATATATATATATATATATATATATATATATATATGTGTGTGTGTGTGTGTGTGTGTGTGTGTGTGTGTGTGTGTACACAGGGACCCTCGTGAATAACCTCAAGAATCCAGAATACCATCCCCCCCCCACACCAACAATCACCGAACAACCTTGGCAAATCCGTAATCAGAGTTTGAGAATTCCCAATTTGTCGTGCGTTAACCATGGTAACCGAGCTTAGCAAGCAAGCAAGCAAGCAAGCAAGCAAGCTCCCAAGCACAGCGCCTATCTTAAAGAGACCTTCTACCTTCTCTCCCTCTCAGAAATAATATTGAATGCAGAACGCTGAAGTAACATACGCGATCATTACCACTTGATGCTTGCTTGACATTCAGAGAAGCAACGACGTCGAAGGCTAGAGAAAAACAAAAGAAAAACAGCAGAGCAAAAATAAATAAAGAGAGACCCCCAAACGGAAGAGAGTAATAGGCTGCATAGATCGTTGAACTCAGTTGCTAAGCATGGTCAAAGAGCCAGCAAGGGCACAGGGGGCTGGGTGGTAGACGGAGGGGCAGTAGGTGGGTACAGGGGAAAGGGGGGTGGGGGGTGGGGAGGGAGGTACAGGAAGGCTAGGAGCTGCTTGCTTGCTGTCCCAGATGACGTTGCTTTCATTCATGTAGAATGTGACGGTAACTAGGTAAGTATTATGTTTGTGTGCATAAATCAATGTAAAACCTTTGTTCAAGGATAAACTAGTTCACCCATGGCACGTGTGACTTTACTAGGTTTTGTTTCTACACACACTTACACACTTACACACACTCACACACACACACACACTATATACATACATACATACATACATACATACTACATACATAATACCATCATACATACACATATATATATATATATATATATATATATATATGTATATATATATATATATATATATATATATATATATATATATGAAGAGAGAGAGAGAGAGAGATAGAGAGGACGTTCCGTATTACTATCTATGTCACATTCTAGTGACATCGAAAAAGTACCGCGAGTTGGTGTTGGAGAATTGGCAAAAGAGGAAGAATAAATAAACCAGGCATATTCAAAACAGCCTATCCCAAACAAGCCATTAGCATAATTCAAGCTATTCGGTATCATCTACTGCAAAGTGGATTTCCCTGCGAATCTGAAATGGTAAAAATCATTTCGTTTCCTCTGTCGGTAGTCTTGAAAACCACAGGCGCAGTGCCATCCCCTTATCTTTACTATTTAAAAGAGAAATGTATATATCACTATACAATATATTAATTTGTTTTGACAAATTTCGCACGGCCCAGGATAGGTAAAACAACAGCAACTCAGCAGATTTATGCAAAATATGTGGAAGAAAAGTGCAGCAGTCTATGGAGACCAAGTTAAGTTAAGTATATCTTCGTTTTAACCAGACCACTGAGCTGATTAACAGCTCTCCTAGGGCTGGCCCGAAGGATTAGATATATTTTACGTGGCTAGGAACCAATTGGTCACCTAGCAACGGGACCTACAGCTTATTGTGGGATCCGAAAAACTATATCGAGAGATGAATTTCTATCACCAGAAATGCATTTCTCTGATTCCACGCGCCGGGAATCGAATTTCGGACCACCGGATTGGTAGCCGAGTGCGAAAACCACTCGTCCGACGGGGAACTTATGGTTGGAAGGTTAAGCATAGATTTAATTTCATTTTCCTAAGTAAAAAAGTTAGCGAAACATATGCCGATGCACAGTACTTCCGAAATATTAAGACGAGGTTTGAGACACTCAGTGGTTTAGTGGTATGGACACCCAGGAATCGGTTTCAAAGTTGTCTAACAAAAACACTAATATTTCATGGTCTCTGGAATGCAAAGGTTGAAAACCAATCTGAGGTACAGGTGTTAACAATATTCTGATTTGCCGCGTCTAGTAACTTGGTGAATTACCTCTGCTGAATCAGTTGGACGTCATTTCTTAAAAGCAGATCTGGATGGAAAAGTGCACTTAATAATACACCAGTATATGCACTCTCTTTTTGTTTTCTTTTCTAATTTTTTTCGATCCTAAAGAAGATATAAATCTTTACTTCGTAATGATACGGAAAGTGATCGTGACTGTAATGAAAATGTGAATACCAACATCAAATGTATTTTTGATCGATATTACAAAAAAAAACACATGCAAAATAATTTTATATTGATGATACTATGCTATTTGCATAAGATACTATTAGTTAGTCTCATATTTGTCATGATTTTTATTAATAAAATGGACTTATAGTTCTCTGTAAAAGAAAGCTATTGTGCCGGCTTTCTCTGTCCACACTTTTTTACCGTCAACACTTTTCTGTCCGCCGTCAGATCTTAAAAACTACTGAGGCTAGAGGGCTACGAATTGTTGTTGATCATTCACCCTCTAATCATCAAACGTACCAAACTGCAGCCCTCTAGCCTCAGTAATTTTTATTTTATTTAAGGTTAAAAGTAACCATATTCGTGCCGCCTTCAGATCTTCAAAACTACTGAGGCTAGAGGGCTACAAATTGACACGTTGATAATTCACCCTCCAATCATCAAATATACCAAATTACAACCCTCTAGCCTTATCAGTATTTATTTTATTTAAGGTTAAAGTTAACCATATTCGTGTCTCTGGCAGCCATATAGGACAGGACACCACCGGACCGTGGTTAGTTTCGTGGGTCGCGGCTCATACTGCATTATACCGAGTCAGTGTTGAACGATTCTGAACTGTTGATTGATGAGACGTGTTTTCAATATTCATTTACCATCTTTCATTTCCACATTGAGGATAAATAAACTGTATTGACATCTTTAGATGATGTGTGGTTATTATATAACACTAAGATATCAGGGGGATATGAATAGCAGGTCTGTTTCTTATGAAGCGGATAATCATGTGTTGCTTTTCCCTCATCGTCTCAATGTTTCCATTCTTGGAAAAGCAAGGTTATAGCTTCAGTCGAAATCGCCCCACATCCTTCACTTCGCACCGCCCCCCCCCCCTACACCATCCCCAAGTCCGGTTCATATTCCTATCCTCCACCCCTAAAAACCTCTTTGCCTTGTACCAGTAACCTCATAAGGCTTATTTAATGATGAAAGCTGAACAAGAAATCAGTTTCCTTGTATAATGAAATGCAAAGTGTCAGAAACTGGTTAGCAGCCAGTTTCTCAAAGGTGAACAAGGCGCGCCCCGGCCTCCAGCTTACTCTGTACCCGTGCAAGATTTTCCCCTTAAGCATAAGTTGCGAACATGACATTCCCAAATTTGAACGTAAATTAAAACGTGCTAAAATCCAGGGTCAAATAGAGCCTTGTTTCGCCGATGGAAATTAAAATATACACGCTATATTTTATTAGAAACAATTTTTCTGTACTGTTTAACATGCACATTATTTAATTTTGACATTTTCATCTAATAAATAAACCATGAATATTCTATCCTAAAATTCCTGTATCTTTAACTCAACACGAAACACCTTTTTCAGACCTTTTTTAGGCTTTTCCATAGAGCTTTCTTACAACCCGCACTCTTCCAACAACAACAACAAAGTAGTTTGCAGGCTTACTCCCTGAGTAAGCGAAAAAAAGTATAAGTAAACACCACTTACCACCACTTACAGATTCGAAGTATACCTCTTAGTGCTGGTCGCCACGTGAAGCTGTTGTAACCGGTTATAGGTAACAACCATCTGTTGTAACTAGTTACAGGCAACAACCATTACAGACGGACGTTTCCACGCGTGTGCAATTATTATTATTAGACAAATAACATTCCTTCGAAAAAGGGTGCATGCCTTTGCGACTACGACCTGGGTTGTAAATCACTGTTAATTGGTAGCACCCAGGTCATTCCGGATACTGATCAATATTCGACATGAGAAAAATACCTTTGTGTGTGTGTGTGTGTGTGTTCTTTTCCTTGTTCTTCTCCAAACTCATACGCGAAGTTTTTTTTTTCTTTTAACCCCAAGTTTCGTGTTAATGACTTAATCAACTTCTGGCACAGACACGTCATTCTTTGTTAATGTTACAAGCTGAGTAATTAAGCCCGGCTGTAAACAACCATCATCCTTGGTAAGGGTTTCTCATTACGTTCCTTTTGCGCCGAAAATGAAGATAATTAGGAACCCCGCATGATGGACTACTAGATATTACGTTTCTTATGAGTTTACGCGCGTCGTGGCTTCATTAGTGACCACCATTATTTGTAATCGTATTTGGTGATGACTGAATGACGGGAAAAAGCACGCACAAGCATAAATGTAAATGGTAAAATGATACGTGGGTAACTAGAGCACTGGAGGAATATCATTCTTCAAAAATATTCTATAGAATACAAAGAAAACCTTCTGGTACTAAGTATGTACTCTTGCCGTGAGACTGCCCAACAAATCCTTTGCATTGTTATTTATGAATGTACATAAATCTATAATTTAAAATAATATATATCAGATAGAGAATAAAGCTGGAGTTTCCTGAAAGCTTAAGAGCATGCTAAAATCTATACCATTACTTATTCAGTACTGTACAATTTAAGAATTTCATTTCATTTGACGACATTGTAGTTAATCATAGTCAAAGCTTCAAGGGAAAGTATTATTATTATTATTATTATTATTATTATTATTATTATTATTATTATTATTATTATTATTATTATTATTATTACTAGCAAACTTACCCATCTACGATGGGTGATAAAATACGGGTGCAGAAATGAAAAATTTATATGTACTATTTGTTCAGCAATATTAAAATAAGGGCGATTACACGAATAGTCTCTCTCTCTCTCTCTCTCTCTCTCTCTCTCTCTCTCTCTCTCTCTCTCTCTCGTAATGTAATTCAAGTGACGATCACTGAACGCATAGAAATTCTTATTCATGGTTGTTTCCCCTCTTTTAATGATATTCTCTCTCTCTCTCTCTCTCTCTCTCTCTCTCTCTCTCTCTCTCTCTCTCTCTTCCTCTCTCTCTCTCTCTCTCTCTCTCTCTCTCTTGAAGTAAGTGAAGGGACGATCAATGAACGTAAAGAAGTTCGTATTCATTATTGTTTACCCTCTTTTAATGATTCTCTCTTCTCTCTCTCTCTCTCTCTCTCTCTCTCTCTCTCTCTCTCTCTTAATGTAAGTCAAGTAACGAGGACGGTGATGGGATTATCGGATTACTTAGCTCTCAAATCACAAATTATCTCCTCTCTCTTTCTCTCTCTCATTTTTCGATAGCAAGATAAAATTATAAAATTGTAGTGCATTAATGCCATTAAATGGCTCTCTCTCTCTCTCTCTCTCTCTCTCTCTCTCTCTCTCTCTCCTCTCTCTCTCTTGTCGGTGACTTTCATTTAACGGAACAGGGATCTTGATTGGTTCGTTTCTTTGTCAATTACTTTGCACGGTGATACGAATAATAAAGTATCTTTCTTTTCATTATGTTACTGCAAAGACGCAACTTGTATGTCAGTGCGTTATGGCTACTGATAAATGCTCTTATGATCCTGTGTCTTCCAAAAAAAGAGTAGAAAGTAGGAACTTGACAGTTTCCTTTTTAATATGTCCATTGGCAGGATCAAAATTCCGAAGCAACATTACCGGGCAGTACTTCTTCAACGTTATTTTGTGCACTGGCAGTCCCGATGGATTTAAGTTATTCAAAAAATCTTGCGGATATTGATGATAATTTTCATCTTCTATCGTGTCCGAGCTGAAATATTCGCGACTTTCTTCGGGAAAGTTGTACAGAAATTATGTATGAAAAATCGTAAAGTAACTAAGTCAACGGGAATAACCAACAACTTTTTTTTTTTTTTGGTCTATCACAGTCAGTCCTCCAATTCGACTGGGTGGTATTTATAGTGTGGGGTTCCGGGTTGCATCCTGCCTCCTTAGGAGTCCATCACTTTTCTTGCTATGTGTGCCGTTTCTAGGATCACACTCTTCTGCATGAATCCTAGAGCTACTTCAGCCTCTAGTTTTTTCAGATTCCTTTTCAGGGATCTTGGGATCGTGCCTAGTGTTCCTATGATTATGGGCACAATTTCCACTGGCATATCCCATATCCTTCTTATTTCTATTTTCAGGTCTTGATACTTATCCATTTTTTCCCTTTCTTTCTCTTCAACTCCGGTGTCCCATGGCATTGCGACATCAATGAGTTACTTTCTTTTTGATTTTTTCAATCAACGTCACGTCTGGTCTTTTTGCACGTATCACCCTATCTGTTCTGATACCATAGTCCCAGAGGATCTTTGCCTGATCGTTTTCTATCCCTCCTTCAGGTCGGTGCTCGTACCACCAATTTACTGCAAGGTAGCTGATGTTTCTTGCACAGGCTCCAGTGGAAGGTTTTTGCTACTGAATCATGCCTCTTTTTGTACTGGTTCTGTGCAAGTGCCGGACATTCGCTTGCTATGTGGTTTATGGTTTCATTTTTCGTATTGCACTTCCTACATATGGGAGAGATGTTATTTCCATCTATCGTTCTTTGAATATATCTGGTTCTTAGGGCCTGATCTTGTGCCGCTGTTATCCTTCCTTCAGTTTCTTTCTTGAGCTATTATTATTATTATTATTATTATTATTATTATTATTATTATTATTATTTAAGAGCTTCATTTCATTCGACATCATTGCACTTAATCATAGTCAAAGCTTCAAGGTAAGATATTATTATTATTATTATTATTATTATTTATTTTTTATTTTTTATTTTTTGCTCTATCACAGTCCTCCAATTCGACTGGGTGGTATTTAAAGTGTGGGGTTCCGGGTTGCATCCTGCCTCCTTAGGAGTCCATCACTTTTCTTCCTATGTGCGCCGTTTCTAGGATCACACTCTTCTGCATGAGTCCTGGAGCTACTTCAGCCTCTAGTTTTTCTAGATTCCTTTTCAGGGATCTTGGGATCGTGCCTAGTGCTCCTATGATTATGGGTACAATTTCCACTGGCATATCCCATATCCTTCTTATTTCTATTTTCAGATCTTGATACTTATCCATTTTTTCCCTCTCTTTCTCTTCAATTCTAGTGTCCCATGGTATTGCGACATCAATGAGTGATACTTTCTTCTTGACTTTGTCAATCAACGTCACGTCTGGTCTATTTGCACCTATCGCCCTATCTGTTCTGATACCATAGTCCCAGAGAATCTTTCCTTTAATTGTTTTCTATCACTCCCTCAGGTTGGTGCTCATACCACTTATTACTGCAAGGTAGCTGATGTTTCTTGCACAGGCTCCAGTGGAGGGCTTTTGCTACTGAATCATGCCTCTTTTTGTACTGGTTCTGTGCAAGTGCCGGGCACTCGCTTGCTATGTGGTTTATGGTTTCATTTTTCGTATTGCACTTCCTACATATGGGAGAGATGTTATTTCCGTCTATCGTTCTTTGAACATATCTGGTTCTTAGGGCCTGATCTTGTGCCGCTGTTATCATTCCTTCAGTTTCCTTCTTTAGCTCTCCCCTCTGTAGCCATTGCCAATTGTCATCGCTGGCTAGTTTTTTAGTCTGTCTCATGTATTGTCCGTGCATTGGTTTGTTGTGCCATTCCTCTGTTCTGTTTGTCATTCTCCTGTCTCTGTATATTTCTGGGTCTTCGTCTACTTTTATTAGTCCTTCTTCCCATGCACTCTTTAGCCACTCGTCTTCACTGGTTTTCAGATATTGTCCCAGTGCTCTGTTCTCGATGTTGACGCAGTTCTCAAACTTAGTAGTCCTCTCCCTCCTTACTTTCGTGTTATGTATAGTCTGTCCGTATTTGCTCTTGGGTGTAGTGCTTTGTGTATTGTCATTTGTTTCTTGGTTTTCTGATCTATGCTACGGAGTTTTGCCTTCGTCCATTCCACTATTCCTGCGCTGTATCTGATTACTGGTACTGCCCATGTGTTTATGGCTTTTATCATATTTCCGGCTTTGAGTTTTGACTTGAGTATCACCTTGAGTCTCTGCATATATTCTTTCCTGATCGTGTCCTTCATCTCTTGGTGTTTTATATCCCCTCCTTCCATTATTCCCAGGTATTTGTATCCAGTCTCATCTATGTGTTTGATGTTGCTCCCATCTGGTAGCTTTATGCCTTCAGTTCTCGTTACTTTGCCTTTTTGTATGTTGACTAAGGCGCATTTTTCTATTCAAAACTCCATCCTGACGTCACCAGATACAATCCTTACAGTCTGGATTAGGGTATCTATTTCCTTGATGCTCTTACCATACAGCTTGATGTCGTCCATGAACATCAGATGGTTGATTCTGTTGCCTCTTTTCTTGAGTTGGTACCAGGCATCCATCTTCTGTAGTACTTTTGTAATGGGAATCATGGCTACTTAGTGGGGACAGTGAGTCGCCCTGGAAGATCCCTCTCCTGATATTAACCTCTGCTAGTCTTATTCCAGAGCTTGTAAGTATTGTATTCCAGTTGTGCATTGTATTTTTGAGGAAGCTGATGGTGTTTTCCTCTGCCCCATATATTTTCAGGCATTCCATTAGCCATTATTATTATTATTATTATTATTATTATTATTATTATTATTATTATTATTATTATTATTATTATTATCTACAGGCCACAGCAGCCCGCCGAGCCTGTAAGATACGACGGCGTGGAGGCCCCTTGGGGGGCACGATGCCTGGTCCAGATCGGCAGCGTACTGGGGCACGTGCCCTTCTGCAGGCCTTGGCATCCTGACCCGCCGCCCTTCACTTGGTTCTCCTTCAAAGCTCTCTACTCGGTCACCCTCGACGTCCTCCTCACCGTCGTGGCCATGGTCGAACTTGTCGGTAGGTGGTTCACTCTGTATCTGTATTAGAAGCGGAGAATCGAACTCGTGACTACCGAATCGGTTGGCGAGCACTTAACACGCTCGTCCAGCGAGGAACTTATATGTACCGCAAGAAACCCTTATAATATGAAGAAAGGACTCCCATGAAAGAAATGGGTAGATTTCCCTGTAAGGATATGTGTTGGAATAAAAACAATATCGGGAGAGTATATAAAACTCGGATCTAACATTCTTAAATAAGAATTTATACCAGGTATAGCTAGCCAAACTATAAATAGATTAATAGATTTATATTATGGATATTTTCATGACAGACGCGCAAGGCTCAATTGGCATCAGTTGAACTTGACACCAGAAGCAAAACACTGAAATAAAGAAAACGTGACAGTTGGTCCATATATATACATACATACATACATACATACTACATCTATTATATATATATATATATATATATATATATATATATATATATATATATATATATATATCTACATATATATATATATATATATATATGTGTGTGTGTGTGTGTGTGTGTGTGTGTGTGTGTGTGTGTACATACAGGGGGTCCTTAAGCACGAGGCTCCCAAATTCTGCCTATCGAATGCCTTCCCACGCAGAACATCCTGTATTCACAACAATCTACCCGCGACAGCGTTCCTCTTATAAAATTCATGAGAAATGTCATGTATAAACCATTCAACGGGCGAACAGAAAATCTGTTTATTGGGAGTATTGCACGACTGTGTTGCAATTAGGCATTGATCGGTTAGTGCTGGCTCGCATATAAACACCATTTACATGTAAACAGCAGCAGTAGCTGAAAACTGGATTTTTTGTGGATCGATGCAATGACAGAAAGCTACCTAGCTACCTTCGGCTATTGTGGATCGTGGTATGATATTATTGGTCTTGAAAGAATGATTTACGGACAATTGAATCTCATTCCCGTATGTGCCTTTATAGTTATACGAGTATTTAGGCAAGATTCATAAAATTGAGGTTCTCTTTTTCTGAAACAATCATTCATAAATTGATGTAAAAAAAACACACACAGTCGCTGTTATAAGGACCGCTATCAGACACTAATTGATTCGACAAGGTTTATGGGGATTAATACAATAATCAATATGAAATTTATTGGTAGTTTTTTCTAAGAGACTCTCAGAGGAAAGTAATATAATGCTTTTTGTCCTAAGTTGACTTTTAAAATTTACATTGCTTGCTTTTTTAATGGAACTTGGCATACATTATTCTCATATTAGTTGAAGCACAGTTTCCCTAGTGTAAAGTATCATTGAATTTTGTTAGCATAGTTTTATAATTGTTATGAATGTCAAGATTTTAAAAGGAAATATACGAGCAGCAATGGTTTCGAATTTTAGAGACAAGCTATGAAATGAAACCACTTCTCTTGCCGAGTCTTTGTTATTATATTCTCTCGTGTATTTTATGAAGACAATTTTTGAAACAAAATGGAATACTGTCACAAGAAGTCCAAACTGAGGTAAGAAACACCTATCGTAATAAAAAAGATCCTTTTATATTATTCCAGAAGAAAAACGTCTTATATTTTCATCCACGCTCAGTCTATAAGCCTAAATAATTTACCTATACTCTGTTATTTTTCATCTGTCCATCCGCCTGTGGTGTTTGCGCATGGTAACACTGCATCCCGGGCTTTAAATAATATCCTATTTCGAATATTAACGGTGTAATTCACATACAGTAAATTATTAAAACACATTTCAGTTGCAAATGTACACCCAGATATCCTTTTATTTACCTAAAACTTACACATAGCGTAACTATCTAAAGCCCGGGACGCAGTGTTACCATGCCCAACCACCACTACGTTAAAGAAAATTCGTTTTCCCTTTATGGCAGATCTCTTGATGCACAGCGGAAGCTACCCAGTCGGCAAGTGGATAGTTCACGTGTGGCCCGAGGTCGTCCTGCAGCTGGCGCACGTGTCCCTGGTGGTCGTGACCCTCCCAGAGGCGCCCTTACTAGCCAAACTCCTCCGGAAGATCAACCGTCTCCATCACCCCAGCGGACCACTGGCTTCCTCGGTGACCTTCTCCCTGTGGGTGTTGAACTCGCTAGCGGTCATCGTGAAGGTCACCCTTTACTTCGAGTACAAAGGCAAAGGCGTGTTCCACAGCATCAAGGGCTTCATTTACTACCTCTCGAACATATACGCTCGCATCTACATGATCTGGCCGCTGGCCTTCGTCATGCAGGTGTGCCTTTCGGTGAGATCCTGCCTGCGGAGCTCCCGGGAGCTGGTTCAGGAGCTGGCCGACACCTCGACAGGAGAGAAGGTCGACTGCTTCCACCTGGAGGACGTCCGACTGTGGCACCGGCACCTGGCCGAGTACAACCACACCTTGGTGGAGATCGCGTCCCCGGTCATCCTCATCATCGCCGGGGAGGTGTTTTTCAGCTTCACGCCCCACATGTACCACTACATCGTCTCCTCTCTCCTGGCGGGGGAGCTCGTCCAGGGGAATCCGCTGGCCATCGCCGAGCTGCTCTACATGGCATCGCTCTTCGGCGTGTTCTTGGCGCTGGTGTTCGTCATCAGCGCTGTTGTCGATGAGGTGAGGCAAATCAGAAGGTTCGTTACGGCTTACATACTTTGCTACATATTATGCAAGATTATCTACATCAATATCGTCAAGTGCATCAGAAGATGAACACGTAATTATGCTTGCATAAATTAAAAAAAAAATTCTCTCTCTCCTGAATTCATATTCTGGCTTTTAGTTTTCCGCAAAAGACAACTATCAAGATGGCTATTTGTCTGTCCGACCGCACTTTTTCCGTCCACCCTCAGATCTTAAAAACTACTGAGGCTAGAGGGTTGCAAATTGGCATGTTAATCACCCACCACGTAATTATAAAACATACCGATTCGCAGCCCTCTAGCCTCAGTATTTTTTATTTTATTTAAGGTTAATATCAGTCATGATTGTAAGACTGAACAACACAGGCCACCACCGGGCCGTGGCTGAAAGTTTCATGGACCGTGGCTGAGAGTTACATTCAGCATTATACGCTGTACAGAAAACTCGATTGCGCCAAAGAAACGTCGACGCATTTTGTTACTTGTATCGTAACGTTTATGGTCATATGTAGCTAGCTATTCCGTTTGCTGAATACTATAGATGACGCGTAGTAATCGCATCAATCAAATAAAAAAAATAAATGACTTATACCGACAAAGGATTGATTGAATCCCATACAAATAAAGCGACATATTCGCTTCGTATTTCTTGGAAGCTACAGCACCCTTCCCATTTATTGTAGATATTGGTGTTGTTCCTTTGTTAAGCATGTTTATGAATGTGCCAAAACACATCTTTTATCCGATTGATTTCTTACTAAGCACAGGTGTCCAGACAGGTAAAGTCATCGGAAAGTGAAATCATCATAGAATTTGCCTAAAAGGTGTCATTTGAACTTAAACCGGAAAAGTCTGGCTTGATCAATTTTCTCATCGAGCAAAATTCGGTAAATCCCGCGCATTCTCATTCAAACCCCATTCAGAATTGAATATAGAATTTAGGCCAGAGTCCAAGCACTGGGACCTATGAGGTCTTTCAGTGCTGAAACGGAAAGCAACAGTAAAAGGTTTGAAAGGCGTAACAGGAGGAAAACCTCAAAGCAGTTGCACTACGAATCAATTGTTAGAAGAGGGTGGAAAGCAAGATGGAAGAAAGAGAATGTGTAAGGAGGTACAGTAAAAGGAACGAAAAGAGTTAAGTTTCAATGCTCAAACCTTGACCCCTCACATATAAGAATAAGGTTGATCATAAGACAAATATTTTGATTCGTCTGCATTGTTTGGCTGAAAATTTATGTTACTTAAAGAAAAGAGATATAACAAATGGAAAGACATTTTCTTGGCCTTTTTATGATTGCTGATTTTTATGACAGATGTACCTACTAGACTGCCTCATGTGTCACTTGGAATTCTTGATAACATTCGAGTTTGATGTGCAAACTTTTAATATAAAGATATGTCGATAGCCAACCACATATTTTTACTCCCATTAAATTCTGGAATCATATTGTTTTTCTGATATTTTTCTTGTTAAAAGTTTGTAGAGCAATATGCAGCATTAGTCTTTACAACTCAAATATTGAAGTTTTGGAAAACCACACGTTTGAGCCACGGGTCTTGATGTTAAGGGACACGCAGACCGAGTTAGATCATTCAACACGGAAAACACAACGCACAACGTCCAGATAGCAATTACCTACTACGCGACAGATATTGACATCTAGAAACTCCAAGGTTATACCTTCCTTCCATTACCGCAAACGTACTGGCAATCCCTATTTGCTGAAGCGGACGTGCAATTCTTCTTTTTTCTGCTTCTTATTACTGTTCGCTTTTACCACAGACTCGACTGTAAATCTTCCGTCTCCGTTCTTTTGTCGTGGCTTAATGCGTTACTGGTGCCTACGCTCCTCTGTCTGTCCGTCTGTCTGTCTTTCCCTCGCGCTTGTATTGATTCCGAAGGCGTGAAGAGTCTCCCGCTGTGACATAAACTACGTTCTTTCTTTGAATTAGATAGAAAGGCGGGAGCTGGAAATAGATCTCATTTCGGCAAGTCTGATTTGTTGCGTGGCTTGATAGAGACAAAACCTCGGCACGCTGGTGTGAATATCTAATTCCCTGAAAGGAATCGATTGTCGTAACTGGTGGACAGGAAAACACAAACTCACTTTCAAAAATATACCCGAAACAGCGTCCTGGTTCGCAAGTGAGACGCGTCCCGTGATCTCTAAGGCATTTTCAAGCATTCAACACGATGGAGCAGAAGATTACGAGGAAGACTCGGTTATGTGTGCTCGAGTGTGTGTGTGTGTGTGTGTGTGTGTGTGTGTGTGTGTGGGTGGGTGTGTGTGTGTGATTTGAGTGTGAGCTTGTGTGCAGGCATTAGACTCACTTTTCTCTCCTCTATTTCCTCACAGTACAACAGCATCAAACTGCCTCTTCTGGAGTTCCCCACGTACGAGGCGCCTCGTCTTGCAACCGACCAACTCACAGCTTTCAACTCTCAACTTTTTTTCCACGATCCTGCCTATACGGCCCTGGGATTCTTCGTTGTGACCAAGACCAATTTTCTCAAGGTAAAATAATATGTAGATGTCTCCTTCCTTATGAATGAAAAACCTGCTCGTTAACCTATTATGCCATAGGCAATGGGAACTGTTTTTTGAGATAGGTACACAAATAGGGTTATATGCTGTATAATCCCGACTAGAGATAACTCTATGGTGGCAACCATCATTACGAGCGAAATGAAATTATTGCTGGAAACGGGGTCATTTCTGGAGGCCCGGCCCGACCCGGCCCGACCCGGCCCGACCCGGCCTGACCCAGAACGGCCCGGCCCTAACGCTATTCAAATGCTAATATCTCCAAAAGTAATGATGGAAGAAAAATTATTTTGGCAGATAAAACCTTACATCTTCAAATTTCATTCCATATAAAATTTATTTTTAGAATACATAAATTTACATTTAAATTATGTTTTAATTATTGCATTATATTTTTCTCAAAATTGATGATTTCACCACCAAATTCGATAGTTTTCTCGAATACTAGGCTTAGTTAAACTATGTCATCCCACCTCCGCTATAGAGAATCATTTCGCGTTGTACCGTTTGTCATATTATTAGCAGTTTGATGTTAGAAGACTATTTGAAATGCAATTAAAGATAACGTTTATATAGCAGAGAGTTCCGAGATACCTAATTAACCCTTTCATGTAAGTTTAACTTGAAGCTTCCAGAGTTATCGCCTTTAGAGCGATCTACTGGCATAAATTACCGACTTTTCCTGGGCTTTTAATTTTTCGAATAACAAACCAATTGTCTTTTGATAACCCATTCCAAAATTTTGTTGTAGGGCATAACCTGAGGGTGAATCATTTTTTCCAGTGAAAAAAAAGGCAAGGTTCCAAGGTCAAGAAAAGAGAACATTAATTAAAAATATGATATGAGAAGTGATAAACCTTAATTTCTGGCAGTTGCTGGCAGAGTGGTTAAGATCACTAGGCGCAGTTTTACAAGTTGGTGACGTGAATGTGATCCGGAGGTTGTTTACGAGAATTGTGCAATACCTCTAAAATTAGTGCATCTTGCATAGTCTAGAATATTTGTACCACCTACCGGGTGGTTGAGCCTTAAGTCATGTTTATGGGTGATTCCAAGGTGATGGTTGAATCCTCAATTATTCATGTTTAATTTGGTAGTTATATGAGTTCAGGTGTCTTCTTCATATTGCGGATTGTACGATAGTTTTCACTTGGCTTCATTTGTCTTTAGATGCTACCACTCTGTTCATACTGAACAATTAAACTATGTCTTATCTTTCATTTTTCTCGTATCTGTCTTGGCAGATTACCTGTTTACCTTTCTGCTTATTTAGAATAGTTACTTCCTACTCCACCATTACAACTTTGGTAGATATATCAACTCCAACCTTTTAACAGTTTCTAATTTTTATATTTTTGTTATCTTTAGGTTAGTTGACTGGAAACGCACCTTTCTCAACCGAAATACTTACTTCCTATTCCACCATTACAACTTTTGCTGATATATCTAATCCAACAATTTAACAGTTTCTAATTATATTTCTTTAATTATCTTTTCTTCAGCTTCTCTATGTGATGATCCACGAACTATACCATTTTCCAGCCTCAGATATAGAAAAAAATGTTGCATTCGCTTAAGTCCTCAGTATCATTCACATGATCTCGCTCCTTCCTCCACAGCTGATGGGAGTGATCGTTGTGTACATGTTCATACTCGTCCCGTTTCATTTGGGCGTTCACGGGGGCGACAACAGTTTCGAACACTCTCTGAACGACACAACGCCCTATTTCCACGCTGCCATGTGACGGATCCCCACGGCAGAGGCCGCAGATTTTCATTCGTTCACTTTTCCACACCTGTGATGTACTGAAGTCACCGACGGGAGAGCACTTCGGTCCTTCTTCGTTTCAAGTTTTTGTGTGAAGCCAAGCTGGAAGTGACGGCAGTCTCTTGGCCCACTTTGATGCATACAAATGTAAATAGGAGATGAGCTGCAAGTGCGTCCTGCAGCTCGTTGATATGTATACATATGAATATACATACACACTTTTAATGTATAGTCACCAAAAAAAATAAATAAATAAAAGGAGGGTACTGACACCCAATTCTGAGGTTTTTTGAAGTTGTTCAAGAAATGCATAATTATTAGGTTTGCCTTGGTCCTTTTTGATATTTGTACTTAAGCAAACGGTTCTTGTACAGTCACCAACAAAAGTGTTGTCACCCTTATCTCAGAGTTTTCAAAAGAAGACACACTTCAGATGTTTCATGTACAGTCATCATCGAAAGTGTTGTCACCCCGATCTAGGAGTTTTCAAAAGAATACACACTTCAGACGTTTATGTATAGTCATCATCGAAAGTGTTGTCACCCTGATCTTGGAGTTTTCAAAAGAACATGAAGTTTAGACTAGACGACTAAAATCTTTGTAATTCTTTGTATTCCTTAACAGTGGCAGCGTGGCAATGTGTGGCAGTACTTTTGTTTGTGACTGTATTCAGATTTTACTCAGTACCTATGAAACTTTTACTCAGTACCTATGAAACAGATATGTTTGTTAATGTATTTTGTCGATAGAATATATTGATGTTTTGTAGCTCTAATATTTATTGTAAATTGTGAATAAATAATGTCGGGAATACTGGGCTTTGACTGTCAACGTAGTTATTACAAACTTCGGAACGTCACAATATGATGCAAGAGCGAATGCCGATGTATGCTACATGTACGTCTTTGCTTACTTACTAATATGCAAAAATATGCAAAACACAAGGGTATATAGAACGCCCACACACACATACTTACACACACACGCACATATACATGTATATGCTATATTTATATGCATGTACATGGTATATATATATATATATATATTATATTATATATATATATATATATATATATATATATAGAGTGTGTGTATAATCCACATTTAGCCTTTTCTCCAGTCAGAAGTTGGCTACACGAAAGAATTACCACGACGCTTACTGTATTGATACATTCCTTCTTTAACTGCTAAATTGCAGATGAACGTTCATTTTGCAAAAAAGGCCAACGCATTATACTGCAACGGATTTTAGAGCTATCATTGTCATTAATATTATCATTATTGTTGACAATATTATTCATAATGTTCACACATTTCTGAGGAACAAGTGGAAGAGGCCACAGATATGCTAGGCCTATTGTCATACAAGAGGCTGCTCTTGTATGAAAAGGAGGAAGACATAATCAAGCTAGTAATGACGAAGATTAATGGAAATTATAAGACAAATAAAGAAAGGGCTTCATTCTCCCCCCCCCCCGTCTCCCCCCCCAAAAAAAAAAAAGCAAAAGTATGCCTCACCCTTGATGACCCTGTTAACACAGCTTGAATACATGAGAAAAAGGCCCGTTAAAAAATAATGTGGGATTTCTGCCCAAAAATAGCAATAGACCCATCCATAAAACAAGATGGCGCCAAATACCCCTCTTAGAAACTGCCCTGCAGGAGAGACTGGACTGCTGACAGTCCGCCACAGAAATGTTGAACGGGAAGCGTCGCGTGCAAGTCTTGGTTTATGCACATCTCAGAACTGTAGCCAGAAAGCTTTCGGTCCGGAATGAAAAGCGCTCCATTATCGACGAAATCGCTTTCGTGAATCGCGCGCGAAGAAAGGACAATTTATTGCGGAATAAGGAATCGGATTCCAGACCGACCCTCTTCGTGCGCTTTGACGAAAATCCAAAAGTAGGAGTGGTGGGAAGAACTTACGAGCTTGTGGGAGAACCAGGCTTAGTGATTCGGTTTATCGAAAGCCAATCAATCACGTTCTCGTGAATGCATTTTACATGCAGACATGTGTATATATAGCAGCATATCTTCGTGTATTAAGAGTCTTACGTATATGCAAAAATATTCTTTGTGCATGTTCGCACCCACACGTGTGGTTAAGATATAACATGAAACTAAGGGTTTTTCGTTAACCGAAAGAAAAAATGTCGCTTGATCAAATTTGTGCTCTTTGATTACGAGATTGGTCACTTGCATTACGCGTTCTCTCCGTCTGTCATTCGCTGTCATTTCATTTTCCGTTTAATTCATAATCCAAGAGATATCCCTCTGTGAGAAGGAGCTTGTTAAATCAAAGGTGGTGGATAATTATAAAATCTCGCGCAAGCATCGCAATATTCAGATATCTAAAATCAGTCCGAATTAGAGCAAGATTAACTTCTGGTAATCTTATGTACATTTATATTACTCAGGTGAGAAATTGTCAAACTAGTGGATCTTGCTAAGTTCTGCTTGCTGATTCCCACGCGCTAACATGTGCGTGCAAAGCGTGTAATTCCAGTTTCTATGGCGCGAATGAGCACGTGGCTTTCAGGAATCGGGAATCGCGAGGTGGCGCTGAAGAGACGTATTCGGAATATTCCTGTCCTACCTTATATTAGACCAAGGCCACCGAGGCAGACGAAAGAATGTCCCAAGTTGATCGAAGGTCGAATTCATATGTCGGGGAAAAAGTAT
>NC_087201.1:32551753-32586753 GCF_015104395.2 Macrobrachium nipponense | reverse complement strand
GATCCACTTTCTGATTTTCTGGAACAAGATCCTTCTGTCTCTTGGTATGCATGACTGATGTTTACTTTTTTTCTTCGGTATATATTTAACCACTATTTTCTCTAATATTTTATATAATATATCCGTATCTACCTGTATTTCATCACTTACGAATATGTTATCCCAATCTTTGCTTAATTCTTCATTTATTTCTGACCATTTTATATTTTTACTGTAGAAGTTGTATTTTCCATATCCTTCCCACTTTTTCATTTCTTGCTTATCCCTGTTTTCACTTGCTTTGGACTGTTAATTCTATGACATTATGGTCTGAAATACTCGCATTATAAACTATTATTTCTTTAACATAATTCACCTTGTTCACAAATACTAGGTCTAAAGTATTTTCCTTTCCTGTTGGCAGATGATTTGTTTGTTGAGTGTTGTATTCTAGTAGCATATCTAATAGCTTTTCGAATTGCCTCTTATCTTCTGCACTACTATTACTCTCCTTTTTATATGTATAAATACAACCACAATCTCCTATTCGTTCTTTCCAATCTACGAAAGGAAAGTTAAGTCTCCGGATAGGAGAATAGTCCAGTCTTTGTGTGAGAGAGAGAGAGAGAGAGAGAGAGAGAGAGAGAGAGAGAGAGAGAGAGAGAGAGTTATCATCATTCTTTTTCAAGGGAATATCTTCTTGAGTCATTGTTTGATCACGACAGGTTACACAAGATCACATAATGTCAGGTCATTCCATGACTTGGCGGTCAAGGGGAATTACATAGTCGGGGAAAAAAGAAAAAACAAAAAAGTTTTGTTAGTTCAAATCCCAACAAGGAAGCATTGTTAAGCCTCACCGCATATGGGTCCGCGACCTTATTTTAGAGTATCAACCCTCTACTTAAAAGTCATTGACCAGGAAGGGAAACAAGTGTTACAAACAAATTCAGTTTATGCAAACGTAACTGGACTTTTATACTCTGTAATCATGCGAGGTCACAACGGTCGTATCCTGGAGCGTTGTCAGGATCGCAATTGTTAGTCTGCGATTCAAGAAACGAAAATAATAACAAGCAGATAGTCGTGTTGGCAAACATTTTGATTTTCACGTTTAAGGAGCGGAATACACGTTAGTAAACAGGTATATGCCTTTAATGAAGGTTGTTGAGAAAGTCAATACTCCCATCACGTGCACAGAAAAATTATCAAGACTTTTTTTATATATACTATTTTTTGCTAGTCTCTTTCAAATGAAGGTCACAAGAGTGTATGTGTGATCAAAGGCTTCCACAATACCAGTCGCTTCGTATGCTTGGAGGAAAGTATCCTTAGCAGCATGTTTTACACACACACACACACACACACACACCTCTTCATATACGCAGTCACTGGTTAGGTTAGGTTAAGTTGGTTAGTTTAGGTTAGGTTGGGTTGGGTACTCATCTATATCCTGCATGTACATTTTCAAGTTCCTTCCGTACCAACGTTGCTTCTATAGCATCTAACCAACCACATCTCACTCTCCTTCACCACCAAGTAGCCATCTTGCTTGGTGAGTCGTACCCGCGTGAAGTCAGATTAATCAACAGATATCACAAGTTTAACATACGACTAGAATTTGAGAAATATCTAGAAGTGTTCGTAACTATCGGTGATAAGATTAGTGTGAAAATAGTAGGATAAAGCGTCTTCTAAGTTAGTTTATCAAGTGTAATACTATAAATCAGAACAAGATGGCAGTAAGTTCCAACTGCGGGAAGAGGTGGCGTAATTTGGCGTGTCTAGCAGATTCGCAATACGATGAGGTAGCAGGAAGGGAACTGGCATTTCTTCATCTATGAAATCAGCAACAGTCCTAACCAAAAAGATACAAAAAGCATTCATAGATATATTAGAAGGATATAATCCTTCAAACTGGAACAAATCTAATGAAAACATCTTGAAAATAATTGAAGAAGTTCCAAATAAAATCCAAGTGGTCAAGAGACTCATAAAGAAATATACATAAACCAACATATTCCGACAAAGAAAATGAATAAGGTGAACCTTGTGAATATCCTAATTGATGCATTAGGAAAAAGAATGCCAAAAGCATGCAAACTGTGTAAGGTTTGGTATAGCATAGTCAATCCACAAAACCTAATCAGAAAATGTGCTGCATGCAACATTCCGACCCATCCACAGTGTGGCTGAGGTAATAAACAAGATTTGAGAAAAGATACAAGAATTTTTTGTTCAACATGTCTATCATGGATAGACAATGTTATTAAATCAAGATGAATGTACAAATAGTTGAGGATGAAGAAGAAGAGGAAGAGGAAGAAGAAGAGAAAAGAAGAAGAGGAAAACGGAAGAGAAGTAAACAAAAATGAAATGACAGAAAAAAATAAGGGAAAACAAAGAACAAGATAAAAGTATGGATGCAGAGATACTCATTGATACTACATATGAGGCAATAAAGCAGCATACCTACGAAGAATAATTACGATATGACAACAGAAAAGCAAATCCCGAAGAGGCTCTACCCAGATCTACCCAATGACGGGAAAGAGGAAAAAATAGACAAGAAAGACAAAATCTGCAACCTTTTGAAAAGAGGGAATTGCAGATTTGGAGAAAGATGTTACTACAAACATCCTAAGATATGTCACTAAAACTAATATGAAATATATGGTAAATGTGCAATACTTAGATGGATGGGGATGATTGCAGAGATCTGCATCCAAAAATATGTAAAAAACCTAAAAGAAGGAAAAGGATGTAAGTTCGACAAAAAATGCAAATATATGCACCCTGTAGCCATGAATCATAATCAAATAAATAACCAACCAAGTAATAAAAATCCAAAATAAGAAAGAAACAAATAAAGAGAGAAATCAAGAATATCAGGTAAAAGAGAAAAGCAAACCACCAATGAAATATGCAGAGGTGTCAGCAAAAAATTTCAAAGCATCAGCTCCAAAATTCTACTCAAGAGATAATAACTGTATTATTATGCAAGAGGATATTGCAGAAACGGAGAAAAGTTGCAGATTCAGACTCAAAATGAATAATTATGATGAAGGAAGATCAAAATATTAGGAAAAGTTGGATTTTTTAATGTCAGAATTTCTGGAAATGAAAAAAAGAACAACATACCAGAACAGGAAAGAGACATGGGAAAATCCTTATTACTACCAGTATTAAATGAAGGAGAAAACACGCAAACCATCATAGTGATGAATGCGCAGGGTTTAGTTACGAGTAACTCAAAAAGAAAAATAGAGTACTTAGAAGAACTAACCCAAAATGAAAAGAAAATAGATATAATGAATATAAGTGAAACCTGGTATTCCCAAGAGACTGGGAATGATGATCAAATAAAAGGGTTCCAAACTTATAGATCAGATTGAAAAAATAGGAATCAAGGGGGAACCGCAATATATGGAAAGACAAAAACGAGGAAAAATATATGAGAAATATAGTAACTCAGAATGTGAACTAATAGCGGTAGAATTTGAATCTGAAAAATTGATGAACTAGTAATATATAGACCTCCTAATACTAAAGAGTTTGACTTAATAATTGAAAATTGGATGATATATGTAGAAATCACAAGGACTGGACTATTCTCCTATCTGGTGACTTCAACTTTCCTTTCGTAGAATGGAAAGAACGAATAGGAGATTGTGGTTGTACTTATACATATAAAAAAGAGAGTAATAGTAGTGCAGAAGATAAGAGGCAATTTGAAAAAGCTATTAGATATGCTACTAGAATACAACATTCAACAAATAAATCACCTGCCAACAAGAAAGGAAAATACTTTAGACCTAGTATTTGTGAACGAGATGAATTATGTTAAAGAAATAATAGTTTATAATGCGAATATTTCAGACCATAATGTCATAGAATTAACAGTTCATTCCAAAGCAAGTGAAAATAGAGATAAGCAAGAAATGAAAAAAGTGGGAAGGATATGGAAAATACAACTTCTACAGTAAAAAATATAAAATGGTCAGAATTAATGAAGAATTAAACAAAGATTGGGATAACATTTTCGTAAGTGATGACATAAGGTAAATACGGAGATATTATATAAAAATATTGGAGAAAATAGTGGAAAAATATATACCGAAGAAGAAAAGTAAACATCATTCATGCATACCAAGAGACAGAAGGATCTTGTTCCAGAAAATCAGAAAGTGGAAAAAAGGTCTTGCAAAAGAAAAAAATGCATGGAAAGTTATAGAACTAAAAAGTAAGATAGAAAATGCAGAACAAAAGATTATACAATCAAAAGAAAATGAAAAACGGGACTTGGAAGAAAAAACCCTATTAAATATCAAGCAAAACCCCAAGCTATTATACTCATATGCGAAGAAGATGAATAAAAGAAGAATAGAAATAGGCCCTCTGAGAATTGAAGGGAGATTAACGAATGAAAAAAAGGAAATTTGCAACATACTGGCAGAACGATATAAAGAGAGAATTCACCCCTAGAATAGATAATGAAGATAATGATATAGAAGTAAGGGATGAAAATAGTGAATATTTAGCTGACATAGATATTAATGAAGCTGATATTGTGCAGGCTATTAATGAAATTAAAAATGGAGCTGCTGCAGGGCCTGATGGAATTCCTGCTATTTTGTTAAAGAAAGTAGTTCATTCTATCGCAAAGCCACTTGCAATATTATTAAGACAAAGTGTAGATACAGGCAAGATTTATGATGAAGCAGCAAATTAGCCATATATTACCACCCCTACTTTCAAAAGTGGATCAAGACTAGAGGCAAGTAATTATAGGCCTGTGAGTCTAACATCACATATTATGAAGTGTATGAAAGGGTAATGAAGAAAAATATTATGAAACATTTAATAAAAAATAATTTGTTTAATAAAGGAGGAACATGGTTTCGTACCCGGAAAAAGTACACAAACCCAACTGTTAGTCCACCGTGAGAACATATTCAAAAATATGAAAAGCGGAAATGAAACAGATGTGGTTTATTTAGACTTTGCAAAAGCTTTTGATAAAGTAGACCATAATATATTAGCGAAGAAAATTAGAAAACACAATATCGTGGATAAAGTAGGAAGATGGTTAAAAGAATTTTTACACAACAGAAAAACAGATAGTTATTGCAAACGACGAGAAATCGGATGAAGTCAAGGTAATATCCGGTGTGCCGCAAGGTACGGTGTTAGCTGCAATACTGTTTGTTATTATGATTGAAGACATAGACAATAATGTGAAGGATTCGGTAGTGAGTAGTTTCGCAGATGACACAAGAATAAGTAGAGAAATTACTTGTGATGAAGATAGGAACGCTCTACAAAGAGACCTTAACAAAGTATATGATTGGGCAGAGGTAACTAGGATGGTATTTAACTCTGATAAATTTGAATCAATAACTTATGGAGACAGAGAAAGAAAG
The DNA here is from genome assembly GCF_015104395.2 of Macrobrachium nipponense. Lineage (NCBI taxonomy): Eukaryota > Metazoa > Arthropoda > Malacostraca > Decapoda > Palaemonidae > Macrobrachium > Macrobrachium nipponense. The sequence goes on along the minus strand of NC_087201.1, from coordinate 32,581,351 downwards.
CTATATGCATATAAGGGACCTAATAATGAGACCATCACAAATAAGGAAGCAGTTAAAGACCTTGGTGTGATGATGAATAGGAACATGTTATGCAATGATCAAATAGCAACTCTGTTGGCAAAATGTAAAGCAAAAATGGGAATGTTGTTACGGCACTTTCAAAACAAGAAAAGCTGAACACATGATCTTATGCCTTTATAAAACATATGTTCGTAGTCCACTTGAATATTGCAATATGATATGGTACCCACACTATCAAAAGGATATTGCACAAATAGAGAGTGTACAAAGGTCCTTTACAGCTAGAATAGAAGAAGTTAAGGACCTAGACTACTGGGAAAGACTACAATTCTTAAAATTATATAGTCTAGAAAGGAGAAGAGAACGCTACATGATAATTCAGGCATGGAAACAGATAGAAGGAATAGCAGAAAATATCATGGAACTAAAAATATCAGAAAGAGCAAGCAGAGGTAGATTAATAGTGCCCAAACTATACAAAAGAAAAATAAGGAAAGCACACAGGACATTAATCCACTACGCACCAGCATCGATAATGCAGCGTCTATTCAATGCGTTGCCAGCTCATCTGAGGAATATATCAGGAGTGAGCGTAGATGTGTTTAAGAATAAGCTCGACAAATATCTAAACTGCATCCCAGACCATCCAAGATTGGAAGATGCAAAATATACCGGAAGATGTACTAGCAACTCTCTGGTAGACATTAGAGGTGCCTCACACTGAGGGACCTGGGGCAACCCGAACAAGATGTAAGGTCTGTAAGGTAAGGTAAGAATTTCATGATCTGTGAACACTTTTCGCCGACTTGTCGTCCGCTAGGTCTAATCTCTCCATATGCTCACGCCACCCATATTAAAATACCATAGTCATAAGCGATCGTTTTGTTTACCTTATGTCTCAATCTCTATCCTTTCTTACTTCGTCTCTCAGTCAGTACATCTAGAAATCGCTTTCAGACGCGAAAATAAGTAAACATATTTTCTTTCAAACCATTCGCAGAGATCCCTTCATTAACCTTTCTTCGTTCACCTATTCAGTGGTTTATTTCTTTATCTCTTCTTTTATTTTATTCGCCAACCACCCATCGCGTTACCCTCACATGTTTGTAAATTATCAACACCATAAAGGAATACTTGTTATCGAAACTGGGTGTGAAATATTAGAGTTATTAATGCTTCTAATGAACAATTGCGTAAAGGCTTAACTAAATCACACACACATTATATATGTTAATGTGTGCGTGTATGTGTGTGTAGTTAGTTAAGCATTTACGCAACTGTTTATTAGAAACGTTAATAGCTCAGATACTTCACACCCAGCTTTGAAAACAAGTAAAATGACTTGACTTGGACTTTGATGTTGCTTTTATCAGCCTAACTTTTCTATTCTCAAATTAATTAAATTCACTGACAATGCTCGAGTGGGCCTGATAATGCCACGTACCGTGACAGGGAATCTCTCTGGAGGAATTTGATAACGTATCGGTAACTCAGGTGTCTATGCTATCCAAGGCAACTGTAAAAAAATAAAAGACAAATGGCCTTTACGAAATACAAGACTGATTTAAATCAAGCCCAGATATCATCAGATATCAGTCGTATTACAAGATTCTTTAGGAATCAAAGTGTTCTTACTATTTGTTTTAAAAGAAAAGGACAGACGGAGAACCTAACCCTTCTCTTAAAAGGAAAACTTGTTTTAGGCATGTAATAATAATATTAAAGATAAAACTTACATAGTTGGGGCATCTGATATCATCATCATTACTATCCTTGTCAGGAAACTCTGTGGAAGAACTTCCCACGAGAAAATAGTTGTTGTGAACTCTTCTGCGTTGGCAATACGAAAAAAGATGGAACTTTGCCATTCTGAATTTTGGGTAAACTGAGAAACATGACTAAAACGTGATCTTGAGATCCGAGCGAGAGAGAAACCTTTGCTTTTTCTCTTTCGACTTTCCCTTGCATTCGTCTTTCTCTCGTCTTATCACAAAATGTCCTACGAGAGAGAGAGAGAGAGAGAGAGAGAGAGAGAGAGAGAGAGAGAGAGAGGCATTCACACTGAGCAATTGACCAAAGAGGCAAGACTGGAGAAAATAATGAGAATATTTTTCATAAAAGCAGCTCAATGGTCTTGTGAAGAAAGTTAAAATATACATAACTTTTTTCCGTCTATCCAACAATTTTCTAGCCCTTCATCTCTTCCATCCTCCCAGCACTTCCCTACCATTTTATATTGCTTCCATATTACCTAGCCATCTAGAAAAAAATTACAATCCATGTGGCAGTCCTGGAGAGAGAGAAAAAGTAGCTGTATGGAGTGACATACAGGAACTGGAACCAATGGATTTTCTTGTATGAAGCTAAATATTGCTCATTGATCCCCGGGTACCCAATATGTATATTGTCAGCGACACCATCATGCTAGTTCCCATCACAGATTTATATTGAGGTACTAATCAATACGGCAGATGTGTGAGCTAATGGCGACAAGGCATTTATTGATGGGTATTACAGTGAAGGGTTGTAGTACTTTATACGCAACGAGAGAACTTCCAATGTCACCTTGAGATCAGTGACCCCATAAATACATATATGGTCATAGATTCTAAAGAACAAGTCGTTAGCCTGAATGAAACTCCGATTATTCACAATTTAGGTTGCCTAACCTCAGACTGTGTTTGCGACTATTCAGATTATCATGCTAAATTTCATTTGTTCTTTATGATGCCTGTACAATCTATTTTAGCGTGCTGCAATACTGCGAATGTCTTGCAAGTTTATCACAGTCATCTGTAATAGTAATCCTTACTGTTCAATTCTAGGCTTAACATATCCATCGAATTTACTAATTGTTTTCTGTCCGTTCAAATAGTTCTTATTTTACCGCATGAATTACTTCCTTGTACATACAATTCCTATGCTGTTAATGTTATTTCGTATTCACGGACTTTTTACCACAAATTTTAACATAGGACGTTGACGTTGTCTTGACATATTATTATTACTCACTGTAGTTAACAATGAAAGGATGTAGTATGCACGTGCTGATGCCTGTATATACGCCCAAACATAGAAATAGAACCATTCCAAAGATTTGGATACAGTGTTTATTGCATATTCAGTGAGTTGCTTCTCTCTTAACTTATTATGGAAAACATTCACGTAGACATATATTTTAGAGACGAGACGAAGGACAGAAATTAGAAGGTGGTGCCCTAGTCTAGACAGTTAAGGGGAATTAAGCGAAGATCCAGGAATGATAAGAGAGAATAATTGGTGAAACAAACTGATGTGATGCCGATAAAGCCTCGTATTCATGTGATGACCTTGGTGTTAGGACGCCCCGAAAGAATTGTTAATAAAATATCAGTGGGTGAAAAGAAGAGGAAAACGCCTGTCAACAATGAAAGACTACGCGAGGCGGAACATTTCGTAAGATCATGAATAAGAGATGCAAGGGCGATATGCAAGACCTTGACGAACACCTCCATGTACTTAGGAATGAATTTGCAGTTTCTGAAGTGGGATCAATAACGGACTTAACCAGAAGGAAAACGCCAGGTTATGATAGACCCAAAGCAAGAATGATTTTAACCTATGGTGTAATGATACCTCGAATTCTAAATGGAATCTTTAGCAGAATATAGATTTGGGAAATGGAAGTCATAGTTAGGTTAGCAAAGAAATGTAATCGAAATATTCATTACACTCATTCTCGTCAGGTTGGAAAGAGAAAGAAATGTAACGCTTGGAGATGTAATAGCTGGTTTAGGAAGGGCAGGGTTGCACAGATCAAATATTTAAGACGTGCTCGTATTGTTGTAAGCGTTGCATGAAATTTACAAATCCACTGGTCAATCACAAGGGGTTGGAGGGAGGGGGGGCGGTGTTTGTCCACGGACCGATATTATAGAGGTTACTGCGTCACTCTGGAATTCTCGTTAAATAAATAAAGCTAATTCAAATATCACAGGCTGAAGTGGATCCGAACTGATTGTAATATGTTGGGTACTAATTATTATTCCATAGATTTTATAAAGAAAAATATGGCTGTAGATTGAAGAGAAGGTTGGGACTTAAATAGTTATAGAAAGGATCTCTTGAGTTGGGATTTATCGAGAAAAAAAAAGTCTATCATATAAGGTAGCTAAATAAGATTTGGAAATCAAACACACTGCAATTGCATACGAAAATAAGACAATGATTAGACGTTTAACACAAAAATAACTTTTGATGAAGTTATCTACTGAGTGTTCAGATCAAAACGTAAAGTTAACTTTAAAACATCAGGAACAATATCCAGCCAAGATACAAGACAATAAAAAGTGACACATCGAACCCATAGAGGGTATACATATACCTATAGCTGGTTCACTTAAGGTGGATTCTCCGCTTACGAGACGTTTGTTTGGCGGCCGCTGATTGGCTAGTGCCAGGAGTAAGGCTGCTCCCAGCCAATCAACGGCTGTCCAACAAACATCTCGCAGGCATAGGGCTCACCCAAGAATCTACCTTAAATAAACCAGCTATAGAGTTGCGATCTCTACATCCATATTATGCAGTCCTGCAAAGCCTTACGGCCATTTTTAAAGGTCTGGTAACCCTCAAATTGAACAAGGGATTAGTGCGATTGTGAATTTTTTCTTTATCGTTAATGTTTAATGAGAAGTGTTTAGCGAATTTTTAGGGTTTAGTGAGTGTTTAGTGAATGTTTACTGAATGTTTAGGGCTGAGTGAATGTTTAGTGTATATTTAGGGTTTTAGTGAATGTTTAATGCGTAAATATTCAGTGAATGTTTAGTGAGTGTTCAGGGTTTAGTGAGTGTTTAGTGTGTAAGTGTTTAGGGATTAAAAAAGGTTTGGTGCATGTCAGTGTTTAGTAAATGCTTAGTTTGCGAGCATTCAAAGAATGTTTACTGTGCAAGTATTCACCGAATGTTTAAGGTTTAGTGAATGTTAATGTTTAGCTAATGTTTAGTGCGTAAGCATTCGGTGAATGTTTAGTGATTATTTAGGGATTAGTGTGACGTCATTCCCCCTTCGAGAGCTAGCCAATCACAAGCGCGCAGTGGGCGGGGCTTAGCTGCAAATCTAGGTGGTCTCCGCTGTAACCTCCAACTATCATGGAAATTTATATATATACATACATACATATATATATATATATATATATATATATATATATATATATATATATAAAATTAACTATGTACTACAGATAAGAGTTGGATAGGTTATATTATTAGCCTACCCACAGTGGGGTTCCCGAGACCTAGACCTAATCGCCAATAGGTTAGCGTACCTGATTATCAAATATCTCCATATGTTCGGATATATATATTAGCAATACTTTCTCATAGGTCTAGTTGTCTTTTCCGAGCGTGGAAGGTGGAAGGTGTTCCCTTTTTCATACACAATGTAAAAGCTCTCTTCTAATTCCTCTGTTTTTAATGCAGATATGTGGAATAAGAGGAAAAATGCCATTGATATAATAATATTTCTCGAATCTGGCGATTTAGCAATAATCAAGAGAAGCTTCATCAACTCCATATACAGTTGACGTGAGGGGAAAAAATATCGTCAGTTTTGTAGTATGTGAGAGAGAGAGAGAGAGAGAGAGAGAGAGAGAGAGAGAGAGAGAGAGAGAGAGAGCAGCTTTAGTCTGATTGATTCGAAATGCATGGATGGCTAAGTTTTACCTATAGTACAAGAAAAAATTAAAAGAGTAAAACAGATTTGACATTTCGTAAGATTGCATTTTGATGGCCCGTACACGTCATCGTGTTTTTTCTTTTGCATCTTGAACTATCTCCTTACCTTGATCAAGGTTTTATCATTGTATTATCTCTTCGTTAGTTACAAGAGTACTTTTAAAGTTATATGAGTCATAAGAGGGATTTCAAAAGATCATTGGATAAAAAACTCATGCTTAGACGTTAATAGGACTAAGAGTACCGAGAAATAGAAACTTGATTGTTCTGCAATACATTTCTTCAAAGCTTCGAGTTGTAGACCTATATAAGGAGAAGAAAGAAAGGAATTGAACATAATACCACCTTATCAGCGATAGATGACCACAGATCGAAGTGGAATTGAGAAAACAAACTTAGTTCTATGCTTTCAAGACCAAGCAGTGGTACCTACCAGTCGTAGCCTTACAGAGCATTGTCACTGATATTTTACAATAAGCCCTAATAACGGGTTGTCTACAATAAAAACGCATTACGTACGAATACTATTACACTCACCAAGAGCCACAATAAAGAACGTAAAATTTAATTGATAGCCGTAAAATCATCATCCACTCATAACGGATTTCGATGAAATTGGGCGCAATTAGAGACCTTAGTGGGAAACCTCTCAAGCCAGAGTTCGGTCGGTTGAATATTTCCAAAGTTGGGGGTTTTGTGTAATTCCTCGTGGCTGGGCTTTACTGCAACTACCAACTATCGTGGCGATTGATATTAAGAATAATTAATTAGCGAACAAAAATGTTTAAAAATACATCAATAACTGGACAGCAAAGACGGTATTGGAGGTAACTCATAAGTCTACTGGAAAGACGCATTTGCGTGAGAGCTGAGAAGCCAGTTAAGTCTAATGGGGCAAAATATATGATTTGGTTAGAGTGGGGCAAATGAAAGCTTCAAATGAGTGCCTTGTGGCTCAATTAGACGGGACTTACTGCTTTTATTGCAAGCGTAATGGAGGTGTTTTTCGAGTAACGTCACCCACAGTAAGACGAATTTAGCCATTTCTCGCAATGCAGTTATCACGAATCACAGTATGCAAGTGCGACTAGAGAACAAGTAAATACACCAACGACTTGGCCTACAACAAGCTTCTGAAAAATAAGGTACATACTAATTCGTGAAGCTAGAAAACAAAACGTGTGGACAGAGAAGAAATGATGAACATCAGTCACGTGGAACTGATCCGCTTCTAACAAATGGATATAAATATTGACTGTAATAAAAATGCTTACGTGAGTCTTCGTAATAACTCATCGAGGGATTGCAGTATCGAACTGGCGGAAAGTTTTTACGTCAATCATCAGAGCAAAGAGACTTTTGACGACTTTGGTCGCTATCATAACAAGCGGTTCGGAGTTTTTCGTGAATTTCAGAAGCTAAATTTGAAAAGCCAATATCAGACATTCAAAGTTTTTGTTCTAAATTGCCCTTATGTGTGTGTGTGTGTGTATGTATGTATGTATATATGTATATATATATATATATATATATATATATATATATATATATAGAGAGAGAGAGAGAGAGACTGAGAGAGAGAGAGAGAGAGAGCGAGAGAGAGAGAGAGGAGAGAGAGATGAAGAGAGAGAGAGGTGGGGAAATCTAAATATTCACAGATAATCTTTAGCACAGTACGAACAGGAAAATCCAGATGACCAAAGAAGCAACAATCCGTATCACGCTCTAATCACTTGCATCGATAAACCTGAAAAAATCTCTTCACAGATAAGAGATTATTTTATCACAGTTCCTCTTGAACGACCTTCGTAAGTATATTTCCTGATTGGTTAGCGTGATAATGCAGTTTGTTATACCCTGATGTTGTCGTTCTTAATTCCTTTGGGTACTGAGGTTGAGTTAATTGTCATCTTGCTGAGAGAGAGAGAGAGAGAGAGAGAGAGAGAGAGAGAGAGAGAGAGCAAACCCTTGGGATTCCCCAGATAATCCAACTTTTCAGCTGCTGAAGAGAGTCAACATCACTGGAGCTTCGACATTCGAGAAAACATGAAGTGTCTCCTGTTACTTGGTCTAGTGGCCGTTGCCGTAGCAGCCTCGGGTAAAGACTCTATTCATCACCATTTTTTAAACATTTTTGTTTACGGACAAACTTAAACATTTAGATATTATCATTGCTACTAGTGCAAATAATGTTTTACCGTTAGATCATTTCGTATGGAACAGTAGCTGCTAGACATTAGACCGAGTTTATCTCCAGGCAGAGAATCATGCAGTTTAAATAGTTACAATTTAACTTTACGATCTCTTTCAGTCCCCACATAAAACGTGAATTGAATTTGTACTCCTAGAACATCACGGCATTGCAGTGACGTTATTAATATTCTATATAATCTAAGAGACACATTAGTAGATTCATCACATCAGTCCAAGTTAAGATACGGGACTGCTAGCTTTCTGAATGTGTTGTTCCAGTGCTTCGAAACATTTATTTCGTGTCAAAAACATACTTATGTGAAAATGTTGAATGTCCAAATAAGCATTTTTTCCCTAAAACCGTAACTATTTGTGTTCAAATATTTTAGAAGCACTCAATAACCAGATGTAATTTCAGTCCAGTTTCTTAACGACACTACAAAAATAAACAAGGGGTACTGCCATGGCGTCTTTCTAGAACCATGTATATATTTAGATACCTCCTTCCTACGGTTCATCGCTCGCCAAGAATTTTCCAAATACGAAAAAAAAAAAAATTAGAACTGTTGAGGCTTATCACTTTTGCATGAATGGTATTTTCCTCAGAGTGGCGTCATTGTTTGACTCGTGATATTTCCAAAAATTAGGTCAGGGCTGAGACTGGTGTCTCTCTCTCGGTCACTAGTTTGAAAAAATTAGAGCACACACAAAACACACAAACACATGCATGCGAACACATGCACACATAAACGCACACGTATACATATATATAAATGTGTGCGTGCGTGTGTGTGATGTGTCTGTGTGTGTGTATGCGTGTTTGAATTTGTTTTCTTATAGTGAAGAGGTTTAAGTTTTTTTCCTGTTAAATCTATCGTATCAGTGTTGACGGATGGCAGAATTAATACCTGGTAGTTATTCGACTAATGTGAGTCGTATGTTGTATACACATTTATGTGTGCATATTAATATATATGTGTATAAGCATATATATAAATATAAGTGTATATATGTATAGATAGATAGAGGTGGGTTGATACTGACTCTAATTACAAATACCTGAGGTATCAACTTATACATCCCTTGATGGTCGAGTGGTTTAAAGCGCGTCATTGAAGTCCTCCGCTCTGGTCTTCCGTGGATCGAGCCCACGAGACGGCGAACTTTCTATCATCGACTAAAAAAAATTCCCCTTCGGTTAACGTATATGAAAATATACCATTTCCGAGGCAGAGCGAATTGGGTATCAAAGGACATTTGAAGCTTCATGCCCGTATATGAATCATAGGCCAAGGGTTCGTGTGGTCCGCTGAATTGATAGCTGCTAAAGTTACATGAGTCTCAGTTACGTAGTAAAAGCTGTTTAATTTATGATGCTGTGGTAAAGATCATTCCATGAATAAGGAATGACTGACGTCACTCGAGAACGACGTCCTTTGCAATTCCTGGAAATTCCTTCCATCTCTTATGGGTCAAGACGTCCTGAGGTGGTAGATGCATGCGTACGTTATTAAGTTTGTGTTATGTATTATAGTTTGTCTATCGCCTTCACAAATGTATCAATATACGAATCACCTTTTACAAATGTATCAATGTATGAATTACTTTTACAAATGTATCAATGTACGAATCACCTTTTACAAATGTATCAATGTATGAATTACTCTTACAAATGTATCAGTGTATGAGCAAATGCATCAGCGTACGACTTATTTTTACAAATGTATCAATGTATGAATCACCTTGACAAATGTATCAACGTACGAGCATACATAAGGACTCAAACTGTATATATTGCTTGTGTGTGCGGATATATTGTAGTTAGTGAAGTACTACTGGTTTTAAAAATGCTTGATCGTTAAAACTAGGCCCATTTAAGGTAAAAGAAGAACTGAATTTAAAAATATGTTGCGTAGAATCATCTTGAACTTCTTTTCTAGCCAAAATAGAAGAAGAAGTATACCTAAAAAAAAAAAAAAAAAAAAAAAAAAAAATATTAATTATATTGGTTATATTACTACATCAAAGGGTGCCGAATTAAATATATACCTGGATCCTGATGTGCGCCAGAGGAAGGCAAACTTGAAAGACACGAGATGGTAGTAGTATCATTGACATAAGAGACCTCACAGGCAGTATTTCCTCTTGCTAACCTGTAATTCGGGTTTTATAGAAATCCCTAGGGGATACTTCAGAATTCCGTGAGCACGTAAATTCAGTCAGTCAGTACTTTTTATTATTATTATTATTATTATTATTATTATTATTATTATTATTATTATTATTATTATTATTATTACCGTAGGCTTCCAAAATCTAAGGTGATTATGGATTTCCAAAATTCGAACAAGTTTTTTTTTTTTTTTATTCGATGGGAATTTAATGATTTCTGTATATTAAACTATCCGGAAAATCTATGAAAACCTATAGTACCTCTCGATGGGAAGAATTATATACCTGTATATTCGATTTCAGAACTTATCGGCAGTTATTAGGATGAAATAACGGGCACAAATATATACAAGGACACAAAATCAAACGAATGACAAAAATATGGTCTATTCTTGGGCAAGCTATGAAACTGATATTCACATTAAGCAAGATTCAATGGCCTCTAATATCCTTAATATTATCACAAGCCCGGCTAAAGGCAGTGACATTGTTGTCTTGAGAAAATAAATTTTTTCAGCACAATCACGACTACAGATATATAACGTGAAGATAACGTTGTATCAAGATAAGAATGATTACGAAAGGACAATCGCAATAAATGCGCTCAATCGAAGACCCTGTTTAGTCCCTTGCACTTACCGTATTATGATTAAATGCAGTTCTTTATGAAATCAAAATCCGATTTTTCTTGGTTAGTCTAATCAGCAGTGCGCGAAGTTCTTTCTGCGTGTTAAGCAAAGTAATTTATACTATATTCTTAGTATTTTACGTGGCTGGACAGATAGTGACTGCTATTTGAATACTAGTCTTACTCTAGTCTTTCATACAGCGCAGAATCACGTACTTTATAAAGTCTCTCTCTCTCTCTCTCTCTCTCTCTCTCTCTCTCTCTCTCTCTCATACACACACACACACACACACACACAACTCGAAATTTACAAGAGAAATTCGCATCTACGTAGTACATCTATTGATCGCGTGTTGGAAATGTCAGTAATAATTCGCACTAGTTTCGGGCGGTTCTTAATGAAGGTAGAAATACGTCCAAAGTGCGTGACGAGTGCTTACAAATCTTGAGTGCTTAGTGCGGTAAGTGTGGAAGGAAAATCATTAAACAATTGGTTAGAAAATAGGACTAGAGGGCGTGCTCCGGTAGCGCAGTTTGTCTTTAGAAAGAAAGGCTCCAGGATTTAAGGGACAGAAGGACAAAATAGTGTAAGTACTATGTGGCGATGCTGTAGTAGGTCTTACGATCAAGCAAAGTCATATTTACCGAAAAAGAAAACTCGTAGTTAGCTAAAACGATCAAGCAAAGTCATATTTAATGAAAAAAAACTCCGTTAGATAAAAAACATAATTAAGAACCTTCCATGTGTGTCCTGGAAACGCGTCAAGAAGGCGTACGTTACTGGCACTCGTCTTTTTAAAAAACGTTTCGAACTTCAACTCCAGCGCGATCTCATGGCTGCAGGCTCTCACCCAAGGCCGCCTGCATATTCCTTGGGGAAGCGGTACTCCGATATCATAAAAATAACCGTAGAATCTCCTTGAAAATAATGTCATTACGTTTCCCACGCCCAAATGAAATCATTCTAGTGTTAACGTAACCCTAACCTAACTTAATAGCATGGCAGAAAAACCGGGGCTGGTGCAATACTTGTACTATACATCTCGGGAATATAGGACTAGGCCGCCTAGTACTATCTACGTACACCCGCTTGATGATTGGTCAGATTCAAACAGCCTTTTAATGCTCACCCAAATGGATGCCATGCAGCGCTGGAAGTTATCCACCACTGAAAATACAACGGCACTGGATGAATTTAAACCATAAACTGTTAATGCTTGTTTAGATTTTGTCTTTCTCGTGAACGACGGAGGACGGGAGGAGTGTAGAAAACCGTTCGGCTAGTAAGTAGGTCAGAGGAGAAGAAGGATTTAATAATATAACTGATTAATTAAGAAGTGGAAGAATTAGTCGAATGGTCATAAAGAAGTTCTAACCAATGAAGAATTGGAAGATCTCGATAATTTAGCCAGCCACTAACGTTCAGTTATGCCTGCACAGTTATAACTGCGCAGTCGGACTGTGCAGGCAAATCTTCGCCACTAACGATACAGGCCATTTTCTCAGACCTCAGTAACAGCCATGGCGTCAGCACACGATGCTCTGGCTGTAATTGGCTTGCTGACAGCTTAAATAAAAAAAAATTCATAAACGTCAAGTAAAATGTCCAGTGAAAGAGTGGTTGATAAAAACGAATTAAATATTCGCATGTGAATTTGTTAAGAGTTTAAATTTGGCCCCAAGGACTTTTCATAATGTTTATGGAATAATTTATGAATGAACGAAGAGTTCCATGGAAAGATAATTAAGATCGTAATCGTTTGCTCTCGTTTCAAAGATGACGCACATACTAGGCCTAATATTTTATTCTATTTCATTAAAAGGGTTAATACTGATTTGTTTTCGTTTAAAGATTGACTTTCTTATGAGGTGTTACAATGAATTAAAACCCTTAGTTTACTACTGTTAGCTTCCTGTGTTTCATTAGTGTGTTGATTAGTCTAATTTCATTTCAAAGCGAACTTCCGTGAGATGCATAGTCCACTATTGTTAGGTTTTGTTTCGTCTGAAAGTAGAATATTATTTTGTTCTCAATTTAGAAATGAATTACATACATGGTGCATAATCATGAATGGACGCATATAGACCAATTTTTGCTTTACGTTATTTTGGCATAATAAATATTTATTCTCATTGAAAAACTGTCTTGCATATATGGTTTATAAATATTAATAAACATACGTAGGCTTAATCTGTTACGATAGCCTTTGGATTTTACTTGCCAAAGCAAAGTCTCACTTATAAAGATATCAGGGAAATCTACAAGCCATTCAAGAATGATGCTGTCACTTTCAGCCTTCATTATACACTTATTTTTCCCGTGGAAAATGGCCAAATTATAAATATAAATTATTCTGACTTCCGTATCAATTATTATCAATAAATAAATCCAATATATCATCAATTTAGGAATAAAAACTTTTCAATTTCGTAAAACCCAAAAAAGTTGCCGTCACCACATTAAAGTTGCAATGCGCATGCGCAGCTGTTTGGACTGAGGTTCATCGATTGAGATGAACTATTTACTCAGGCCGCCTGCGCAGGCCAGAAAAACTGTGCAGGTTGTCCACACTAACGTTCAGTTATAACTGCACAGTCCAACTGTGCAGTTAAAACTGCGCAGGCATAAAGGCATAACTGAACGTTAGTGGTGGGTTTAAACAACAACTGTAGGCTAATAAACCAAGCAGGATGGAAGGATCGGCATTATCAAAATCAAAAAGATTTAACGAAGTGTTTCAGCTTTGTTTTCGAAACCTATGCAACAAAAAAAGCTGGGAAAATCTTATGGAAAAAGTGTAAGAATACAGATATATATATATATATATAGATATATATATATATTATATATATATATATATATATATATATAATATATATATATAAACAGAATGCAACTCCTTTTCATTATGGGAATAGGAGCTTTTAATGGTACACAGTGTAAAAGTTACAACATGTAAGACCACTAAACAGTGATAAATATTAATGAGAAATTGAAAAGAGAGAGAAAAGGACTCTCTCCGTTGCAGTTTCTCAAAGAGGAACCTGCTTCAGCCGGAAGGAAGTTGATCACTTCAATTCTGTCAACTTCGCGCGACTCAAAGCGACTTTACTTTTCATTTATCCTGATCATTACAATGTTCGCGTCACACTTTACGTTATCTCGTATCTGTATGTTACAAGGAGTTACAAGGATCAGGATGTCTCAAAGACTTATTATTAGTCCATCCTAAGACGAGACATCCATCGTGTGCTCACTTTATCCTCTAGGAGCAGGTTTTACTGTTCATTCACAGTGTCCTCCTAATGGTTTTGCCTAGCTTTCTTTAAAACTTTCACACTGTTGCTATTTACGACTTCTGATGGCAGTATATTCCATGAGAGAGAGAGAGAGAGAGAGAGAGAGAGAGAGAGAGAGAGCAGGCATAATCATATACAGCGCTATATCTCTATTTTCATAGCTATTTTATTGGGTCAGCTGTGCTTAATTTTAGCAATAAATTGCATTACAAGAATGAGAGAGTGAGAGAGCCCTGAGCCCACGTACGGTTCTCTAAGTAATTACTGAGACGTTATTGCATGTCAAAAATATATAAGGCTCATTATCACATGTTATTCCAAACTTAAACTCGGTTACACACACGCACACACACACACACACACACACACACACACATATATATATATATATATATATATATATATATATATATATATATATATATATATAATGATTATCACTGGACTTGAGGGACTATATATAATAATAATAAAAGAATAAATAACTTCCTTCACGCACCATCACTGTCTTTTGTTTTTCACCTTTATCTCAGAAAGCTCAAGATAGCCGGCTCTATACGAGATCGAGCACCTCTCGTGTTGACTCCAAATTCGTCTTTTACGAGATAATGATTCTGATAAGATATCACGACTTGAGATTCTGTGATTTCTATTTACATTTGCAATTTCCCTGTTGCATATCCGCGAAAGCTGTAACCGAGTACTGGGACCTTCCCTGAAAAAAAGCGGGACGCCATATCTTAAAAACTATAGTAGATTCACATCAACTGTACATTTGATGTCTAGGTCAGTCCCTTACGACGCTCCTGGTTGGCTGTTGATAAGCCAATCACAGGGCTGGAAATTCTCAGTCTCTCGAGAGAGTTCACATGGGTAGGATCTATGTTCCACTTCTCCTGAGGGATACGTCTTTCAAAAGTATCCCTCAGGAGAGGTGGAACATACATCCTGCCAATGCGAACTCTCGAGAGAGACTGAGAGTTTCCAGCCGGTGATTGGCCTATCAACAGCCAATCTGGAGCGTCGTAAGGGACTGGCCTTGACATCAAATGCACGGTTGATGTAAATCTACTATAACCCTAAGATCTTGAAAGTTATCTCATTATGTCTCCTACACTTAAGTTATTAGGAGTGATACTTACAGCTAACCTAACCTAACCTAGGACTAGGAGCAAGGCCAAAAAAAACCTGGGCTGGTGCAATACTAGTATAAACATCTCAGGAATTTGCTTTCTAGTTTGATCATTACAGATCAGATCTTGCAATTTTTTTTTCTAGAGTATCGCTTGAATTCCAGATCTCGGCGTTAAAATCTTATGTTTTAGGCATATAAACAACCGTTTCAGTGTTGATTATTCTTGTAACGTTGTGTTGTATTGTAATGTTCGCCTAAAAGCAAAACATGTTACTTTTTAATTTCCAGGTCACTAGTAATAAGACTTGGAAAAAAATGCGCTCTCATTTATTACATTAATACTTCGGGAGTACAGCATAATAATGAAAGGTAGAAATGGCTTTAATATCGTCCTTTACCAACAAAATTTAATTTATTTATTGATGTGGGTGAACTGCGTCACAGCAACATTGATCATCCACGCTGAGCAAAGGATAAACCAATAAAATGGAAGGCCTCGTGGAACTTAATAGTTTCAGTAAACATTACAAAACGCTGGAAAAGTAGAGTTTTCTGTCTTGCGTCAAATCAAACTTTTTTTTCTTTTTTTTTTGCAATCACCCCTATCAATACGATAACAAAATACGATCAAGTCCCTGAATCTAAACTAACAATGTCACGAAACATTCTGACAAAGTGCAAAGTTCGAAAACTTTTCTCGTCATTTCGTTGAAGAGTAACTCATACCACTTAGCTCGGCCGCAGATATCGATCGAGTGTCATGGAGCCCGAAGTTTGGATAATAACAAAGTCGTGACTGTCAATCATTCATTGCATTTTATTGACGTTGTTGCTGCTGATATAAATTGTTCTTTTACCAGTGCGGGATCCTGCTTCTAGATGACATAAAAGAATGCATCGCAATTCTTTTTTTTATACTTTTTGTTGGTGCATTTTTGCCATTTGTTTGCAAACGCACATTTTCGATCTGAGAATGCTTCTGAAAATAAGCTGCGAGGAACTTCCTTTTCATATCTGTCTTGTAAACTGGTTATGGCCTCGTTCTACGAGAAAACTTGTTGTGATTATTTTAATTTCTTATTTATTTATTTTTTTTTATTATTATTATTTTTTTTTTTTTGGCTAAGATGGCTTTGGCATCAGATGGTATTTGTTTTTATTTTTTTCTATTCTTGGTCCACTGCATTTTAGGAGGAATGTCCCACACACACACACACACACACACACACATATATATATTATATATATATATATATATATATATATATATATATATATATATACATTTGACATACATCTGAATGTGTGTGTGTGTCTGTGTGCGTGTATCTGCGAGCGTGCGTGCGCCATGCAGCAGTTATTGAGTTGAGTTGGATGTACCGAAAGGGTTGGTATTATCAATCAAAAAAAAAAAAAAAAAAAAAAAAAAAAAGCTGGCCTTAGGGATGAAAGCCAAAACCTGCGAATTCCTCATTGCAAAATCGATTCCTGTAATTCTCAGAAGTCGAAACAAGCTGAATCCACCTATTTCATATCACGCAAAGGTATAAATGTGGCGTAAACTAATCATAATCGAATGCTGATATATATGTACATACATTATGCATTCGATTGTATCCATTTTCATTTTCTTATGTTGAATACAATCGAATTACCATATCTTCGTGCCTAAGAAGATTACCCGTACTATATACATACATACATATATAATATATATATATATATATATATATATATATATATATATATAGTATATATATATATATATATATATTACATATATATATTTATATATATATATATATATATATAATATATATATATATTGTAATGACCTCGTTATTCGAGACCAACAGGTTCAAAATAAAAACAAGAAATTGGGCTGGAATGACTGACGAAAGGCAAGTCAGACCAAGGAGGAGGACTGAACAGCACACCAAAATAACCCTAATAATAATTTATTTACAGGTTAAATTGACATTTATTTACAAGTGAGACAAGGCTTTGCTTGGCAAAAATACACAGTGATCAGTCAACAAAATAATCAATAAATCTACCAAAGTCTGAAATCAGTAGTTAACATCGCGCTAAACCAGAGCATAAATCGCTCGACTCCAGAAATAATGATGAAAATTACAATAACATCAATAACAGAGCCATACACTTGCTCGTCACCAAAAGTGTAAGATTTGAACAACAGGCAGTCACACTAATATCATCAAATATAAATACACAAATATGTAGTATGATCTGAAAAAAATATGTACCAGACACATAAGACCCAAGCAGCAAAATAAACAAACAAATTCACAAGAATTGTCGAAGACACAGAAACGGACGAGTCCTCATCCTCCTGTAGAAGTCTGTCCTCCCGTAGGAGTCACAGATGGCTTCCAGTTGCCCCAACACTGCCATGCTGATGTTGCCTTCTCAGCCGAAGGTTCCCAAAGCCTCTCAGATCGCCATCCAAAACCCGTCTGCAGCTGTCACTCACTCCACGACCAAAGTAACCTCGTCACCATGACGATAAACACTGGCCGGCAAGAGAAACAATGGGACAATCGTTCCTCCTTTTATATGTATATAATATAAATATATATATGTATATATATATTTATATATATAACTATTTATTTATTTAATTATTTATGTGTGCGTAGCTGTGCCATTTCTCCTAATATGCAGTGGACTCAGAATAGAAAATAATGAAATATCAAATTGAATATCTAATTTCAACGCCATACCGTTAATCCAAACTGTGTATCGTGTTGAAATTACGGTCTATCGGATGTGGGAATTATATGTATATTTTCATTTGGAGACAATAAATTCTCAAATTATGTATGTAAGTTATAACTGGAAGCACATAAGCCCTGATAATCTTAACCAACTGTTGTTGGGAAAAGTATTGTACGAATGTGACAAACATAGCTCCCAAGCCTTTGGTAGCACTGACGAAAGAGGGGTGGAAGCTGTTTTGTTGACAGCTGCTGAAAGTTCTTTTCATGAGAACAATGTCAGCAGAATGAGTGTAGAAAGAGCACGTGAATTTGAACTGTGTAAAAGTGGGTCGCAGAAAATGAAGCGTATGTCGCCATGACTAGTTGATGCCTATCGATGGATAGACGCGAGATGTCAAACTAAGGACGTTGCATACTGTTGTTGCAATATTCGTGAGATCCGAGAATATACGACTAGAACATAGAATGAATGCTGCTTTCAGATGATACATTGTTGAGTTGGGATGAAAGAGAAAATCTTCAGACCAGTGAAGAGTGTAAGAACGGATGTGAGAGAGAGATCTACTGACACTGTTCGTCTTTCTGTATATGTCAGAAGACGTGGTAACATCGCAGACATTATTTCTTAGAATATAGCAGAGGTACAGCCGAGCTTACGGGAATACACGAGTTTCCCCATCATCAGGATCACTTAACTTTAGAATGAAAAAAAAAAAAACAGTGAGAAAACTATACTGACTGACTAAATATAAAACCATTAAAACAATTGTAATTGGCAACACTTTAAAATACATATTATCACGAAGTAGCAAAGGAATATAAAAACCAAAGTTAATTGCAAACCAAAACTGACAAAAGAGCAATGACTAAGCGCTAAGCAGACTAAGCAAAAATCGTTAAATGAAATCACTGAGCATATAGATACTAAGAGAGAGAGAGAGAGAGAGAGAGAGAGAGAGAGAGAGAGTTACAAGGA
The DNA here is from genome assembly GCF_015104395.2 of Macrobrachium nipponense. NCBI lineage: Eukaryota > Metazoa > Arthropoda > Malacostraca > Decapoda > Palaemonidae > Macrobrachium > Macrobrachium nipponense. The sequence continues at coordinate 32,562,471 of NC_087201.1, read as the reverse complement.
ATTACAAGGATCAGGATGTCTCAAAGACTTGTTAGTCCATCCTAAGAGGAGACATCGTGTGCTCACATATCTGTAAGAGCAGGTTTTACTGTTCATTCACAGCGTCATAATGATTTTTTCTAGCTTTCTTTTAAACTCCTCCACACTGTTGCTGTTTACAACTTCTGGTAGCAGTTTATTCCATGAGAGAGAGAGAGAGAGAGAGAGAGAGAGAGAGAGAGAGAGAGAACATGTTTATATGTATGGTGTGTGTGTGTGTGTGTGTAGAGAGAGAGAGAGAGAGAGAGAGAGAGAGAGAGAGAGAGAGAGAGAGAGATTTAGTATTGCTTAAACAAAGCAAGCTGTACGTAATCAAAACTGTTTTCTGAAAATATGGAAAGAATCATATACTCGTATGTTACTATTTTCTCTGCAATCAAACTTGAAACACCAAAATTTTTCCCTAACCCTTCCAGTCAAGACCCATGGCCCCTTGGATGAAGAGTTCGGGTACGTGACGGTACGCCCGGGTGCCCACATGTTCTGGGTTCTATACCACACTGACCAGCCAGGTGACTATACGACCTACCCTCTCATCATGTGGCTTCAGGGAGGACCTGGGGGATCAGGAGTTGGCTACGGCAACTTCATGGAATTGGGTCCTTATGACATCAATGGAAATCAAAGACCTTATGCCTGGGTAAGTTTCATCACAGATGCAAGCTCTCAATCACTGAGGTTTTTGCAGTTACCGGTGAAAGAGTTAAAGAAGGGCTAACATCTTCCTCTCTTTGCATCTTTCTGAAGGAGGGAAAGACCCAACAAAGAGGTGTAACAAAATAAAAGAAAATCGTTTTACTGGAAAAGTAGGTGGCATCCTGGGTGCTATATATTTACAGGCTTTGCAGTTGGAGGCGACCATAGCAACCATAGCTCTGAAATTTTGGCTCTGAAATAAGGCTGTCAGAGAGCAAAGCGTGAGTTCCCTATCTTGAGGGTGTGAGTAGGCATACAGTCCTTCACTAATTTATTGTATCTATCTATTTATGGTTCCTAATGATATCTACTTTTCATGCTGCCAAAAATTCTGAATTTTAAGTATTCAAGGTTATCGCATGACCTTCCTATTCTCAGTCGGTTGTCACATTTTATTCTTCTTGATTATGTGTGAACATTCCGAGTGAACGTACCCTGCCCAAGTTTGTGGTCTTTCACAGTTTCAAGATCGTACCCAGGGCAAACCAGGACACGGATGTGTAAGGTTTGACCCCAGCATATTGTAGATATTTAGTTCTATATATAGCACGTTATCGTGCGTTGATTTCCTTCAATGACAATAGCAGTTCATTCCACCTTGTGCTGCCAAGGGCTCTTGCTCTCTGAGCAACCCTTAATACAAAGCGTTTATTGGTACCTGGGAATTACATTTCATGACATTTCTTATAAACGTATTTTCCCCTCTATTAAACCAAGGTCTATATACTCTATAGACCTTGTGTTAAACCGCCTAAGCTTCTATCAGGAAGGGAAATATCACATCTTTCACAGACTTCCTCATTTTAACTTCAATCAAATGTTCTTATCAAGTTAGACTCAGTAGAACAAGATGTAAGTTAGACAGTCTCAGTAAAATAAAGATGTAAGTTAGACTCAGTAGAACAAGATGTAATTCAGATAATAATAATAAAGAAAGAAAGACCTTGCAAAGGCATTTTTACTAATTATGATACCCAAACAATCCTTGGTATAGAGATCAAACAAAAAAGCACCAGAATGAAATCGATACATTCTAACAAAATGATCAGAAAGCCATTAGACATGTACAATTGCCTTGGTTGAAAAAGAGCGCCCCTTTTTGAGATAGTTAAACCAGTTTTGGTGAAAAAAAAATGATTAAGTACTTAATTCAACAGACCAAGAAAGCCAATCTCCTCTTCGTGGACAATCCAGTTGGAACCGGTTACAGCTATGCCGAGAGCTACGACACGTTCACCAGAGACAACGACCAGATTGCGAAAGATCTGGTCGTCCTCGTGAAGGAGATCTTCAAGAACAATACCGATCTCGAGCGGATGCCCTTTTTCGTCTATGCAGAATCATACGGCGGGAAGATGACCGTCGATTTTGCACTGGCGTTCGATGCTGTGAGTAGAGTTTAGACATTTTTTCAACTTCTACAAGTTATGCGACAGGCCCAAACCTACTTCTTAGCTGTTACTGTAAAGTAGTATGTAATGGTGATCTATGTCATAGCAAATGCCTCTGTTTCCATTTCATTCTTATTCCAAATCTAAGTCTGCATTTCAGTGCTGTTCATTTAGTCCAATACTTGACAACAAGTCGCCACAGGATTCTGACACTTTTTCTTCCAACTCTTGCAGGCCGTCAAGAATGGAGAAGTGGTCAGCGACTTCAGAGGCGTTGCCCTTGGCGACTCTTGGATTAGCCCCATGGACTCCGTTAACACCTGGGGTTCGTTCCTGTACCACATGGTGAGTGGGCTAACTATAGACAGAAGCTGTGGTCCTCTAATGGTCACTTCTGTAGAGATAAAATTTGACTTGTGCTCAAGTTCGTAGCTCTCTTATTAATCGTGTTTTGCTTTACTATTAATAATATTTTTCTGTTTTCATTTTTAGTCTTCTGTAAAAGGAAACTATTGAGATGACTTTGTCTGTCCGTCCGCACTATTTATGTCTGCACTTTTTCTCTCTGCTCTCAGATCTTAAAGATTACTGAGGTTAGAGGGCTGCAAATTGGTGTGTTGATCATCCATTCTCCAACCATCAAACATAACAAGTTGCAGCCCTCTAGCCTCAGCAGTTTTTATTTAATTTAAGATTAAAGTTAGCCATAGTCATGCGTTATACTGTTTCCTCGAAATAACAGCTGACTTTCTATGCTGAAGCAAATGGTCCCACTAAACACCCCACACACTCGTATAGATTATGACACTTCCTTAAGTACACCTTAGTTTAACCAGACCAGTGAGCAGATCGACAGCTCTCCTAGGGCTGGCTGCCCGAAGGATTAGATTTTTATTTGCGTGGCTAGGAACCAATTGGTTAGTCAGCTTCTTGCAGGATATGAATCACATTTAATCGAGAAATGAATTTCTAATCACCAGAAATAAATTCCTCTAGTTCTGCATTGGCAGTAGCAGGGAGTGAACTCGGGCTACCAGATTGATAGGCGGGTATGTGAAACACTCGTCCAGTGAGGAACTACGACACTTCATTGATTTGTTATTTGTAAACATACCAAGAACGTCCGAAATTCGATTTAACTAGGGCCGTTTGGAGATGTACTTTATTTTCTTTGTTTTCCTCTTCACCCATTCTTCAGGGCTTTGTCAATCGCAAGGGGATGGAAACCATAGACGCAGCGGCTGCCCAGGCCCAGCTGGAAGTCGACCAGGGGAACTGGGAAGCAGCCACCACCGAGTGGGGCAACACAGAGTTCGTTGTCATGGACGTAGCCCACGACGTCAATTTCTACAACGTCTTGGCTGAAGAAGACATTTACTTCCTGAAGAATCGGAGGCCTCATTCCAGAGATCTTTCCTATATGTCTCCACAAGTCCGTAAGTTTGTTTGCGCAGCTATATGTATGTGTGCGTGTGTACGCATCTAAATCATAGCTATAATCACAGTAAACCTTAGTAATAATGAAAGACGAATTATGCTTCAATGAACTTAAACGTAAGACAGTTGTGATTACTATTCCGTATATACTCGTATATTCAGAATAAGTTGCAATATTAGTTGTTTGTCTTCCCAGGTACTTACGGCCGACGCTTGTTGATGCTGATTTTAGTTCTTAACAGTTTTGTAATATTTCTTTATTTAGAATTATGATAAACTGAAGAATATCACATAAAAGTAAACAAAAATCTAACAGCTGGCAAATACGAAGCCTCGTGGTACGTTATTTTGGTGGTTCTAGCAACAAATTTGTATTGTATCCAGAGGCTCTTTCTTTGTTCAAAATAACCCAGGCCATACTGCCATCATGTACCCCCCCTTCAACTCATCCTCCTCCTTGTTCTGTAGGCACTACTTTGGTCAGTGCTCCTAAAATTTCTCGATTACATGCAATCTGTCATCATTTAACCTTGCTCAGTTTAACGGGAGCTTTTCCTTCTCGTGTTGCGTCAAGTTTGGGGCTGATTTTCCTTCGTCTCGGTGTTTCCAGAGTAAAAAAAAGTCCTTAATTTCCTTCATATATATTTTCAGAGTTACAGAACACTTCAGTTCCTCGTCGGAGAGGTGGTTTACGTGCTCGCCAACCGATTCGGTAGTTGCGGGTTCGATTCCCCGCTTTGCCAACGTGGAATCAGAGGAATTTGTTTCTGGCGATGAGGAATCCATTTCTCGATACAATGGGTTTTTGATCCCACAGTAAGCTGTAGGTCCCGTTGCTAGGTAACCAATTAGTTCCTATCCACGTACAAATATCTAATCCTTTGGGCCAGTCCTAGGAGAGCTGTTAATCATCTCAGTGGTCTGGTTAAACTATGATATATACTTATTTATAGAGTAACAACACTACAACACAACCCACATGAACAACACTTCTGTAAGCAATTCTGATGGTTCCACATTCACATTTTCGTAGATTTCACAAACAGTTCATTTTACAAGAAACCCACTAAAGTTTTATCCGCTTGTGTGAGAATTGCTATTTTCTTTTCAACCTTAACAATGAAATCGATTAACCATTAGACAGAAGGAATAATCCTGACACATATTCAATATAATTTAAAATCTTCGCTTACTCGAGGAGTAAGCCTATAAACTACTTCGTTGTTGCTGTTGTTGGCGGGGGGAGGGGGAGGTGGGTGTTAGGAAAGCATGAAAATGTCTGAAAAAGGTGTTTCGCATGAGTTAAAGATACAGGAATTTTAGGGCAGGATATAGAAAATGTGGATGTTAAACAGTACGGAAATATCTATAATAAAATATAACACATTTAATTTCATTTTCGTTGGTGAAAGAACGCTCTGTCTGACCGTAGATTTTAGCATGCCCCCCGAATAAGCTGGAGGTTGGATCACGCCTTGTTTTATTTGGGATGGAGGGAGCTTCCTCACTGATACAACCCTATGCATTGTAATTCCGTTCCCTCATTTTCGTCCTGTACAGTTACTCATTTCAGAACTTTCCTTTCGAAGTCGTTTAAGTTATTTGGTGTCATTGTCTGGAGAAGAATATATATAATGCGAATGGTTACAATGATCTCTTGAGAGAGACTGAGAGTTTCCAGCCCTGTGATTGGCTTATCAACAGCCAATCAGGAGCGTGGTAAGAGACTGGCCTAGACGTCAAATGCACGGTTGATGTGAATCTACTATAGGAATCAATTGGTTACCCACCAACGGGACCTACAGCTTATTGTGGGACCTCAACCACATTACATCGAGAAATTAATTTCTCATCGTCAGAAACAAACTCCTCAGATGATTCCACGTCGGCCGACCCGGGAATCGAACTCGGGACTACCGAATCGGTAAGCAAGCCCATTTCCTTAATCTATTCACCTTTGCTCTCTTCCTCGTCAGGTCATCTGTACGAGCACCACGTCCTCGGACGCTACGGGCTGACCAACGACGCCCTGAGCGACTTCATGAACGGGGAGCAAGCCGCCCGCTGGGGTATCCCCCCTGAGGTGGTCTGGGATAGCCAGGGGGGCACCGTTTTCGACCAGCTTACTGGGGATTTCATGAAGCCTGTCGTCACTTCAGGTATGAGGGAATGTCGCTTCTTTGTCTGGACATAGATATATGTGTGACATATTATTCGAGCTACAAATTTCCTCTAATATCTAATTCGCTCTACCTTGGGGTTGGATATCGATTCTAATTACGAATACCCGAGTTCGACGGTGATGTGTAAGGTCGGAATCGGTATAAACTTATAATCTCACTTGTTGGCCGAATTGATAACATCACTGACGTCTTGATTTCGTTTCTGTCCGCTGGTCGGTGGTTCGAACCCCCGAGAGGACGAAATTATTATCAACTTAAAAATTCCCCTTCATTTTACATATATGAAAATTTATCAATGCCGAGGTAGAGCGAATTAGATATTAAAGGACATTTGTAACTCGAATAATTTATATGAATCTCGGTGATGTGATAATTATTCATATATATATATATATATATATATATATATATATATATATATATATATATATATATATATATATATATACATATATATACATATATATATATATATATATATATATATATATATTACTGTTTGTGTGTAGATGTTTTCAGAATGGTTATGTGTCAAGTGTCTTTTTATATCTAATTCACTATATGTACAGTTAGTATACATACACACATAACACATATATATATATATATATATATATATATATATATATATATACATGTATGTATGTATGATGTATGTATGTATGTATGTATGTATGTATGTATATGTATGTATGTATGTATGTATATAAGAAAATTGCACAAAAACTCGAGTTTTCGAGAAAAATATATCTTTAAACAGCAAGCTCCCGCCAGCCATAGGTAGCTTTGCCAAACTTAAAAAAAAATCAATAGTTTGATTTTAGTTTGAAGATGTTAAGCTAGCAGTGACTATCGGAAGCTTACCGTCTGAATGTACTAGGTGTTTCTAACCATTGCATACTGCAATGATTTAATTGATATATGGTAAAGTACTTTTGCGTATGCATCATGATTAGATGTATTTCGTTATCCACAGTTGAGAAACTGCTGACTGAGACGAGTCTTCACGTGGCTGTCTTCACGGGTAACCTTGACCTGATCTGTGACACCCCAGGTAGGTCATCTTGATTACCAGATTATGTCACGAATATCATGCGTTTCTAAAATACCAAATGAGACAGTCACTCTGATGTAAATGTGTATGTATATGCGCGTGTATGCATGTATGTATATAAGCGAATGCCACAGGAAAATGATGGGCAGAAATCCAAGCGTTTTTGTCTTGACTAAGACATTCGTTCCTTGACAATGTCTTGGTAAAGACGAAAGCGCTAGGATTTCTGCCTATCATTTTCCTGTGGTATTCTGGTATTCGCTTATTTAATAAATTCACGTACATTTACTGTGATTTCTTTAAGCATGTATGAATATATAGATGTATAGATATATATTGTTACCCGTCATTATTATTTAATTTTTTACCCGTTTGGGTTTCTTATGCAAATATGACAATAAGATTTCACAGTATCCATACACATTACAGTCGTGTACATATATATATATATAAGATATATAATATATATATATATATATATATATATATATATATATATATATATACATATATATATATATATATATATATATAAATATATATATATATATATATATATATATATATATATATATATATATATATATATATATATATATATATATATATATTATATTTATATTCTTTGTTTATGCTCTTATATCTGAAAAAGGAAGGGATGCAAAATTATAACTTCTCCACTGCTTCTTTCAATTTTCTAGCAGTAATTTTGCAACAAAGATTCTCTGGAGATATTTGGTAGTTACGTCTACTGGCTGAATTTCATGACTTAATCCATGAAAAAAAACACTAAATAAGTCCTTATGATCCAGGTACCTACAACTGGATTGAAAACATGGAATGGCCGGGGAAGCAAGCGTGGCTTGCAGCAGAAAATGCTGTTCTGCATGTCAGTTCTTACTCCTCTCAAGCAGCTACAGTGCAGCGTTCAGGCCAGTTCTCACTGTTCACCTTATTCAGATCAGGACATATGGTAGGTTTTTGCTTGCGTGTGCCTGCAAACGCTGCTTCGGTATATGTGTTATGATGGCATATGAACGGTTGTTTAACCCTTAGAGTATCAGATCTTCCAGCCATTGCTGTAATCGGTTTTTCTCAATTACTTATGCCAAAAGGAGAATAAGTACTTGAACTTGACAAGAAAACTGGCGATCGTGAGCTACTGGCAAATTCAGACGTACATTTCTAAGTATTTAAGTGTTTATTGACCATTCCCATCAACAATTCCCAGTAATAGAAACATGAAAATACATTCAGATTTGAAAAAAATGTAAGGTTTTAAAGTAACAAGGCAAATGGCTCCATCGTGCATCACTTCTTATGATGTGCCCGTAACTTGATCGCAGCAACAGGGTCGAATGGTTATCACTAGCTTTTCCAAACTAACAACCATCGCGAAGAGGCATTATTTGCGCATGCGTAAGTTAGAAATTTGAGGACCAGAGAGATACATTAGCTAAACAATTATTGTCTTCTAGATGGACCCACCTTCAAAAACGTTAAGATAATCAGGAGAGCTAAAAGAGCGGTAATATCTTATCAACTTCTGATAAGGATTTTTTTGGAATCCTCGTCTACTTCCGCGTCTAACGAGACATTTGTTACAAAAAGACTTTAAAAGAAATTTGTCGTATGTACAGTAGCACTAATATAGCTAATTTATCAGTGAGAGGACTGATTTTTTAAAATCTGAAAATTCTATATAAAAGTGGAAATATATTGGGATAAATAATGAATATTTAATATGAGAAGCACCATTTGGAAATGCTAAAATTGTAGCGAGCTTTTAAAAATATACGGAATATGAAAACTAAATTGATTAAGCATTACCTTTTCATTTTTTTAACGCATAATCTGTTAGTTCCAACTAGAAAACATGACTACAGTCATGTTTTCTAGTTATTCTGATTTTCAGCTATTGAAAGATGACATTTAATATATATTGATTAGTGCTAATCGTCTAACTTTGTCTTTATCACGCTAGTCCTTTTCTGAACTTTCAGCACATTCCCATCAATAGAATGTGATTGTGTTATCATATTCTATCTAAATGTGGCAACAGATGATGGGAATTTACAAGAAAAACTAAGAGACAAATAGATTCTGCTTTTAGTCATGCCAATATCAACTTGTTCTTATCAGGAACGAAAACCTTACACTATAGCTATTGATCTATCAGAAAGATATATATTAAGATCACTAACTTGTATTTAAAACGGCATTTGCAACGATAATGATAGATGTGTTTTAGATTTTTATTCGCTTTAAAAGGGAACTTTTTTTTATTTTGTTATTTATTTATTTACTTTTTTTTTTGCAGGTGCCCATCGACGCTCCAGAAATGGCTCTGGTCATGATTGACCAGATCACCGGATTCACTAACGAAGCTAAGGAGAAACGAGACGAGAAGACCCAGCGTGCTCCGGTAGCTGAGGACAAACAAGCGACCACCACGATGCGCGAGGAAGCGCTGAAGCTAAGCGCTTCTAAAGCGAGCCAGGCTGACGAACCCGACCCTGCAAGTACGAAACCCGTGAAGACCCCTAAACGCAAGTCGTCTCGTGTCCACCACGACCCCCGGGCGGAAGTGGTTCATGCCCGATCTGACACACCTACCTCCCAACATTTCATAAGAAGAGTCCGCGTTTAAGAGTTTGGCAAGTGACTGATACTATCTGCTGTGGTGGACTGGACTGACTTGTATACGCCGTGATCGAGAACGAGTCCAGCAGACATTCTCAGTCTAACTTAACTGTTACTATGATAATCGTGGTATTAGTGCTTTTCAATAAGTACACTGTATAGTATGATTGGTCATTTACATATTTTGTAATGAGCTTTAACTGCATCAAATCCTGTTAAGTAAAAGCTTACTTATCAACTTTCTTCAGTTTTCTGTTCGTTCCATAAGATTGTGTGTTTTTATTATAGTATATGATGCAATTGCACTAATTCATTATTTTTATCATTATCATAAGTAAAACGTGTAACCAAAGTATTGTAGAAATACAATAGCATTTGTGCAGTGCCACTAAAACTAGTGGCTTTTAAGATGACTCTAAAGATAATTCAAAATAATTTGGATGATGTGATGCCGAGAGGACAGACGAGTAAATATCTTCTAAAGGAAATGTTCTTCTTCAGTTTATCCTATCCTTAAATCATTTACTTTAGCTTAGCAGTTATTGAGTCTCCAATCCACTGAAAGATCCACCTCTGTTTCTATTGCTTCATATAATAATGCAATCATGACCCAACAAATAGAGGGTTTGTTTTTGCAGGGGATCTTGTGTCAGTTTGAGTTAAAGTAATAATTTATATGTGAACAAGGCGTGAACCGACCTCCAGCTTACTCAATATGCGTGCAATAATGTCCCCTCACTCATAAGTAGCAAACATTATATTCCTAACTTAACAAGATGTGGTCTTCGTAATTAATACTCATACTTAGTACTACTCATACTAACAACAAGGATAAAAAGAAAAGGACACAAATTAAACACATTCATATAATCTCAATTATAAGTTGAAACGAAAAATTATCGAACGAAAACATAGCCTTAATTCAGTACACCAAATAAATTAAAACGGGCTAAAATCTACGGTCAAACAGAGCCTTATTTCACCAACAAATATTAAAATAGATATGCTATATTTTATTAGAAATAATTTTTCTGTACCATCTAACATGCACATTATTTATTTTAATAGATTTTCAATCTAATAAAAAAATCATAAATATCCTATCCTAAAATTCCCATATCTTCAACTTAACGTGAAAAACCTTTTTCAGACATTTTAAGGTTCTTCCATACACCTTGCTTACCACCCCCCCAAAACAACAACAAAGCAACGAAGTAGTTTGTAGGCTTACTACCCGAGTGAGCAAAAAGCTTCCCTACGAGAATCTCGGAGTTA
>NC_087201.1:32536753-32549253 GCF_015104395.2 Macrobrachium nipponense | reverse complement strand
CGAGGATGTGAGGTGGGCGTAGACTACAAATGGTCGTTAGTGAATTCAGATACTTCTAGTTAACCAGTGGCTTCGGGTATATTGGCTCAGAGGCGTTATTCATTAATACAAAACCCGTTGCTGAATAACCACTGGTTCCATGCAACGTAAAATCACCATACAAACAAACAAACTACAAAAGGATGCTTCAGGCGTTTGTGTATTGGTTTGTGAAATGGCAATTCACTGACCTCCCCTCTTGACTCTAACATCTTGTACGATTGGAAAATCACCTTAGCCATTCAAGCAATTATAACTGTGTGAATAGGGTAAAATACCGAATGAATCGCCGGCATCTACCGTAGAGCGACCACCTTCCCGAAAAAAGTGCTATTTAAGTCGTCCTGTAACCCATGAGGAGTGAGGACAGACATTAGTCAAGAGCCAGCGTCCGTCGGAGCAACAACTCGAGGCCTCTTCTACTTTTCCCTCGAAGTCAGTTTTTTTTCTCTCAAGACGCAAATGAAGGTAACTTTCCTGAGGACGTCCCTAGTAACCCTGAGGGTGATCGAAGCTCAAGCTCTCGCCCTGAGGACGACCTGGTAGCACGCCCATCGAGAGGACCTCCACCATCACCAATAAGGATGAGGCTCCGCCCACGAAGAGGACAGCCAACCAGCAACCGGCCCCTTGATGACATCGCTCGTGACGTCATAGGTATTACCCAATGAAATGTGAGGTACCCATCTCCTCAAACCACCCGAATGCAATAAATAGCGTGAATCCATCCGTCACAGACCATTGCACTCAGCGATCCCGTCCCGAAGATGGCCAAACGAGGTGGCCGAAACATCTAGACCCCTATAGAAAAACCAGAAAAGACGAAAAAACAAGGAATACTGGATAGGCCCCTGACGACTACGGCCTGTTCCCCACCTACGAGACACCTGTATACCTGTTCTGCTAACGACCCCAGCCTGTCCCTGATAACCAGTTTGCCTTTGATAACACCAGCCCGAAATTCCGTCGACGACCTACAGCACGATGAATATTGGACAGCTGCTTTATAATACCAGTGTGCCAGAAAGACAAATCATAAGGAGAACTGAAAGAATTGTATATAAAATCAATTCTGTGAATTCTGCCATTATTTTTAATAATATAATAATAATGATAATAATAGTAATAATAATAAATTTTTTGTAATTTTCATTATATACCATTTTTTTAATAGAAATTTTTTTTGGTAGATATATCATTGCTCCGAGTCTGGACATTGACTTTTTCTCTGGTATTTTGGTCGCTTATTAAGAATTTACTGTTATTTTTTGTCTGTCGCCTGTGGTTAAACCCCAGTGGCCAGTACTAAACACGGCGAAATACATTTGACGCCCCCAATCTTATAGTGGCTATCGTTCCTTGCGGTCCGTGCGGAGATGTTGCTTAGAAATACCTTTATTTTTATTATTTTTACTATTTTTCTGACTGAATTTTCGTGTTTTTTCAAGTTCCATGTTTCAATACCTTGAATTTATATTAAGCCTCGCTTTTTTTCCATGTTGTAAATACTCCTGATATACTGAATTTGAAGCTTTATTTTTTTTCTTTTACGTTGACCCGGCTTTGCTTGTCCGTCCGTCCTCATATAAAAAAAAAATAATAATAATAAAAACTAAAGTGGCTAGAGGGCTGCAATTTGTTATGTTGATCATTCACCCTCCAATCATCAACCATGCCAAATTGCAACCCCCTAACTTAAGTCGTTTTTATATTTTATTTAAGGCTAAAGTTAGCTATGGATCGTGCATCTGGCAGCACTTTCCGGAGGCATGGGACGCACCCTCACTCTACCGTATCTGGTGGGCGGCTGAAACACCGATCGATCAAAATTTTAATAGCTGTTGGTTTTTATACAGCATTATATACATTGTACAGAAAACTCGATTGCATTTTTTTTTATTATATTTAGGGAATTTTTTCTAATGTGCCTGTTTCCAAAATAAAGTTAAGATGAAGGACAACTGATGAACAATAACATTGCCAAGTTATCATTGTTATTATTATTGTTATCGCTCTTGTTGTCGTTGTTGCACACAAATTCCAATATGTAGAGCGCTCCAAGTTGACAATCATCTTACCTTAACTGGTCTAACATGACATTATGGCCAAATGTGAATTAGGATGGAAATACAGAAGAATGAATTTAGATTAGTGAAAAAAAAAATGAAGATAAAGTATTGAACAGGATAGGAATGATATGACAAGTTTTAACTTCTGTACGAATTATTTGGTGGCCAAAGGAAAATTATTGTCTTCTCTCTGAATTGTTCGCTACAATTTTCTGAAAAATTGTAAATGACTAACCAGGTACTGTGACCAGGCACAGGTTGGCAATGCCAAACAATCTTTGAATATTCATTCAAAGAAAAAATATCTAGCCGAGATCTCCTATTCATGTCAAGGCTAAGAAGTGGACTTGAAATTTAAAAAAATATATATCTAAATTCTTTAACGGTCAGCCGTGTCATCCTTTGGAACGGTTATGTCTTTTTAACTTTCATTTATGGCCCTCCACCCCACCCCACCTCCCCCCAAACCCCCCACGCGAGCCGGAACGGGCCACCGGCAGCCACCAGGTGAACCGGTTCATCGCCCATAAGATATTATGTATGTCAAGGTCCCTCATGGACGAGAAGAAGAAGAAGACCTCTCATTTGATGAATAAGTATTTAACGTGACTATCACCAGTCCCCGACAACAAAGGAACGTCGAACTGCGCGCCAGAGAGACGGAGGAATGGCGTGACCCGATCCGAAATTATCCAGAGAATTCTTGCAATTTTTGTTTGCCTGCGAAGGAAGGAAGGAAGGAGTTGCCTGCTTTTCATTTTTGGATAAACAACTCCTCCTCCTCCTGCTCTTCCTACTCCTCCTCCTCCACTTCCAACTCCTACTCCTACTCCTCCTCCTCTTTCTTTTGCGTGATCTGAAATCATCGCCGTTCCAGGAAATGGCTCTGGAACGAAAAGCAGTTCGAAGATTATCCTCGCGCCAGCCGCCGGGAGGATTTTTGTGTTCCGAGTCCTACACTGTCAAGTTGAAGATAATTTTCCTTGAATTTATCTGGCACTCTTATTCGTAATTTTATTCGTGTACTTATATATATATATATATCATATATATATATATATATATATATATATATATATATATATATTAGTCTTTTAAAACTTAGCATATACTGCAGTTGTCACCTCTTTTTAACAAAGCGAGTTTGGCGACGAATAAAGGAATGAATGTGTACCAACTCCAGTCAACTATAAAAAATGTCTATTTAGAATTCCGTCAGCATTATTTACTATTGTTCTCTGGTGCGATGTCTGAACGTTTATTCATCTATTCATTCATTTATGTAGTTACATTCAGATTACTTTTATCATGTGCTTTTGATTTATTTAACGAATTCCTTCGTTCATTGACTGCGCTTGTATCGTAGTCAGTGGACTCCGGCCCCTTTTACCTTGAACTGAATTGAATATAGAATTTAGGAAGCGCCTCAGCGGCGTGGTTGGTATAGTATTAGCGCCCCACCTCGGTGGTCGCGGGTTCGATTCTCGGCCATTCCATTGAGGAGTGAGAGATGTGTATTTCTGGTGATAGAAGTTCACTCTCGATGTGGTTCGGAAGTCACGTAAAGCCGTTGGTCGCGTTGCTGAATAACCACTGGTTCCATGCAACGTAAAAGCACCATACAAACAAACAGAATTTAGGCAAAAAGCCAAGCGCTGGGACCTGAGGTCATTCAACGCTGAAACGGAAATTGACAGTGAAATGTTTTGAAAGGTGTAACAGGAGGAAAACCTCAAAGCAGTTGCTATACGAATCGATTATCAGGTGAGGGTGGAATGTAAGATGGAAGAAAATATGAAAGGGGTTACAGTAAAAGGAACGAAAGGGGTTGCAGCTAGGGAAGGCACGCTGCAAAGAGCCTTAAGTAATACTTACAGTGCACCGCATGACCTGTTCAACGTGCTTTCACATTCACCTAGACGCTACAAGTTCAAAAGCGGCTGTTACCGCCTTTAAGAGGTGTGGGGTTTTAACATCATTTTTCTCCACATTTCTTTCAGACGCGAATGAGGCGATGCTTCAAGTTACCCGTCAGTTGGTGGTTCGCACATAAAAGATATTAGGACAGAGAGATTGAGGCCATTCATTTTACGAGTATAAGTTAAGTCTATCTTAGTTTAACCATTCCACTGAGCTGATTAACAGCTCTCCTAGGGCTGGTCCGAAAAGGATTAGAAATTTTTACGTGGCTAGGAACCAATTGGTTACCTAGCAACGGGATCTACAGCTTATTGTGGGATCCGAACCACATTATATCGAGAGATGAATTTCTATCACCAGAAATAAATTCTTCTGATTCCGCGATGGCCGAGCCGAGAATCGAACTTCGGACCACAGTATTGGATTGAAAGGCACTCGTCCGATTTTTTTTAATACGTGCAAAATCCGTGGAATTATTAAATGCTTACAATGCAGTGCGAAATCACTGCGTATCAATAAGAAAATGTAAATTCATTGAGCTCTTGTAGTCCTCATGAGAATTTACCTTAGAGGCGAAATGTACACTTGTCGGTCTTCCAGCTCCCTAAACTAAACACAATACTAATTGGCGGTGAATTACAGTAGGTAAATCTTAGCATACAAAAATGTGGTTACAAAAGAATTATCTTGAAACCTAGTAATTATCTAGAAACCTAGTAAGGCTTGAAAACCCAGGCGGCTTCCGTCAGTCATTCCACCCCTGCAATGGGTTAGCTTTCAGGCAAAAATTCCATAAAAACCAAAATATAAGGTATTCATACCAATAAAACTTTAACTCTGTTAAGGGCTACGTTCCCAGAGGTCATGAACTACAGCTTTGGTTACACAAGAGCACGCAATTTCATTCGTTTGTCAGCTTTTTTATTTGCAGCTCAATCTTTGGACATAAACTGCGACAATCGGGAACAAAGATTCTCTCGTTGTCTGAAAATAATAAGATGATATTTCGTTTCATGTGAAAAGAAAATGAAAAAAAAAAAAATCTTATAATCGTTTTCTGAAAATATTATATTTCGTTTCGCGTGAAAGAAAATGGGAAAAAATTATTTTCATAAGTGTTATGTCATGAATCCAATGAGGAACGTGGACAAAGTCCTATTAATCATATAGGATTATCTTCATGAATCAGCTCTTTCAAAATTGTCTTCGGGAAATATATTATTATCTTGATTGATATTGATTCTTCATCTTGCTTCGGCACGTTACTGTGCCGCCAAAAATTACCCTGCCTTTTCTTTTTACTGTATCTCCTTACATATTCTCTCTTCCTTTCCACCCTCCCATAAAAATTTATTCATAGTGCAGCTGCTTTGAGGTTTTCCTCCTGTTACACCTTCCAGAGCTTTTACTGCCAACTTCCGTTTCAGCGCTGAATGGCCTCATAGGTCCCAGTGCTTGGCCTTTGGCCTAAATTCTATTTTGAATTCAAATCATTTATGAAGTGGGCGAGTTGTGGATTTCAGTAGATGAAAGAAAAATCACGAAATGATAAAATGTTGATGTTCAGTATTTCTATATAGTCTCCACAACATGGAATAAATCAATGTAAAAAAAAAAGGGGGAGTATATCTCAGTTTAACCAGACCACTGAGCTGCTTAACAGCTCTCGTAGGGCTGGCCCAAAGGATTAGGTATTTTAACGTGAATAGGAACCAATTGGTTACCTAACAACGGGACCTACAGCTTACTGTAGAATCCGAACCACATTATATCGAGAAATTAATTTCTAATCACCAGAGCGGGGAGTTGAACCCACGACCACCGAATCGGTAGGCGAGCATGTAAACCACTCGTCCAACAAGGAACTAATATCTGTCAAAGAAGCGGGGATTAAACAATGGATGCTTATAAATCTGCTTCCTTATTTATTGATTCTTAAGGTGAGTTTACACTAGGCTTCACCCCACGCTGCATGCTAAAGACTCATCACCAACTCCTCCCAAATTCTTGTTAGCCCCGCCCACTGGAGTGCTCTCATTATGGTGAGTTAGTGGTGTGGCGTGACTCTTGATGAGCAGTCCAGTAGGCGGGGCTAACAAGAATTTGGGAGGAGTTGGTGATGAGTCTTACGCATGTAAACTCACCATAACAAAAACCAAGTCGTTTCCTCCTGAGAGAAAGAGGATTAGCCTCCAGATCCCACTTGAATAACTTACCGAGGTTTTGGGGCTATTTCTACTATTGGAGGAAAACACCAAAGCAGTTGCACTAGGATACAATTATTTTTAGAGAGAGTGGAAAGCCAAACTGAATATGAATGGAGGTACAGTAAAAGAAATTAGAGAGATTGCAGTTAGGGGACGAAGGGATTCTGCAAAGAACCTTAAGTAGTTCCCACAGTGCTCCACGGCTCCCTACCAGAAGGTTTTCATTCACTAAACTATAAACACAAAAACCATATTTCTCAAGTGTTATCCCCTAAATGGCTGTTCATTCATTTTCGGCTTAATACTTGAATATAAACTTTAGGTGAAGGCCAAGCGTTGGCTCCTATGAGGTCATTCAGCGGGAAAACTGCAATTTTTAGGAAAGAGTGGACAGCAAGATGGAAGCAAGAGAATACGAATGGAGGTGCAGTGAAAGGAATGAAAGCGGTTGCAGTTGTGGGGCCGAAGGGTTTATACTTGATGTTATTCCTAGGCCTAAGTGGTTTGTTTTCGCGCCTCACTTTTAGGCCTAACTTCTCGTACGCCCTCCTCGGTCTAAGCAGTTCCTTAACGAGTCTCCCTTCCTCAGCTTGAGCAATTCCTCAATTCTTCCTTAGCACTTGCAAGGTTTTCCTCATTTTATTTTTTCCAAACATTCTTCCAGTCAATTTCCCTTAGCGCCAATGACCTTTTCGATCCCAGCGCTTGGCTTTTGGCCTCAATTCTCTATTCCAATTCCACAACTCTTTCTCTCTCTCTCTCCTTGAAAAATGTTCAGTTACGATGACGCTCGCTCAGCAAAATTCCTATTGACCTCTATAGCACGACCTTTATTAAACGATACCACGATTTGCGTAGAAAAAAAACAGACTTGGCAGAAACCGTTTTTTTTTTTTCAAAAGAACTTAGACAATCATCATGGTAAGAGTAACCTCCATAATTAAAGAGGAGTTACTTCTTTGACTACAATGCGTTAATAATCGAGCCTGGTACTACCAGCTTCTCAGATTCGTTTCTTTGCAGTTAACTAAACTTATTTAAAAGGTAATACCATTTTACTACAACCACTCTATCCTAGAGCAACCATTTTAATGAAAATTGTATTGAAAATTCATTTGTAAAATAGGGGGCCTATGTACCAATAAGATTTGTATTTTACTTTATTCACTAAAATTACATATTCCCTCGGTAGTGTACAGTTTTGATCTCCTACCGGTGTCCGATTCACAAACTCGCTAAGTCATTATTGTCCGTAATAGCTACTATAACTAAACAACCAATGCTGAGAATTATCAGTCTTTAAATTGGTTTCATAGACAGATTAGATTACAGTATTGAACCCTAATGCCAAACGATGGTGCCTATGAGGTCATTCAGCACTGGAAGGGGAAATTGAGGGTCGAAATGTTGGAAAGGTGTTGCACTATGAATCAGTTGATAGGAGAAGAGTGGAAAGATACAAGAGAATACGAACGGAGGTACGGTAAAATGAATGAAAATTGTAGCTAAGTGGAAGAAAGAAGGTTGAAAAGCGCCTTTAGTATTTTCACAAGGGACAGTTGTGAAAATAAATGGGTCATTTTTTACTAGTGACGCATTTTTAAAGGAATGTGACATTTAAGCAAAAAGCAAAGCGCTGGGACCTGTGAGGTTATACAGAATCGTAGCGGCCTATTAGACGGAAATCGTTGTATTAAGTTATTAAATGTTTTTTTAGTAGGAATTTTGCATCTCAAAGCATTATGCGGCCAAACGACCTCCCATCTCTCTCCCCCTCCCACACAACCCCTCACCCCCCAAACCGCCATTAAAAACTCCGCGAAATACTTTAGCAAGAATATAACTTCTGTATTTCTGAATTATTCGTATGATCTATGACTTTAAAATTCATTTCATCTGCATTAAATCCTACGTATACTTAACCAAGTACCTTAACTTCAGCTTTTAGATTTTTTTTTAAACTAAAATCAGTTTCACCTGCTTTAAATCCTATATTTAGCCACGTGGCTTAAGAGCTTTGTCCATGGAAGTGTAGTGACCGTCACATTATCAAATTTTCATACCTTCCAATTGCACGTTCTAAAGTAATAATATTACGTAATCCAATAAACATTTCTTGATTGCTCCCATTACATTTAACGGTGCTATTGGTACTGTGCGTTTATTCATTAGTTTTGGAGTCAGATTTCAGCTCGTTGTCCCACAGATTAGCTAAGGGCAATTGAATCGTAACAGCCAATGCCCTTTCAAACCTGAATCCTGTTGAACAGTCTAGTATATTTCTAAATTGAGTAGTTTTTACCCTCAGCGTTTTAAATATATGGATGATAAACTAGATTCCACAAAGGTTTTCCCCTATAAAAGTACCGAGGAAGTGGTCAATAACTGAAAATTGAAGACTCACTATTTATTAATGAAAAAAAATCATAATACATACAGGGTGTCCGTAAAGCCCCAATACCATTCTGAGCAATAAATACTTGTAATGGTACTGTAATACACAGGCAAATGGTAGGTTAACGAATGCAGAATATCAGAGGATCCTCACTTAGACCCCGTCCACACGGTCGAGTTTTGGTCGATGAACTTTGTTCGATGTGACGTCAGAAGCAGAGAAACCGCAGCAAAGTTCTGACTTTTCTTGCCGTTTCTCCGCTTCTGACGTCACATCGGACAAAGTTCGTCGACCAAAGCTCGACCGTGTGGACGGGGCCTTACAAACCTAACAGGATTTTGAACGAAGGCGCAGCATGGAAAATTCGGAAATTAAATGACTAGAAGTTCACGTCTATATTGTCGTCGACATCTTGAATCCCTAGAAATATCAGCCTAACATCAGAAAATGTTCTTATACGGTAATTACTTTAACTCCATCGAGAGACCGTTAACTCATGCTTCTTGAAATGGGTACGATATCTTTTACTTTAAAAGGCCTGTCCACACTGGTGGGCATGCCCGTCGGGCACTCCCAGCTGTTTATATTTTCTCTCGCTTCTGAAGCAGGGTTACCAGACAATCGCATCGTTCTGGCTCCATGCTCGGTCGGTCAGTATAGTGGAACAGGTTATGGGAACAGTGTCTGCCCGTCGGGCAGTGCCCGCCAGTGCGGACGGGGCCTCAGGGTAATTAGGTTACGAAAACCACAAGTTTCGTTTCTCCAATCAATGCCATTTAAAGTAGAAAAATTTCACGGTGCGTAGAAACCACTCAATTTGTATACCTAGAAAGTGCACTGATATGAAAGTTGCCAAAATCAAAATTAAGAGAACCCACTTAGTGTAATCGAAGTCGTGTTCTTATAAAGGACACCTTTGATGTTTCAAGGATTCAAGTAAAAAAATAAAGAAACTGCTGAACTTTAAAAAGAAGCAACGAAGTTGCGTAGTGCGAGTTCTTATTAGGGAGGAAATTATTACATAATAGATCAGTTTTGCCGTTAATCAAAAAAAAAAAAAAAAAAAAAAAAAAAAAAAAAAAAAAAAAAAAAAAAAAAAAAAAAAAAAAAAAAAAAAAAAAAAAAAAAAGAAGACTCGACGGCTCCTGCCTTAGTAATACTGTATTTACGGATTTGTTAACACATGCATCAACTGCCCGATGACCTTTTTTTAAACATTTCAGATGCTCTATAGCAAATACGATCAAACTCCTGATTGACATGGATAATAGCTTGGCTAACTCTGACGTTCATTACAGCATCGCATTCAATAAGTACCAACAATTGCATGTAACTCATATGATTACATCTTCACAAACTCTGTTAATGTGTTCTTCCCATACTCAAGGCCTAGTTGATGAGTACCAATGGAAACTCAAAAAAGAAAAAAAAAAAAAAAAAAAAAAAAAAAAAAAAAAAAAAAAAAAAAAAAAAAAACGTTTTAACCCGGTATGTATCCATGCATCCACCCTTCCCGAGTGTCTAGTACATATATCGACCTTTGCGGCGTATTTAGTAGCAAGGCCCAGTGTGTTTTCTCTAGACCTCGTTTAGTAGCTACAAGCCCGTTGGTGCCTACTGTAAAGTTGGAAACGAAAGACTAAATTTCATAAAAGATAATGACCAAAAAATATTTTGCCTTTTTTCCCGCGACTTTATCGCCGACCACCATAAATTAATGTAGCATTTTTTCCTGTGACTTTTCCTGGTCAAAATTGTGACTATTTTCCGTAACTTTTTGTTTCCTGTGACTATTTCCGGCCACCGGCACTCATGCCTTGATTATGGATACCATCCCAAACTCACTGCCTGTGTTTCATAAAAAGTTCGACAACGCACTGTTCAAGGAAAAATCACAATTCTCGCATAATGTTAAGACCACGCCCCCTTGTTCAAGATTAGTACGAATGTCCCAGTGCCTTGTGATCACAAACAGCATCATTGTTTGCTTGTTTGTAAAGTGTTTTTAAGTTGCACGGATTGTTTGTTTGTTTGTATGGTGCTTTTACGTTGCATGGAACCAGTGGTTATTGAGCAACGAGACCAACGGCTTTACATGACTTCTGAACCACCACATCGCGAGTGACGAACAGCATCATAATTGAGCCGATAGTACCATTAACTCACGGTCCGTGTTTACGGATAGCCTGTCAACTCATTTGACCGCGTTCATGGACGGCATCACAAAACTATTGCCAGCGTTCGTGGGTAACATCACAAATCTACTGCCAGAGTTCGTGAGTAACTTCACAAACTCACTGCCAGTATTAAAGAGTAACTGCCGAACTCATTGCTTGTGCACGAGCATCAAACTTATTGCCTATGAGTTAACAAAATCATTGCTCGTGTACATAAAGTAAAACTCGTTGTTCGTGTATATACACTATTGTGTTCATAGAGTAAACTCGTTGCTCGTGTACAGAGAAAAATTCACTGCTCGTGTTCATAGAGAAAACTCTGTGTTAAAAGTAAAACTAATTGCCTGTGTTCATAGAATAATAAAACTCACTGTCAGTGTTCGTTCGTAGAGTAACATACAAACTCAATGTTAGCAGATAGCATAATAAATTAACTGCGGATACTACTACAAGTAACCCGATAGTATATAAAACTAACAAACATACCTGACAAACTTAACTTGACTACACCCCACTCGAGAGTAAAGAGATTGTTCTATGCAAAAAGACAAATTTCCATACTTTCAACTAAAAAATTAGCTTTCGTGCTGTTTGTTCAACAGGAGCTGTAAGTTCCTGGCTACGAATTCGTGCCAGGGGAACTGATACCAAGAAAACTCATTCCCGGGAATCTCATATCAGATACCTTATACCTAGGCAATTGATATCTAAAGCGCCTCAGTGGCGTGGTCGGTATGGTCTTGGCCTGCCACCTCGGTGGTAGCGAGTTCAATTCTCGGTCATTCCGTCGAGGGGTCAGAGATGTGTATTTCTGGTGATAGAAGTTCACTCTCGACGTGGTACGGAAGTCACGTCAAGCCTGTTGCTGGTCGCGTTGCTAAATAAACAATGGTTCCATGTAGCGTAAGAACGCCATACAAACAAAAAAATTGATATCTAGGGCAACTGATATATGATAGGATAACTAGTATAAAGTGGTGATAAATTTGGGAGAATACAGAACAAATATGAATAGAAATACTTCATTTTGGTTGGACAATACACACTTAACATTGATAAAGGTTCTCAATATAAAAAGACTTAAAAACTCGTACAGATTATATACCAAAGGCTTTTAAAACATTTCCTGGCAAGGATCATACGTCATCAGCAGCTTGTTGCACTCTCTGTAAACCAGTTTTGAAGTTAATTGCAAAAATCACCAACTTCAGTGTATATTAGTTCCAAATATTCGGACTTTGGCATGGAATTTAATTATGTGAAGCATTACGGAAACCTACAAGGATGTCATTAGTTCTAGCAGTGCCTAATTCAGTCCTCTCTGAAATTGATCATATTTCAGTCGGCGATATTGGAGCCGGACTATTAAACCAAGTCTTCCAGCGCCTCTTCCTCTTCCAGGTCCAATGCATCTCAAAATGTGACAAAACTCTTGTGGGGAAACCAGTACAGCACTATCTTTAGACGAAATACTAATGTATTATATTGGACTTCGTGACCTATCTCGGCAAGTTACCCGTCAGGAAATTTAAAGCTATGCATGGGGGCTTTTTCGAAGTCCAGCATGTACCTTTTAAAATATCGGGGCGAAGAGTACCTTGAGAAAATATAATCGATCATAAGTTGGTTGCTTGCCGCTTGTTGGGTAACAATGCGAAAACACTAGGTACAACATTCAAATTACCTATCTGAA
>NC_087201.1:32524253-32531753 GCF_015104395.2 Macrobrachium nipponense | reverse complement strand
CAGGAATTTGTGGATATTTCTCAAAGAAAATACCGCGAATAGGCGAATTTTCCGTGAATAATGCGGGGAAATGCTCCCGAGAGAAATCCGCAAATGCACGAGTACGTGAATCCGGAGAACGTGAATATGTGGATTCCACTGTATAGGAATGTACATCCCTTCCTAATAGATCTCCTAAAATTTTATCCATTAATCTCACAAGTGGACTTGACTTCAGACCAAAGGGCTTTCTTAAATATCGGTTTCTGCCATTACTAGTGGAAAAATCTGTCAGAGGTTTACTCCCTTCGTCCAAAGGAATTCGTAAGAAATCTTTGTAGAAACTCGATTGTGGGAAGTATTTCTTGGCTCCAATGGTTGCGACGAGATCTCTCATGGATGACATTAGATAAAGATCATTATCAGTTACCTTATCTAACCATCTAAAATCAACCACCACGCGGTACTTTTTGTCTTTGTTGGGAACTATCAAAAGCGGGAAAAGACCCCAGAGATTTTCATGGTTATATCATCCTTTGCTTCTTCGTTTGTTGCACTTCTTCGACGATCTCCTGGGAATGTGCTGCTCTGTAAGCAGGTATATAAACTGGCTTAGTATTGTGTGGAATATCTATTCTATGAGGCACTCCCTCCGGAGTAGAGGGACGCGTTTGGGCCGAAAAGAATCATTTTGAACCCCGAAAGTACAAGATACCTCCTTCCTGGCTACTGTCTCTTCCTTCTAATTAACAGTCACGAATCCTTGACTCGCGATCACTCGTGCAGCTACACGCATAATTATAATATCATGTACTTCTTAGTTTTGTGATAGTGTGTGTGTGTGTGTGTATATGTATCTTACAGACCTGACAGCTCGTTCGGGTTGCCCCAGGTCCCTCAGTGTGAGGGCCCCTCTAATGTCTATCAGAGAATTGCTAATGCATCTTCCGGTATATTTTGCATTGTCCAATCTTAGATGGTCTGGGATGCAGCTTAGGTATTTGTCGAACTTATTCTTAAACACATCTACGCTCACTCCTGATATGTTCCTTAGATGAGCTGGCAACGCATTGAATAGAAGCTGCATTGTCGATGCTGGTGCGTAGTGGATTAATGTCCTGTGTGCTTTCCTTAGTTTTCCTGGTGTAGTTTTGGCCACTATTAATCTACCTCTACTTGATTTCCTGATATTTTTAGCTCCATGATGTTTTCGGCAATACCGTCTATCTGTTTCCATGCCTGTATTATCATGTAGCGCTCTCTTCTCCTTTCGAAACTATATAATTTTGAAATTATAGAGAGAGAGAGAGAGTTTTAAATTTTCTCCAGGTCACGAATATGACTCTGGAAATAAACCAGGAAAGGGGCTTCAGATCTCCAGACTTGTATACGAATATTCCCCTCCAACATTCCTGCCTCATTTTCGTTCTTTACTTCCTCATTCTCATTCTCTTTGATCTTCCATTTCAGATTTAGGTGAATCATAGGATTAGGGAAATGGTCGTCATCGTGATTTCGTAAGACAGAAAAAGAAAAAGTAAATAAACAGGAAAGGAAAATTCTGAGGGTAGGAAAAGTCCGACCGCACAGATCCCTTGACTAAACTGCACAACAGCGTTCTGTCGATCTTTTGATTGATATATAATATCTTTCCGCACACGCAACAAACCAGGACACGAGAGAGAGAGAGAGAGAGAGAGAGAGAGGAGAGAGAGAGAGAGAGAGTATAGCGTGTAGTCACATGACGGGAATACGTACGAAGTATCCCATTTTTGTGTGTTTGAAGGGATTTCACGTTATATTTAGACCGATTTTTTTATTGGCTATTTTTCGAGCCCACATGCGCCTTCGTTCATACGTATATACGTGGATACTGCGGCTTTAGCTTCCCACGAGTCGATTCACAGTGACCTATGAGTGACCTTAGAGTCATTAGCTCTTGTTTAATGTAATAAAACGACAAGAAATTCAATGAGGACTTTCCTTAGATTTCTGGGTAACAGTCTATTCGTGTTCGTGTCAAAACGCAGCCAAGCAGGAGAATTCCTTACAAAATTAAATGTCTGTTTACTTGACAATGTGCCCAATTCTGCACGTTTACTTTGAGGCAAACATTCACGAGTATGTGACTAGATTCATACAGGGCATTTTACTCTTTTCATTCCCAGAATGAGGATGAAAACTAAAGCGAACGTCCCTACCCTTTTAATCAAATCTATAAGGAACATGTTCCTAATGATGGATTAGCCTAATTGTTCATAGGTCAGGGTTCTCTGAAAAGGGTCAATTGAATTATGAGGGTTTAGCTATACCATTTGGCATCAGATGCGGATGGATATAGATAGAAATATATATATATACATATATATATATATATATATATATATATATATATATATATATATATATATTATAATATATACGTATATTATATATATATATATATATATTATATCTATATATATATATATATATATAAATATATATATATATATAATATATATATATATATCAATAGCTATGTAAATAAATATCCAAATTTCCTCTTCGAAATCTATCATAAAATCAATTTGTATGCTACGTATAAACTCCAGCCTTTGCACGGACAATCCCTCTTGTACTTCCAGTACTTGCATACTATTGCAGATAATAAAAATAATAGATTAATTTCACTCTTTCTTTAGTTAAATAACACCCGCCTTTCTTGATTAGTCTTTGCAGTCAGTTCGAAGGCAATCGAACATAGACTGTCATCATTAAGAACACCATTTATAAATTTCGAGGCTTGGGACTGTTCGCAACACTCTTCTTCACTGCAATGCATCACTTAATTGTCTTTGATGAGGGACAAAATCATAACCATTAAGATTATATTTTCATCAACGTACGAATACAATCTAGCAGGGGCAAAGAAGAAGGATTCCACGAAAGAAAGTTGAAATTATCAAGAGAACTACTCAAAGACATATCTCCAGTCTCAAGGAGATGCCAATATTCCCTACATGACTAATGAAGTGACTGTCTTCCAAAAGGAGCGCTTTGGTCGATATTATCGTAATAACCTTGGATAGAAGAAGAAGAAAAATGACGTACTAGAGGTCCAGGATGAATAAGAAAAGACACAATGTCGCATTGTCTCCTTGTGTTCAGAATAGCCCTGCAACAAAAAACCGCGTCTTACCAAAGAACGTACAGGCAAAAATCAGCTTCTCATAAGTATAGTCATGTTCGGGTATCAGTGCACCCACATATCTATATATATTTACGAGAAAATGTCTTTGTTTGTTTGTTTGTAAGAACGCATTACAAATCCACAGTTCTTGACCGATTTTGATGAGGTTTTATCATTATTATATATATATATATATATATATAGATATATATATATATATATAATATATATATATATATATAATATATAATGTCCATATCAAACTGGAAAAGATCATGGTGAAAACAGAATTAAAATCAGACCCTTGGTTGGGTAAAGGGGGCGCTTGTGGGAAGGGAGTGACATGTAAATAACCGGCCACGACAGCTATTAGTGCCTAATGATCAATAGTTTTCAAGGTTGCTGGGGGTGAATAGTGACACTCCCGAATCACTTTCAGTCCAAGTTCAGCTCCAATATGAAGAGGGGGTGTGAAAATGAGTGGGAAGGTGGTGACATGTAAAAGTAACCAAAAATTACAGTTATTCTAAACCATAGTTTTTGAGGTCACTGAGATGAATAGTGACACTCCAGAAGACTTTCAAGTCCAAGTTCAGCCCTGATAGGAAGTGGGGAATGAGAAGGGGTAGGAAGGTGGTGACATTTAAAAATAACCTATAACTACAGATATTAGAGTCTAATCCATAGTTGTCGAGGTCGCTGGGATGAAGAGAGACACTCCTGATGCCAGTCAATTCCATGTTTGGCCCTGACAGGAATGGGGGAGGCGAGAAGTGGTGAAATGTAATATGTCAAAAATGCTGGGCAATGTAACTGAAGCATCTATCTAACAGAAATGAAAGAGAGAGAGAGAGAGAGAGTTTTATCAGTTGTCATTTCGGAAATTACCTGGGCACTGCCGGGTTAGCCAGCCAGTGTATATATATGTATGTGTGTATATGTATTATGACAGGAGGGGATAGATGTAATAGGTATTTTGCCTTACGACTTGCACAACCACTTACAGTGACTAAGACTAACCGTAATCAGTAGAAACACATGACTGAGATCATGGCAAATGAGGATAAAGCAATCATCCAATTCTTGATGAAGTAAAACTCTGATACGATTTAACAGCAAATATAACTCTACTAGGTTTCTAGAACAAAGAATGAATCGTATACAATTTAAGCACAATCCGAGAGCCACTGTCTCAGGAATTACACAATGAGAGCCAGTTGAAAATCACTACAGGGGATAATAGCTTTTCACCAGGCAAAACGGTGGTGAAGGAGGCGAGTTAACGTATCTGGAAATTGAATAATTCCAGGTAAAGCTTTGAGGATGATGGGTTCTTTCCCTGGCATTAATGGCACATAAGACAAATGAATAAATTAATTCACAATGAACAAGGGACAATTAAGTCGCTAAAATTGTATCACACAGAGAACACACAAAACACTGGTAACTGGATTTAAAAGAGCAATTACTGGGAGAGAGAAATTTGTGAAAATTAATTGAGAAGTTTCAGTAAGAGGAAAAGAGAACAGGTAACACAAATGTTAATTCCAGATATACTGTGGATAATCCCTGGCAAGTGCACTTTGTGATCTAAGTACCAGTTCCTGGGCACGAGAACCAGCAGAAAGTGGGCCCAGCAGGTGGTTTATCAAAAGTAGTCTTTATGGAAAGGGGATGTAGCTACTGCTGAACTGCGAATTCCCTATGAATGACTTAAAATCTCTTTACCTGAGCGATCTTTACTAGTTCCCACCTTAAAAATTCTCTTTTGCTCTGATCCCTACTGGGTCTGGTCACCCCCTCCTCATTGCATGTGAATTTGGCCCTTAATTCAAGAGAGCAATAAGTTGATGATAGTGTAAATTTGTTACAACTCCCCTTTTAAGCGGACATTACACTCCCTTCCAGGTGTGAAGGTATGCACTAGAATAAGCCACCAGGCTCGGTTACGTTAATCCCTTCTCTTTAATGGATCTTACCCATGCAATGAAGATAACTAAGGTGATGTACCTAACTTCTAGGGTAAGAATATGAACTCACTAGCTTACTTAGCTTAAGGTGTCTAACACTAAATCAAAGGTGTCTGCAGATACTTATAACTATCTGTCTCTGACAACAGTGAAATGCATTCCTGGCAAGGTTTAGAATTACAGTTGGACATTATCATTAACATGACAGATGATCAGAGATCACCCAGGCTACGGTATCTCCTCTGGGTAGGCGCCAGGACCACTCTGTGATGGAAGGCATTGTGCTAATGAAACACGAGTGCCAAGGAGGGCTCGTGTCTCTGAGCAGCTATTTGGGCCTTCTGTACCCTTTTCTCTTCTTTTTTGGGTTCCTCCAAGGTTTACTTGTGAGGTTCCCTGGAGGTGACAGGGGCACTGATTCGAGAGGAGGTACAGGAGTGCCTTGAGGGGCGATGTCAGGTAGGGTTCCCTACTCCAGCTGCTGTGACAGCCATAGCAGGGGCGGTGATGGCTTCTGCATCCAGGCAGGGCAGCCCTTGGCTCACCAGAGAAGGTGTAGCAAAATGCTCCTTCAGAGATTCATCTTCTGAGGGCTGAGCTGACAAGGGAGAAGGATTATTGAGTATGAGAGGCTCACAACTGGCAATGACCAACTCTAAATTTGTGGGTTCTCCTGAAGGACAATCAGTGACATGATCTGGAACTGGCACTAAGGCAGAGCCAGTTCTAGGTATTATATCTAGTAAATGCTAGACGTCTGTGATGGATGGAATCTGGCACTACTCAGGGCATTCAAGTGGCACTGGCAGCGACTTTACGTCAGGAGTGCCTTATGATGAGTCTGGGGGTGCAGAGCTTCTGGGTGACCTTGAGCTGGGATGAGACAGAGTCCTGTCCCAGGAGGAGGTCATAGCCTCCAGGAATGCGTCTAGTTATAGCAAGCATGAGAATTAACGTTTGGTGGAGTTTTGTGATCCTCAAGTGCACTGTCGGAAGAGTCTGGCCTGACTGGTTAGTCTTCTCAGTCGTTGAAGAGTTTTTGTTTGTTTGTTTGGATGGTATTTTTATGTTGCATTCAATGGGTCATTGTAGAGTAGTCCTCTTTAATTGTGAGCCCCTTGGGAACCTTATCTGCCCTGATTAGGGACATTTGCAAGCCAGGATCTTCCAATGCATGCACCTGGTTTGCACGGGAGTGGCCTCTAGGAGGTGCAACAAATATAGGCCCATCAGCTGGAATGCCTAAGGAGAGTTGACAAACAGCCACCTCTGCATTAGCCGATGTAGATCCTTGCTGGAGCATCCTGACCAGTTTGTGGAGTGCACTTTTATTTTGCACATCTTATAACAGTAATGTGACTTGTCACATTACTGGTGGCCTTCCTTTCTTGAAAAGGAAGAAGTAGGCTTTGGCTGGTACTGTGAGTGCTCCTTCCATCTGCAATTCTGGCAGGTGGAAGGTGGCCTTGTTGACTAGGGCAGGCCGTCCAGGATGGCTGTATTCCTGTCTGTGACTGTTGCAGTCGATACCTTCATTACAAAGGCAACCAGGCAACGGAGTCGGGATGGGAGAGGACATCTCCAAAGGAGGTCTCATTCCAACAGGAACTCAACTCCATGGCAGTAAGAGAAAGACATATAGACTCCACTTTTCTACCCTGTACCCCCGCCCCCCGCCCCCGCCCCCCACCCCCCCAAGGGGCGTGGCTACCCCCCTCTACCTCGCCTGATTGGCTCATGTACGTACGTGAGGCCGGGCCAAAAAGGGGCGGGGACAAACCCCCAAACCCCCCAAAAGCTGTGACCACCCCAGTACCCCATGATAGACTCCACTTGTCGGGGGGTGTGGCCACCCTGACCCCATATAGACTCCACATTATGGGGGGCGTGGCCACCACTGACCCCAAATTGACTCCATTTGTATTATAACGCATGTACGTACATGAGCTCATAATTGACTCCATATGTATGATAAGTTCATGTACGTACATGAGCTCATAATTGACTCATTTGTCTTACAAGCTCATGTACTACATGAGCTCTATTAGGGGGGGGCTGTAAGCCTCCCCTAACCCCAAATACGACTCCACTTTTTCACCTACCCCTGTGACGTCACATACTATAAGGGAATAAAACCATCCTTTCAACCCTCCACTATTCTGGGGGCGTGGCCACGTCCCCACCCAAATTGACTCCATTTGTCTTACAAGCTCATGTACGTACATGAGCTCATATTAGGGGGGCTGCCTGGGCCTCCCCTAACCCCAAATCGACTCCACTTTTCTACACCCCTGTGACGTCACATAACTATGGAAGGAATAAAACCATCCTTTTAACCCTCCACTATTCTGGGGGGTGTGGCCACCCCTGACCCCAACA
>NC_087201.1:32425699-32523753 GCF_015104395.2 Macrobrachium nipponense | reverse complement strand
TAATCAAATAAATAACCAACCAGTAATAAAATCCAAAAAATAAGAAAGAAACAAATAAAGAGAGAAATCAAAGAATATCAGGTAAAAGAGAAAAGCAAACCACCAATTAGATATGCAGAGGTGTCAGCAAAAAAATTTCAAAGCATCAGCTCCGAAATTCTACTCAAGAGATAATAACGTATTTATTATGCAAGAGGATATTGCAGAAACGGAGAAAATTGCAGATTCAGACAACAAAAAATTAATAATTATGATGAAGGAAAGATCAAAATATATGGAAAAGTTGGATTAATGTCAGAATTTCTGGAAATGAAAAAAAGAACAACATACCCAGAACAGGAAAGAGACATGGGAAAATCCTTATTACACAGTATTTAATGAAGGAAGAAAACACGCAAACCATCATAGTGATGAATGCGCAGGGTTTAGTTACGAGTAACTCAAAAAGAAAAAATAGAGTACTTTAGAAGAACTAACCCAAAATTGAAAAAGAAAATAGATATAATGAATATAAGTGAAACCTGGTATTCCCAAGAGACTGGGAAATGATGATCAAATAAAATGGGTTTTCCAAACTTATAGATCAGAATAGAAAAAAAATAGGAATCAAGGGGGAACCGCAATATATGGGAAAGAACAAAAAACAAGGAAAATATAATGAGAAATATAGTAAATCAGAATGTGAACTAATAGCGGTAGAATTTGAATCTGAAAAATTGATGAACATAGTAATATATAGACCCCCTAATACTAAGAGTTT
The DNA here is from genome assembly GCF_015104395.2 of Macrobrachium nipponense. Classification (NCBI taxonomy): domain Eukaryota; kingdom Metazoa; phylum Arthropoda; class Malacostraca; order Decapoda; family Palaemonidae; genus Macrobrachium; species Macrobrachium nipponense. The sequence goes on along the minus strand of NC_087201.1, from coordinate 32,522,993 downwards.
GACTTAATAATTGAAAAATTGGATGATATATGTAGAAATCACAAGGACTGGACTATTCTCCTATCTGTGACTTCAACTTTCTTTCGTAGAATGGAAAGAACGAATAGGAGATGTGGTTGTACTTATACATATAAAAAAAAGAGAGTAATAGTAGTGCAGAAGATAAGAGGCAATTTTGAAAAAGCTATTAGATATGCTACTAGAATACAAAACATTCAACAAATAAATCACCTGCCAACAAGAAAGGAAAATACTTTAGACCTAGTATTTGTGAACGAGATGAATTATGTTAAAGAAAGAATAGTTTATAATGCGAGTATTCACACCATAATGTCATAAGAATTAACAGTTCATTCCAAAGCAAGTGAAAATAGAGATAAGCAAGAAATGAAAAAGTGGGAAGGATATGGAAAATACAAACTTCTACAGTAAAAATATAAAATGGTCAGAAATTAATGAAGAATTAAACAAAGATTGGGATAACATTTTTCGTAAGTGATGACATAAGGGTAAAATACGGAGATATTATATAAAATATTGGAGAAAATAGTGGAAAAATATATACCGAAGAAGAAAAGTAAACATCATTCATGCATACCAAGAGACAGAAGGATCTTGTTCCAGAAAATCAGAAAGTGAAAAAAGTCTTGCAAAAGAAAAAAAATGCATGGAAAGTTGATAGAACTAAAAAAGTAAGATAGAAAATGCAGAACAAAAGATTATACAATCAAAACAAAAGAAAAATGCAAAAACGGGACTTGGAAGAAAAAACCCTATTAAATATCAGCAAAACCCCAAGCTATTATACTCATATGCGAAGAAGATGAATAAAAGAAGAATAGAAATAGGCCCTCTGAGAATTGAAGGGAGATTAACGAATGAAAAAAAGGAAATTTGCAACATACTGGCAGAACGATATAAGAGAGAATTCACATCTAGAATAGATAAATGAAGATAATGATAAGAAGTAAGGGATGAAAATGTATGAATATTTAGCTGACATAGATATTAATGAAGCTGATATTGTGCAGGCTATTAATGAAATTAAAAATGGAGCTGCTGCAGGGCCTGATAGAATCCTGCTATTTTGTTAAAGAAAGTAGTTCATTCTATCGCAAAGGCCACTTGCAATAATTATTAAGACAAAGTGTAGATACAGGCAAGATATATAGATGAGCACAAATTAGCATATATATACCCCTACTTTCAAAAGTGGATCAAGAACTAAGAGGCAAGTAATTATAGGACCTGTGAGTCTAACATCACATATTATGAAAGTGTATGAAAGGGTAATGAAAGAAAAATATTATGAAAAACATTTAATAAAAAATAATTTGTTTTTTAATAAAGGACAACATGGTTTCGTACCCGGAAAAAGTACACAACCCAACTGTTAGTCCACCGTGAGAACATATTCAAAAATATGAAAAGCGGAAATGAAACAGATGTGGTTTATTTAGACTTTGCAAAAGCACTTTTTGATAAAGTAGACCATAATATATTAGCGAAGAAAATTGAAAAACACAATATCGTGGATAAAGTAGGAAAATGGCGTTAAAAGAATTTTTACCACAACAGAAAACAGATAGTTATTGCAAACGACGAGAAATCGGATGAAGCCAACGGTAATATCGTGTGCCGCAAGGTACGGTGTTAGCTGCAATACTGTTTGTTATTATGATTGAAGACATAGACAGTAATGTTAAGGATTCGGTAGTGAGTAGTTTCGCAGATGACACAGAATAAGTAGAGAAATTACTTGTGATGAAGATAGGAACGCGCTACAAAGAGACCTTAACAAAGTATATGATTGGGCAGAGGGTTAAATAGGATGGTATTTAACTCTGATAAATTTGAATCAATAAATTATGGAGACAGAGAAAGAAAGCTATATGCATATAAGGGACTAATAATGAGACCATCACAAATAAGAAGCAGTTAAAGACCTTGGTTGTGATGATGGATAGGAACATGTTATGCAATGATCAAATAGCAACTCTGTTGGCAAAATGTAAAGCAAAAATGGGAATGTTGTTACGGCACTTCAAAACAAGAAAAGCTGAACAACATGATTATGCTTTATAAAACATATGTTCGTAGTCCACTTGAATATTGCAATATGATATGGTACCACACACTATCAAAAGGATATTGCACAAATAGAGAGTGTACAAAGGTCCTACAGCTAGAATAGAAGAAGTTAAGGACCTAGACTACTGGGAAAGACTACAATTCTTAAAATTATATAGTCTAGAAAGGAGGAAGAGAACGCTACATGATAATTCAGGCATGGAAAACAGATAGAAGGAATAGCAGAAAAAATATCATGGAACTAAAAATATCAGAAAGAGCAAGCAGAGTAGATTAATAGTGCCCAAAAACTATACCAGGAAAAATAAGGAAAGCACACAGGACATTAATCCACTACGCACCAGCATCGATAATGCAGCGTCTATTCAATGCGTTGCCAGCTCATCTGAGGAATATATCAGGAGTGAGCGTAGATGTGTTTAAGAATAAGCTTGACAAATATCTAAACTGCATCCCAGACCATCCAAGATTGGAAGATGCAAAATATACCGGAAGATGTATAGCAACTCTCTGGTAGACATTAGAGGTGCCTCACACTGAGGGACCTGGGGCAACCCGAACAGATGTAAGGTCTGTAAGGTAAGGTATTACCCTCTGGTCTTCAGCCACGTTTCCTTTATTACCACTATCCAGTGTGCGGAGGGCGGCCTTGGCTTTACCTTCCATATATGTCTAGAGAGAAGCAAGGCCATAGAACTCTGACATTTCCTAATTTTATTAAATGCCCTCGAATCCCAAACCAAATCGCCACATCCATCCGGCCCATAGGCAGTTCGTAAAAATTTCAAGTCATCCCAAGTCCGACATTTCATGAACTCAAAATTATAACATAACAGCGCTGCCCAGCATCTCCGAGATTCAATGCCAGAAAATCCTTTAACCTCATTAAAGACGCCAGTCTCATCTATGATCCTTTTTGTTATGATTTCCTACTTTCAATACAAATCTCCACTGGTTGTCTCAGACTACCGTTAACCAAACCCACAAAGGGTTGTATAGACTATAGGGGATGCAAACGTCTATAACCCAAAACTATATATATATATATATATATATATATATATATATATATATATATATATATATATATATATATATATACTTTGCGTCCTTGAGTGGACTTAGGAACACCATACAGCACTACGTGGAACTGCTACATATTTTGAAACAAAGCTGTTTAAGAGACGAACTCTCTGCGAATGGTTAGCAAAAGTTAAGCAGCATATTACTTTTTTTTCACTGTAAAAACCTAATGAGCTGCTAATACTATTAGATATTATAAATATAAATGTTAAGTAATGGGTGTAAATTTGAGAATCTTTGTTTTAACTAGCGAAGACAGGGGACGATCGTTCACTGGCTTTAACGAATATCAATACCTAATTGGTTATGGAAGTTTTGTCTTATGTTTATGAGCTCTAGACTAAGGATTCTTTTGGAGATCATAAGAATCTATATTTGCCTGTTCGAGAATGGTATGTAAAGGCATAGTAGAGACTTTAATTGCCAAATTGTTCGGACAATGTCGGACATAACTGAATTTCAGATATTCTGATGACATATTCTGCTCAACGCACCTGACCCTCAATATGCAAATAAAAATTTCTTGTAAGTGTCATGATTTTACCTTGTCAAAGCGCGCGGTTGCTGCCAGCTTTGCTCTTATGGCTAATAACATGTAAGAGTTGTAAGTTAGCCATAAATTAAACGTTTTCTCTAAATTGAAAATGCCTTTCTGTAGTACTAGCTTGTTTCCTGACGAAGCACAGACAATTACATTTTTTTTAGTTCTCGTATTTTGTGAACATTATTCCTGAGCCTTGAAAGATATTTTACAGCAGATAAGGAATACGTGGAATTTATCAGTGACAGAAAGTATAATGTTGAGTAATCGTCTCTAGCATATACACAACACAATTGCTCTGTGATGGTAAGATAATTTCCTTAATTATTTTTATAGCATTATTTTTATGTATGTTGAAATGTTTTCACGTTCTTTTTACCAGCTTCATAAATTTATTCAAGTTTCTTGGAGTCCACCATTCCTTCCTCAGGTTTTAAAGATTTGCTCACTCGTTATTCTAGCAGAGTTATCTAGATCCGATAATGACGTCAATCAGTCCTTACGGAGTGAAATATTAGACTTAAGAATTCCTTAGATACCGAGTCAATGTCACATTCCCGGAATGGAATCTATCGATTTAAGTGGCCGGAAGTCTCTGAACCTAACTCTTTAAAACCTTATCGAAGCCTTTACATTATCGCCATGCACTGATGATTGGTAAAATGTGAGGAGTTTCACACTCGAGACAAAAAGAAACTTCCAGCCTCGTTAGAAAACAGAAGAATAAAAACTCGACATGAAACTAAGGAACAAAGTGTAATCTTAGGTTTTATCAATTTACTTGTAAACTTTCATATTTGAATAAAACATCTTTTATGGGCAGAGAAAACGGATGGGACCCGCTTTTTTTCGCTTACTTGGGGAGTAAGCCCATAATTTACTTTGTTGTTGTTTGTTGGGGTGGGTGGGAAAGGTCTATCGATGAGCAAAAAAAAAGTCTGAAAATGTGTTTCTCGTTGAGTTCAAGATACGGGAATTTTACGATAGGTTATTTATGATTTATTTATTAGAATGAAAATGCAAAAAGTAATGTGCATGTTAAACATTACAGAAAAATAGTTTCTGATAAAATATAGCAAATTTATTTTCATTTTCGTTGGTGAAACGAGGCTCTATTTCTAGCGACCCGGCCCTAACGCTATCCAAATGCTAATATCTCCAAAAGTATAGAAGATAAAAGAAAACTTCTTTCTGCTGATAAAACCTTATATCTATAAATTTCATCCCATATAAGATTTGTTTTTAAAATATCATAGATTCACATCTAAGTGATTATAATTTTCTTAAAATTAATGATTTCAGCACCAAATTCGATAGTTTTCTTGAATACTAGGCTTAGTTAAACTATGTCTTCTCACCTCCGCTGTAAAGAATCATTTTGCTTTATATCGTTTGTCATGTTATTAGCCGTTTGATGTTGGAAGACTATTTAAAATGCAATTAACGATGAAAGACGCACATTGGAGCAGGGAGTGTTTTTTTTCCGCGAGATAACCTATACTCTGTTTTTTTTTCCATCTGTCCATCCGTCTGTGGTGTTTAGTTTTAGGTAAATAAAAGTATATCTGGGAGTACATTTGCAACTGAAAAGTGGTTTTAATAAATTACAGTATGCGAATTACACCGTTAATATTTCGAAATAGGATATTATTATTATTGTTGAATGTAAGCAATGTAAATATCAAAGCCCGGGAGGGCAGTGTTACCATACGCAAAACACCACAGGCGGATGGACAGATAAAAAAAAAAAAAAAACAGAGTATAGTTAACCCTTTAATGGTTTAACTTGAAGCTTTGCGAGTTGTCGCTTTTAGGGCACCCTACTGGTAACTGAAGATTGAGCAATGCAAGGAATGACCTAGACGTCCCTTTCAGTAGCATTTTTGCGAAACGCAACTGGAAAAGATGGTAAACCAGTAGGACGCCCTTAAAGTGATAACTCGCGAAGCTTCAAGTTAAACCATGAAAGGGTTAATTAGGTATCTCGTTAATTGCATTTCAAAAAGTCTTAGATAAGTCTTACGTAGGATGAAATTGAAAGATGTAAGGTTTTATCTGCAGAAAAAAAATTTTCTTTTACCTTCGATACTTTTGGAAATATTAGCATTTGAATGGCGTTAGGACTGGGCTGTACCAGGCCGTCAGAAATGAACCCGTTTCCAGTAAGACTGATATTTTAGAAATAAATCTTATATGGGATGAAATCTAAAGATGTAAGGTTCTATCTGCCAAAAGAATTTTTCTGTTATCTTCAATACTTTTGGAGATATTGTCACTTGAATAGTATTAGGGCCTAAGGCAATAATTAAAACATCATTTAAATGTGAATTTATAATAGTCTAAAAATAAATCTTCTATGGAATGAAATTTAAACCTGAATCCAAATCACAACATCCGTTGAAGCAGAGAATCTGAATTTTATTATTATTATTTTTTTAACAGGGAAGACAGCTGCCATAGGTTCTATTAATTGTCTTAATCCTCTTCATCGTTGCGTTAAGGAAGACATTGTCTATATGGTCAGAATCCCAGCCTCCATTGGAAAGTTGACCCTATTATCCTGTTGTTTTATCAGTGAAGATTCCACCATTTGACATTTCTATCGACAGCTGCTCTTGTATAAAATTCGGGACGAGTTCCAGTCCATGTCATGGTTCGTGTTATTTACAGTTCCACGTTGGCCGAGTGCATTTCGCGCTCGACTACCAACCCGGTGGTCCGAAGTTTGATTCTCGGCTTGGCCAACGCGGAACCAGAGGAATTTATTTCTGGTGATAGAAATTCATTTCTCGATACAATGTGGTTCGGATCCCACAATAAGCTGTAGGTCCCGTTGCTTGGTAACCAATTAGTTCCTTGTCACGTAAAAATATCTAATCCTTCGGGCCAGCCCTAGGAGAGCTGTTAATCAGCTCAGTGGTCTGGTAAAACTAAGATATACTTAACTTTTTTTTCGTGTTATTTATATGATGGAAAATTGCCGAACTGTGTTGTCCATATCTGACTGAGTGTTTATGTTGAGTTATAATCTCTCCAAGGGAGATTCAGTCTTAATATGAAACTTTATCACAAAGTTCCCTACAGGGAATTTCATAAACTCCTACGTTTCTACAAACTGGTTTCTGCTGGACGTTATTTAATGATTTCCCTAGAGTATTCGGATAAGTAAAGATGAAAGGGTTGGAGTGGCCTAAGGTTGTTGTGATCTCTCATAGGAATTACGATTTTGTTTGTGTATTTTTCCTTTTCATTGTTTTCTGTGGGTTTGTAAAAAATGCTTTTACTTTACTTTATGTATGGCTTTTTCTATTATGTGCTTCGGAGTATTTTAACAAGCTAAGTTGATTTCTGATTGTTTCAAGTTCTTTGTTAATAAATTCCTGGGAGCAAAATGTAGTATGTATGAAAGTGAGAATGTCGCTTTCCTATAGACAGTAGTTGTTATTAGTTCTGATGGTTGAGACATCTGAAAAGGGGATTTGGTTATTGTTTTCCCAGTCGGCTTTGAGTGCTGTAGCTGGCGCTAAGAACGTTTTCAGGTCCCTCTCCAAGCTGGATGGCATCCATATATATATATATATATATATATATATATATATATATATATATATATATATATATATATATATATATATATATAAATGTGTGTCTTTACAGGGCACAGAGAGATTATTTATCCAGTCTCCCCTTTTAAACTACCGGAATAAAGTTCTTCGATAGCTTTGCAGACGATTTTTTTTTCCTTACAATATTTGCAATTCTCTCCCTGCCTACTTTTTCTTGACTATTCTATCCATCCTGAGACAGGTTTTCTCTTCGTTCGGAATTTATTTCAACTCTTCGGTAAGGCAAACTTTCTTTGGATCTGACTATCGAAATAGTAATAAAGCCAATCAATGCTAGCGGACGATAGTATTTTTTTAGTAACTTCAAGCTAAATAAAGCAATTCTGGCGACACAAAGTTCTTCGTCGATATGAACTGATCACAGAGCTCCCAACGCCATCAACGACAACAAAGCCTCTGGTTGTTAACAGCCACGTCTATAGCCTACAAATTATAGATGCAGTTCCCATGACTTGTCTAGCAAGTATCGCCTTCACCAATGTAGAGTATACAAATCACTGGCCACTTTCCATCCTCTCCATGGCCGTATGTGTAAGCGAAGAATGAAATCTAAGAATTTTGAAGCCTGTGTAAAGAAAACCTGGTTATCTTGAGCCTGACTGACTCGAAAATTAGTGCGCAAGTAAATTTCGTGACGTCACGCTGTCTGTTTTCAGAATAATCTGTTACGGCGTTAACTTACCTGACCGTCAGTCTGTTTACAAGCAATCATGAAGTGCGGGCCTTGCGTTCCAGTTATTTGAGATGGTGGCGTTCATTCAGTGGCTTAACATTTCTCTCCTGTTTCCTTTGCTGCCCAGATGCCAGACGCTTGTGCAGTGTAGTACTACGGGTGTTCTGAGTTCTGCAAAATTAGGATTCGTGTATAATTCCTCATAGATTTCCAACGGATGACGACCCGTTAACGTTTGTGCATCGTGGATACGTAACAGACTTTGAAGCCAGATGCATATAAGAGAAATATGTATTGCTGTGTCGACTAGCGCCTTCAGATCAAGTGAAATTGTTGAAAGGATCATTCCCAAAGGCTGCGAGCGACGACGATAAAATACTCCTGCCTTTCGAAAGGTAAGGAATTGGTGATTTTTGTCGCTGTAAATTTAATTATTCGTAGGTGTTTGGGTTTCATGGTATTGAAAAGGTATTGATCGTGAAACCTTTTAGTCTAATATTAAAGGAATAAATATTATTTGTTTGCGCATAGTGGCTCAATAGAGAACTATTCATGAGTTCCACGAAATATTAAGAAAAATACATTTTTTTTGTTTTTGTCAAACTGGCGGCCGCTACAATTGCTGTCTGAAGGTGTCACTTGCAATAGTCTCTTGACATTGTCTGCTAAAATAGCTCCGATTTTTATGCAGTGACAGAGTTCGAAATAGTGGCCTTGCAGAGCAGTAAATTCTCTTTGCAGTAGGCATTGCTTCTACTCATCTCATTGAGTCTTTTCTTTCTTCTCAAGACACGAGATGACTTTTATTGAAGTGAATGAGTTCTTTCATAAGTAGTTTCTTCTCTAAGTCCAGTGGTAAAAGTATTTAAAGGCCGTTTTGTTATCAGAAGTATAAGAAAAGACGCAAGGAATAAAAATAAAAAATGTGATTCAGAATTTACCTCAGTTGGATACATACATACGCCTAGTGGCGTAGCTGACATTCCTTCAATGGGGGCGCGCCAAGATATTGTGTGTGGGGGGGGGGGGAGGGGCCAAGAGAATTACACAAAACTAATGTACCAATTCTGTAATTAGTAAAGGGTTTAAAGGTACTATTAGAAATGCGGATCAAAATCCGTATCAAAACCATTCATCAATCAGCAGCAGCACATGTGTTCAATTGTGTTAAAAAAAAATTTAGCTGCAAATGGAATTTCAACTGGGAGCCCTAGTAGGGGAAGGGGGGCTGGGATCTTCTAACGTGGTGGTGGGTGGGAGGAAGGGGCGGGCCCCACTCCTCCCCATTGCGATGCCACTGCGTCTGCATACGCCTCATAGCAAGGCCACCTCATAGAGGATAATAATAATAATAATATTAATAATAATAATAATAATAATAATAATAATAATCATACTAGAATGGCGGGTATAATGTCTGTCTGTCTGTCTTGTCTGTCTGTCTGACGTCATTTAATCACGGGGGGGCCAACGGCTGGTCAGATGGGCATGAAACCTTGGCAGGGTTATGGTGAGGACCCCTAAGATGGTTTGTAATGGGGTTTCATCCAACCCACCCCCTCCTTTAGGGGGGGGGTGGGGAGAAAGGATTCCCTGAAACGGAGCTGTTTCTGGCCATGAAACGAGGCTGGTTATTCCCGCCCTAGAACCCCCTTAGTTATTTCTTTACGATTTTTCCCGGAGAAAGTCGCGAATATTTCAGCTCGGACACAATAGAAGATGAAAATTGTCATCAATATCCGCAAGATTTTTTGAATAACTTAAATCCATCGGGACTCCCAGTGCACAAAATAACGTTGAAGAAGTACTGCCCGGTAATGTTGCTTCGGAATTTCGATCCTGCCAATGGACATAATAAAATGGAAACTGACAAGTTCCTACTTTCTACTCTTTTTTGGAAGACACAGGATCATAAGAGCATTTATCAGCAGCCATAACGCACTGACATACAAGTTGCGTCTTTGCAGTAACATAATGAAAAGAAAGATACTTTATTATTCGTATCACCGTGCAACGTAATTGACAAAGAAACGAACCAATCAAGATCCCTGTTCCGTTAAATGAAAGTCACCGACAAGAGAGAGAGAGAGAGAGAGAGAGAGAGGAGAAAATCTGTGATTTGAGAGCTAAGTAATCCGATAATCCTTTCACCGTCTTCGTTACTTGACTGTTACAATTGAGAGAGAGAGAGAGATCGAGAAAAGAGGATGAGGACGGAGAGGAGGAGATGAGAGAGGAGCAATCATTAAAAGTGGGTAAACAATAATGAATACGAACTTCTTTACGTTCATTGATAGTTCCCTTCACTTACTTTGAGAGAGAGAGAGAGAGAGAGAGAGAGAGAGAGAGAGAGAATATCATTAAAAGAGGGGAAACAACAATGAATAAGAATTTCTCTGCATTCAGTGATCGTCTCTTGAATTACATTACGAGAGAGAGAGAGAGACTATTCGTGTAATCGCCCTTATTTTAATATTGCTGAACAAATAGTACATATAAATTTTTCACTTCTGCACCCGTATTTTATCACCCAACGTAGATGGGTAAGTTTGCTCAATAATAATAATAATAATAATAATAATAATAATAATAATAATAATAATATCCTTTATCTCAGCTCAGGGCCATATACACGGAATATACAAAATACAGACAGTAACATACACAATCTAGAGACATGAGACAACATGATAAAAAAATGAATAAACGGCACTATCCCCACAATAGCTGAGATAGCATAACAGATAATAATAACAGTAATGATATTGGAGAGAGGAAAAAGCCATTGAGAGTTATAACCGTTAGTGCACAGATTATATAACTTAAATTTCAACTAGAGACCTTAGGTGGTTACAGTAGTCAGGTCCAGAGGGCTAAATACGAAAAACTTTAACTTGATAGTATTCACAGTAATAATGAAAAAGTAAAATATCAGCAATATAATAATAATGACGAATCTGCAGATGACATCTTGCCATTACAGAGATTAAATCCTTTAGGGGACAAAGGCCTCATTTTCCCATCTTTCCCACAATTTAGACCTTCTTGCTTCACTCCTTAGGATGCTTTGTATGAGCGACTTGCTGCGGTTTCTCACTCGGGTTATCAACCTGGACATTGTTCGCCTTGCAATGATTTTTAAGTTGTCCAGGCAGTTTTCTATGAACATCTGTGTGGCGGAGTGGTAGAGAAGAGTGTTTGTGAGGCGTCTGAAAATGTCATTGTGCGCAAAAGTGATACGTCTCATGGTCTCTCGGGTATAGTTCGTCGAGAGGGAACACCCATAAATACTGTAGCAATACAAACATAAGAACAGCAGTTTCACGTCTCGGTGATAGAAGGCAAACCTCCGTGCAATCATGTTGCCAGTTGCACATAGTTTACGACGCCTCTGTTCAAGGTCGTCGGTGATAATGTGACCTAAATATGGAAATTCGTGCACGAGTTCCAGGCGATGATTTCCGAGGAAAATTTGTGGTTCTGCAATATGCTTAAGCGATCTCGGGAGCAGCGACATGCACTGGGTCTTGGTTTCGTTGTATAGGATATCAAATTCCTCTGCATATTGGCGGCAATTGTCAATGAGTCGTTGGAAACCTTGCACTGATGGGGAAGAACCATATCGTCGGCATAACAGAAGTGGTTTATAGTTGTTTCGCTGACAGTGCATCCGATTGGGAGCGAGTTAAGTTTGACATTCAAGGCATCTGTGTACGTTTTAAACAGGTATGGAGAGAGAATGCCCCCTTGCCGAAGCCCGTTTAGGGAGCCGAAGGTGTACGATAATACTTTACCCCATTTGACACAGAATTGCTATGTGGAGAACCAGCAATATAAAATGCCAATTAAATATAGAGGTCTGCCTCTTTTATGCAGCTTCAGGAAGAGCTTCAGGTAGTTTACTCTGTCAAATGCTTTCCTCACGTCCACAAAACAAAGGAAAACAGAGAGAGCTGATGATAGGTAATAGTTCAGCAATTCTTTCAGTATGTAGATGCAGGTGTCGGTTGAGTGGTTTGCCTTAAACCCGAACTGGTTGTCAGTGGTGTGTAGAAAGGGGAGAAGTCTCACTAGAAGAACCGACTCAAGTATCTTCGATGCGATCATTTTGATTGCAATCGGCATGTAGTTGCCAGGGTCAGCTGCATCCTTTAGCTTGTTTTTGATTAATGGTATCAAGTGAACTAAGAGTAGGGAGTCTGCAAGAAACTGGTGAATTATGCACGCATTGAATAGGGCAGCTAGCAAAATGTAAATTATCGGATGGCAGAATTTGAAAGCCTCTGCGGGATGACCATCACAGCCGGGCGATTTGTTATTAGGTAGGCTGTTTATGGCATCGCTGATGTTACCTGGCGTAATACGATCGGCAAAATTAAATTGAATGTTATCAGTGAGGAGGTTATCTACATCCATCCCTTAGGGAGTCTTGATCTTTTATGCAATTCAGGATATTGTTGAAGTGATCGCCCCACATACTTGGAATAGCCTCTTCTCCGACTGCTTCCCCTACTCTCTGTAATAGCTTGATTTAAGGACTGGATATCTTTCCAAAGACGAGGATAATCACCAGATTCTAAGTTTAAAGACATTGCATCGGCTCTTAGTTGTTTTTCATTTAATCTGCAGTGCTTAAGAGCAAGTTTGAACTGCGCTCTCGCCTGTCTCATTAGTAACGTAGTGTGTCCTTCCCTCGGGCAACCATTTTGCCTCCACAGTAAAAACATTTCTCGTTAACATGAATACAGATCTTTAACCAAGTTATTCCATCCCGCTATATTACGAGAATTACCTTGACGAAATCTAAAGGTATCCAAGCCCAAAGCAAGCATAGCGGAAATCAAGTTCGCATAGCATTCATTCAGATCCCTCCTTCAGTGTTAATTTCTACAATTTGTGTTAGTACAAAGTAAGGCGTCTGCCGGTTGAACTATTGACAGCAACCTGGTTTCCGTGTGGTTGCCCTAAAGTATCTCGTTTTCTGTTGGTTTTTAAAATCCCAGTTTACCGCTGGTGGGCGGTCAGTTAGGAGGTTCAAGGTAGGGAGGTATGGGGTACTGAATGACACCTGTAATGGGATGTGATTGTTGCAAGATCGTTGCGAATATTGAAGGTCATGATAGATCATGAAGTTGTGGAGATGTGATGCAATGGTCCAGCCAGGAGGTTGTAATTGCGTCCGCTCTATTATGTGCATATGAATAGCAGGAGGGAGGGAGGAGCATTACATCGCTAATCTGAAGAGCGTGGTTTTGACAGAAGCGAGTAAGTTCATTATAAAATTGTTTTGTGGGGTGGGAATTAAAGTCCCCGATTATACAAATATGAACTGCAGGAAAATCGTGAATAATACTGTGTAACTCACCTAGGATCATGCAGTATTGATCAAAATTATTGTTATTTTCCCAGGGCATATAAACGTTAATTATTAGGATTTTAAGAGTTCCCTACTGTCACTTGAAGCCCCTTTATCATATTGTCTAACAATTTGTGCCACGGGAAAGAAAGACCCCCTTTCGGGCGACCGGCTATGATTTGATCTGTAACTTGCATCGATGAAGTCGAGAAGGCTCTGAAGTCTTCATGTATTGAATCGCAGATGACAAGGTCATGTGGCCAGAGGAGCGCTTCTTGCAATGCAATGATGCCCTTGAAGTTTTTGCAGAACATGTTTAGGAGATGAATGTTCCGCTTGAGGCCAAAAATATTCTTAAGAGACTATATTTAATGCATTCATGGCTACTCACAAAGGTGGGAGATGAAAGCGCTGATCATTTGGGTGGGTGGGTGGTTAGCCAGGGGGTGTGGGCAGTCACTCGCCGTGGGAGGTTGGTTGTCACTTGAAAGGAAAAAAAAGAGAATTCCTGATTTTCATCATTAATTGGTTGTTATCAGACGTTTTGGGACAGCGTTGTTTGGATCGTTGGCCTAGTTTAGAGAATGGCCGGCAGAAGTGTGTTCCTCTCCTACGGTTGCCTTTTGAATACAGTGATAAAATAGATGCCGTGTTTTGAAGTGTTTCTGAAACTCCTCAAGTGTATACATGCGCCACAGTCATACCACGCTCCCTTGACGTTTTAGCGGGAATTAAGAGACAAGGAAAATGCAAATTAAAGCTTCTCCTTATTAAAATGAGTGTTATTTTACCGTTTTGTTTTATGTTAAGTGTGATATATTCACACGTTGTGACATAAACTACACACGTCCCACCTTTTCCTTCCATTTATGCCTCATCCTAGGCAGCCAACGTAACAACTACTCGTGTTAGACGAAAGCGAAATTCTTTGTAACAGTTCTTTTACTGCCGCTTTCCTAACTTTTTCATTCTTTCGTTGATGCTCCCAATAACTGGAGACCTTCAACATATTCAGTATTTTCAATATTCCCATGTAGTAATTCTTCAGGAAATATTAAATGTAAGTCTTACACAAATATGGACATTGGACAGTCCTCTTCGACTTAGCCTTCCCCTCGTATGTCAAAGGTAGCGTGTATGGTAGAAGCAGCAGACAAGGCAATAAAAGGAAACATTCTTAGATCGTCAAATATAATACGACATTCTCTCTCTCTCTCTCTCTCTCTCTCTCTCTCTCTCTCTCTCTCAGAGATAAGCTGCTATGGTTTATTATTATATATTGTGTAGAGGTCAAGACGATTTTTTTATGTCAAATATATAAAGTATTTTCCAAGTGAAGGTTTTATGAAAATATAGTACGCATAGCCTATAAGGAATAATATAATATATATATATATATATATATATATATATATATATATATATATATAATATATTAAGGACTGTTGCCTTGTATAATAAGGCGCCCTATGAGGTAATGTTAGACTTGCGATAATCTTACGCTAAGTCGGTTGGTTATGGACTTCCGTACTCATTGGAGTGTCTTGGGGTTTCATGATAACGAACGAAGTAAGTATCTTCTTCTGATGTGAGGTTCTAGTAGAAAACACGAAGTATAAAAATACATATATTCTTCTGAGATTACATGGTGAAGATCAGGTATGACTGTACAGGTCTTCTAATGACGATGGCTTGATCGCTTCTGCCAATGATGATGGCTAATTCTGTTCTGTTCTGTTCGACTACCATCTCGGTTACAAGTCATAAAGGAAGCAGACAGTAGCTCGAACATATGAACATACATACAAAATGAGACACACTACAGATCACGTAGGCCGTTTGAATTATAGGTCGCGGTAGTTGTCTCAAGCAGGAAGCTTGGACTAATGTTTTCAAAACAAATGAATGACCACAGGTGAGTGCCTACTTTATTGTATACGTCATCTTAGCGTCTCTGGTCTGATCACATTCCTGCAAGCAATCTGGTTGCCTCTTTAGTTTTAATCTTTTATATATATGGAATAACATTCCAATTTTTATTATGTAACTCTACATATATATTATATATAATATATATATATATATATATATATATATACTTCATTTCACGTTTTTGGAAGCTGTTTAGTATTCCTCTTAGCATACGGAAAAGCCTACAAACTAACTCTGGCGCGGAGCCCAATTTGATAACATTTTTGGGGTCAAATAGGCTTAAAACCGGCCCTGCAAATAGGCCTATCTACAAGCCTGGCATAAACCAGGTTCAGTTTACCAGTGCACTTAATCCCAAAGTCCAATCCTATACGATCTTATATTGGTTTTAAAGTTATTTTGATGTGAGTATTGCTCATTCTTGAAAATGAAACTTCTCAGTATGAAGTTTCAAGTTAAATGGTTGTACCTAATTTATAATGCTGTAGTGCTGTCGTTAGAAAATAAATTTCTAAATTAAATGCCAGTAATTTTACTGTATAGTATAATTTTTACCTTAATTGAACTTATTCTGATTTTCCCACGCTGCAGTTTATCAAGTGTTAGTTTTCCTAAAGATTTAGTGATACCAATTAATTTTGAATGTTACCTCGTTTGGTCTCTTGGTTAGATTTAAGACTGGTGGTGTAGCCCTGTACGTAATCACTGGCAATCTTTTGATGGTTGGCTTTTGCACTAATCATTCTCACACACCCCCCAACCCCCTTGCCCCGGCCTCCCCCCCCCCTATTTTTATAATAGATTTCCGAGACATTACTGTAGCTATGAAGCCGCTTTTCTAGACGATTCAGTATTAGAGGGTGATTTCACTGTATAGAAAACTTAAAACTATTATTCCACCACATTCCCATTTATATATGTTTATTTTAACCCATATACCAACAATAAATACATAAAATTATAATTCCATGTTTTTAGAGTAGGTGGACTTCACAGGAACCTCAGCTGGGATTCACAGAAAACTTGCTGAATTATGGAAACTTTGTTAAATAGGAACGTGGTTCATTTGCTTCGCCTAAACAGCATCAGTCAATGATCACGGTCAGCTGAAACAGACAGAAACCAAGATGGGTAATTACTTTACATGATAGTATGCATTATAACTATATAATTTTCTATCTACCCCCAATTTTTACATGGCCTATACTCGTATGAAAATGGATTGACTGGTACATCTTGTACATAAAACACTC
Source organism: Macrobrachium nipponense (assembly GCF_015104395.2). Lineage (NCBI taxonomy): Eukaryota > Metazoa > Arthropoda > Malacostraca > Decapoda > Palaemonidae > Macrobrachium > Macrobrachium nipponense. The sequence goes on along the minus strand of NC_087201.1, from coordinate 32,506,438 downwards.
ATCTTTACGCAAAAAATTATTATTTGAAGGTTATGCAATGCCATGGAAGGCGCAACTAGTAACTTCTGTTGACTAAAGAAATTTGAACACACAATGGAATTGGCCACTTTTGTATACTTTAATTCTTAGTAGTCCAGTTATTAGAGTACATCACATAATCAGAATGCCAAGTGGGTTGTGTAGTGGCCCTGGATGACCATCTAAGGGAACAAGGTTGGATTTTCAGTCTGTAGCTTATATTGGTTGTTGATGGTCCTGGGCTGCAGGTGAAGTTTGGTGATCGACAATTAGTTTGGGTGGAACAACCAGAGGCATTGAAACTGACGAAGGAGGGGAAAAGGACATGTGGTCTCTGGTGAACAGATGACGAGGGGACTATCATGATGGACTAAGAGCTTTTGGTGGGGATGAATTGCTAGCATGCTATGCACTGGGGAGGGTAAGGCTTTCAGTGTACAGCCAGTAACAAAACCGGCGTCGCCCCGCCAAACCTGGCTTGGAGAGATCATGCCCTTCTTTCCTTGAAAGGTGGCCCACGTTCAAACAACCAGTAGAGTTAGAATGGTTCGAATGGGAGGAGGAGGGAAATTACGGTAATCAGGCAAAGAAATGCAATAATGAATGAAATATATTTGGACAGAGATAAGACAAGAGAAGAGAGAGAGAGGCAAATAGAGTATGAGGAACGGTAACAAAAGAAATGCATACAGTGTACAGAGAGAGAGAGAGAGAGAGAGAGAGACTGAGCTTTTATTCCTGTTTAGTTATTAATCTAATGGATATATTTGAGACCTTCTGCTTTAAGAAATGTTATCGTATATGTTTTGGAAAATAATTATCATGAAATCACATCGTGTTGTAAATCGTTATATTTTCTATATAAAAAAGCCTTAAATATTATTTAATATTATTCAGACGGAAATGTCCTTCTTTTTCATTATCATATAGCAGCTGTCTGTATCTCTCTCTCTCTCTCTCTCTCTCTCTCTCTCTCTCTCTCTCTCTCTCTCCTTGCACGTTTGACGGCAATGATGCCTCACTGCTGGGGTGTCATCACAGGGCCAAATCATTGCAAAAGGGTTTTGTTTAGCCAGCAGTGAGCGCCTTCCCTCTGCTCATTGGCATTACTCACCATAACAACACTTCTTAGAATTCCTTGAAACAGGTTTCCATTTGTAGTTCGTCTTCCGGAGGATCCCTCAAATGAACATTGACAATTTCACCTTGCACAAAATCTGTTTATTGATGATCTTCTAATAGGTTCTTTCTCATTTTGCTTGATCTTCTTTTGTCTCTTAGGAAATCAGAGTTTTTCTTTTTCTATCGATGTTCTTGCTATCCTTCCGTTTGACTTCTCTTTGGTTTATTATCCCGCTTTCCTCCAGCTACTCTCATTTTCGCTTCCAGGACTCCTTCGTGTATCCAGTCTTCCTTTTTTTCTCGTCTCCTTGTTTCTCTTCTCTGCAGACCTTCATGCATCCTTTTTCAGTTTTCTTTCAGCCCTTCTGTCAGCTCTCCCCCTCCTCTTCAGTATCTACAACTAATGCCATCTGAATTTCTTCTTAGTACCTATAGGAACATTCTTTTTTACCTCTCGCCTTCCTGGAGTCTCTCGTCTTTTCTAAGTGAGCAGTTATGCCATCTTTGGCATTCTCAGGATTCTTTTTTAACTCCTCCAGAAGTATTCCGTCCTGCACCTGCAAAAGTAGCCCATCTCTTCCATCTGCTTCTGGAATTTTTCTTAACTCTCTCTCCTTGCGCTTTTAACGGCATGATGCCTCACTGCTGGGGTGTCATCACAGGGCCAAATCATTGCAGAGGGGTTTTGTTTAGCCAGCAATGAGCGCCTTCCCTCTGCTCATTGGCACTGCTCACCAAATAAAATACTGTAGTTCTTGAAGAATCGCTCCAACTCCGAATTTATATATATTCAGAATTTCTGAATATATATAAATTTAGAATTTCCTGAGATGGTGTTATTTGCTTTTCAACTTCTTTTTGACAAGTAACTTGTTTGTGGACGGTCCTCTGACAGCTTGTACTGTAGTTCTTGAAGTTTTCTATCGCTCCAACTCTGAATTTATATATATTCAGAATTTCTGAATATATATAAATTTAGAATTTCCTGAGATGGTGTTATATGCTTTTCAACTTCTTTTTGAAGAATAACTTGTTTGTGGACGGTCCTCTGACAGCTTGTACTATGTTGTTTTCGCATTTTGGAGGGTTCCATATATGTACCAAACATTTGGTTTCCTCCAAAAACTTGTTTTTATTCCTTGTTGTGTTTGATGGCAGACTCTCTCGTGGAGGGTGAGGAAAAGAGCTTGAAGTGGAAGGTTGGTTTGAGAATCTGCCGGAGGCTTCGACTCGTCTCTTCTGGATTTCGAAGTCTTCCTCCTTCCTTGAAGACAGACGGAGACAGTGTGTTCGTTCGTTCGTCCTCTTCCATGTGTGTCTTGAAGGGCGCTTTCCCGGTAGGATTCTTGAGGACTTGAGAAGCCTTTCATCCTCTTGAGTTCCGCCACCTTAAGCTCACACTGAAGTCGACGCTTTTTCTTCGTGAGGTCTTCCACTTCCTTCGCCAGGCGCTAGAACCTGAGCCCGAGGTCTTTCCCCTCGGATTCGCGCTGCCTCGGTCGCGTCATTTTGTTCCTGGATGAGCCTCGCCATCCGCGATGCTTATTCAGTCCTGAGCTGCTGGCTTTCTCCTTCTGTCGTAGGAGTTTCTCAGACCTTTGAAGCTGGCAGTTTGCCTTTGCTAACTGCACAGACAAATCCCTCACATAATGCATCGTTTTTCTGCCCAATTTCCTTTGTGTTGTACTTCATCTGGTGATTTTCTTCTGTGATCTTAAGGCTCTTGTTTTCCAGCTGTTGTTTCTTCCTCTTTATCGCTCTCCTTCTTCAGAAACAAAGTTTCAGCCTCGAGCGAGTGGGCCTTCTCTGTTGCAACACCTCATGAGTGATCTGTCCAACGCCTTCATAGTAGTCGACCTCTGCTGCAACTGACGATTTATTGTCAAGTTCACCTGCTGGGTGGTGTCTCGCAAGGCCTCAATTCTCTCGTCCAGTTCCTTTTCCTTGGGCTCTTCAGCTCCATCATCAGAGATCTACATCCTCACAGGTGAATAGGCCGCTACAGCCGCGTCAGACTTCTCTCAGTAAATCGCTAGACATGTGGACAACAACGTCCGAACAACAGCTGCTGCCGAGGCCAGACAAAGCCATATTTTCTTTCAAGCTGGAATCCATATCTGCAGAGGCCATACCCAGTTCTTCCACACACTCCTCTCTCTCGACGATCTTTCTTTGAGTTTCTATATATCACGAGAGATATTTCGATTTGTCAAAATATATCAGGAAGTATTTTGAAAGATTTGGATAATGTCTTGGATCTCTTGGTGTTATAAATTGGTGAAATAATCTCTCTCTCTCTCTCTCTCTCTCTCTCTCTCTCTCTCTCTCTCTCTCTCTCTCTCTCTCTCTCTCTCTAACCCAAATTGAAAAGAAAATAGATATAATGAATATAAGTGAAACCTGGTATTAATGAATATAAGTGAAACCTGGTATTCCCAAGAGACTGGGAATGATGATCAAATAAAAGGGTTCCAAACTTATAGATCAGATAGAAAAAATAGGAATCAAGGGGGAACCGCAATATATGGGAAAGACAAAAAACAAGGAAAAATATATGAGAAATATAGTAACTCAGAATGTGAACTAATAGCGGTAGAACTTGAATCTGAAAAATTAATGAACATAGTAATATATAGACCTCCTAATACTAAAGAGTTTGACTTAATAATAGAAAAATTGGATGATATATGTAGAAATCACAAGGACTGGACTATTCTCCTATCTGGAGACTTCAACTTTCCTTTCGTAGACTGGAAAGAACGAATAGGAGATTGTGGTTGTACTTATACATATAAAAAAAAGAGTAATAGTAGTGCAGAAGATAAGAGGCAATTCGAAAAGCTATTAGATATGCTACTAGAATACAACATTCAACAAATAAATCACCTGCCAACAAGAAAGGAAAATACTTTAGACATAGTATTTGTGAACGAGATGAATTATGTTAAAGAAATAATAGTTTATAATGCGAGTATTTCACACCATAATGTCATAGAATTAACAGTCCATTCCAAAGCAAGTGAAAACAGAGATAAGCAAGAAATGAAAAAGTGGGAAGGATATGGAAAATACAACTTCTACAGTAAAAATATAAAATGGTCAGAAATAAATGAAGAATCAAACAAAGATTGGGATAACATTTTCGTAAGTGATGACATAAGGGTAAATACGGAGATATTATATAAAATATTAGAGAAAATAGTGGATAAATATATACCGAAGAAGAAAAGTAAACATCAGTCATGCATACCAAGAGACAGAAGGATCTTGTTCCAGAAAATCAGAAAGTGGAAAAAAGGTCTTGCAAAAGAAAAAAAATGTATGGAAAGTTATAGAACTAAAAAGTAAGATAGAAAATGTAGAACAAAAGATTATACAATCAAAAGAAAATGAAAAATGGGACTTGGAAGAAAAAACCCTAATAAATATCAAGCAAACCCCCAAACTATTATACTCATATGCGAAAAAGATGAATAAAAGAAGAATAGAAATAGTCCCTCTAAGAATTGAAGGGAGATTAACGAATGAAAAAAAGGAAATTTGCAACATATTGGCAGAACGATATAAGAGAGAATTCACAGCTAGAATAGATAATGAAGATAATGATATAGAAGTAAGGGACGAAAATAGTGAATATTTAGCTGACATAGATATTAATGAAGCTGATATTGTGCAGGCTATTAATGAAATTAAAAATGGAGCTGCAGCAGGGCCTGATGGAGTTCCTGCTATTTTGTTAAAGAAAGTAGTTCATTCTATCGCAAAGCCACTTGCAATGTTATTAAGACAAAGTGTAGATACAGGCACGATTTATGATGAGCACAAATTAGCATATATTACCCCTACATTCAAAAGTGGATCAAGACTTGAGGCAAGTAATTATAGGCCTGTGAGTCTAACATCAAATATTATGAAAGTGTATGAAAGGGTAATGAAGAAAAATATTATGAAACATTTAATAAAAAATAATCTGTTTAATATAGGACAACATGGTTTCGTACCTGGAAAAAGTACACAAACCCAACTGTTAGTCCACCGTGAAAACATATACAAAAATATGAAAAGCGGAAATGAAACAGATGTGGTTTATCTAGATTTTGCAAAAGCTTTCAACAAGGTAGACCATGATATATTAGCGAAGAAAATTAGAAAACATAATATAGTGGATAAAGTAGGAAGATGGTTAAAAGAATTTTTACACAACAGAAAACAGATAGTTATTGCAAATGATGAGAAATCGGATGAAGCTAAGGTAATTTCCGGTGTGACACAAGGTATCGTGTTAGCTGCATTACTGTTTGTTATTATGATTGCAGACATAGACAGTAATGTTAAGGACTTGGTAGTGAGTAGTTTCGCCGATGACACAAGAATAAGTAGAGAAATTACTTGTGATGAAGATAGGAACGCGCTACAAAGAGAACTTAAAACAAAGTATATGATTGGGCAGAGGTAAATAGGATGGTATTTAACTCTGATAAATTTGAATCAATAAACTATGGAGACAGAGAAGGAAAGCTATATGCATATAGGGGACTTAATAATGAGACAATCACAAATAAGGAAGCAGTTAAAGACCTTGGTGTGATGATGAATAGGAACATGTTATGCAACGATCAAATAGCAATTCTATTGGCAAAATGTAAAGCAAAAATGGGAATGTTGTTACGGCATTTCAAAACAAGAAAAGCTGAACACATGATTATGCTTTATAAAACATATGTTCGTAGTCCACTTGAATATTGCAATATGATATGGTACCCACACTATCAAAAGGATATTGCACAAATAGAGAGTGTACAAAGGTCCTTTACAGCTAGAATAGAAGAAGTTAAGGACCTTGACTACTGGGAAAGACTACAATCCTTAAAATTATATAGTCTAGAAAGGAGAAGAGAACGCTACATGATAATTCAGGCATGAAAACAGATAGAAGGAATAGCTGAAAACATCATGGAGCTAAAAATATAAGAAAGAGCAAGCAGAGGTAGATTAATAGTGCCCAAAACTATACCAGGAAAAATAAGGAAAGTACACAGGACATTAATCCAATACACACCAGCGTCGATAATGCAGCGTCTATTCAATGCGTTGCCAGCTCATCTGAGGAATATAACAGGAGTGAGCGTAGATGTGTTTAAGAATAAGCTCGACAAATATCTAAACTGCATCCCAGACCATCCAAAATTGGAAGATGCAAAATATACCGGAAGATGTAATAGCAACTCTCTGGTAGACATTAGAGGTGCCTCATACTGAGGGACCTGGGGCAACCCGAACAAGATGTAAGGTCTGTAAGGTAAGTAAGTCTCTCTCTCTCAATCTCTCTCTCTCTCGTCTCTCTCTCTCCTCTTTCTTTCTCTTTGCAGTGACAAGCGTAATCTTAGAGTATTAAGGAATAGAGAGAGAGAGATGGATTGTATTTTAGCGCAGAAAAAACAGTGTATTGGTATATATGTGAAATCAGTCCGTTTGGACCAGGAAATCTAATGTTTTTACCATAACTTTTTTTTGTGTATAATGCCTTCAATTAAGGATTTTTTTATTATTATCTCATCATATATATATATATATATATATATATATATATATATATATATATATATAGATAATATATATATATATATAATAACCGAGATTAGAATCTAATCTCGGTATGTATTAAAAGGTAGCAATGGATCGTGCGTCTAAAGCAACTGGCAACACACCCCCCCTCCTCTCTCTCTCTCTCTCTCTCTCTCTCTCTCTCTCTCTCTCTCTCTCTCTCTCTCTCTCCACGACACACCTCCCCCCCTCCAGTATCTAAGGCCATCAAATCAGACACGGAAATTACAAAAATATGCATTTATTTAGAAGCAAAGTATTAGCTAAATTAACTCAGGTTCTTAACAGAATGATTAAATGAAATGTTAAACTCAAAGTCCAAATAACTCAGATAACCCTCGGTAATTAATCAAATAACTAACATTAGTTTAGCCATAACATTAGGCATAGTCCATATAGTCAGTACACCAATTAAGTCACCATATTCAATACCCTTTTCTCCAGATCAATTCCCCTTTCTCCAGATCAATTCCCCGCCCATTCAACACAGTATGCACAACACTTCTCTTAAAAGATACTTTGCAGAAGCCATCTTGGCTCTGCCGCCTCTCTTGCACAGATCCCCCCTTCATGGTTACCTTACATCTCGTTATGTATGAAAAAAGCTCGCACGCATGTACGAACTCACACACAATGTCCACACCCCAGGTAACTGCCTAGAACCAGTTACATAAGGTTACCTCTGCAATCCGCCCGTGGCAACAGGACATGCACAGATCTGCAGAGACAGCAACTTTGATATCACACCGCCCCAAAAAGACACATCAGCTTTCCCAAAGCTCATCACCTCGAGTACTGTCTCTAAGGAAGTTAAATAATGACTCTCTACATTCTAAGAAACGTCACAGCACATCACATTATAACGACATATTAAACATATTATTGATTATAGCCCTCTTTTATATAACAGATGCTCGGCCACCTAGAATGCTAGCACCAGCCTAGCCATAGCTCACATAAAACAGCTAATACATATAAAACACATTGGCCGGCTCATGAAACACCATAATAAAAATAACTGCACGTCCTTGGCAGCACAAAGTCTATCACACATTATTTCGAACAGCCTGCATATGGGCTATAATAAAAGTTGAATGTAGAAAATTCTCCTCATCTTGAACTTTCTCATGCTCCTGTGCATGTGATTGGTCTGCAGCTGCACAGACTCGTGAAACACGCTGTAGAAATGTGAAACTTCTCGCCGTGGAAGACAACTGGAGATTTCCGAAGTCCAAAAGCGCCGTAAAACGTAAACTCATAGAAACTCTCGCATGTGGGCAACATCAGCAACATACATCTCTGCAGTAGTTGATGGACGTCTTGCTGGGCGTAGGGAACGATGTTTATGGTGTTGCAGTATGTCAGTCAAGTCATTGGTCAATTAAAGAAAAATTAACCCCAGACATACTTCTGTCAAATAATGACCTCAAAAAATTCCAAGAAACACTAACTGCAGCCACTCCCAGCGAGGGAGTTTCCCTGGTGGCATAAGCAGAATACCTTTAATGTACCGGATGAGAAGGATGGTAACTAAAGGAAGACTCCCTGCTCTCCCTCCTCTGTGAGCCAACTACCCAACTCATTCAGAGTCTTCCTAGCAGATGAGAGCACCATCTTCGGCAGCTTGGAGGAGTCAACGGGCTTGTCTCTCATGATTAAAAGTTGAAGCCAGGGTGCGGGCGAGAAAAACCCAAGGAAGTTTTGCTGCAAATACTTGAATAAACCTTTTTCATCTGACAAAACAGGGGACAGGTGCAACTCAAAATGTCTGCAAGCTGTCGCTGAATAGGTGCTAACGACAGAACCGGAACATCAACAGCAGGAAGCAATGAACAAGGAAGGAAGAGACGAGTATGTAGTAGTTGGTGCCAAGCATTGGCATCTGGTGTCAGACTCTTGAAGAATGTGGAGGGCACTCCAGGGAAGGCAGTGTACTTCCATGTACTGAACTCTTTGGGTGTTGTTGGGTGCTTGTGTACTGAAGGGTACTTGTGCACTAATGGGTGCTCAGGTGTTACTGGATGCTTGGGTGCAAATGAGAAAAACGTTTTGGGATATCCCAGAAACTGCACGAAGATTGCTGACGAGGTTCTATGAATCTTTTGCAAGGCACTGGAAGGGAGCGAACCATATTCACAGCAGGCCTTTTCAGTGGTCCTGATTCATCTCCAAAGCACCATTGATCCTCCTCTCAGTACTGAAAGCCTTGGAACTTGAGGACAGCCAACTCACTTCTGTCTGGATGTCTTTACAATAGCCATCCATTCTCGTGACCTGGGACACTGCAAAAAGTCCGACCGAAGAGGCATATACCTGTGGGCAGACCTCATTGACTTTCTTTGGGCCTCTAGTATGACTGCTTCCATGTGTAGGGTTGTATGTCAATGACCTTTGCCTAGGAGCAGCGGCGGGACAAGCAGCCGACTCCTCCACTGTCATTCCTAACACTCCTACCATCCACTTTGTCCATAAGGACTTTCACAGATGCCCCTAATTGGGCCACTGTATCAGCTATAAGAAAAACTTTTGGTCAAAATTATGCACCATCTTTGACTCTAGGGTGGCAAAGGGGTTGGGGTTGGAAGCGAGGGAGCTGGGTAAAGGAGCAGGAGGAATAGTCTAAAGAGTGCGAATAGGGGACAAAGTGGGAGCAGATGCAGATATAATAAATATCATCACAAGACTGCAGAACTACCTGTACAGTCTTGCAATCTGCCATGCTACTCTTGGCTCTAGCGGCCGCCTTCCGTTTGTTCCTATCCAGCTTTTCTAAATGAGACTCCAAAACCTTTCATTTTTTAGCATCCCAGTGTAAACTAGTTATACTTGCATCAGACATAATAAATCTAACAAATCAACAAAACCACAAGTCTCAATAAGCATCAAATAGAAGAAAAATGTCTTAATCCATGATAGAATGGCCTTGCTCTTGCCAAGAAAACCTATCATAAATACCCCCCAGAAGCTGAAACCTTGCTGAGGATGTAGGGCTTAGGGATCAGCAGCTGGGCTCTGATGCCTGGCGGGAACTGCTTTCTCACTGGGCCTTGGTGCTCAGCTGTTGATCCAACTAAATAAGTCAGCTCTTTTCCTTTTACTAAAAACATGTCATCTTTCTGCCTCCTTCTCCTATTAATCTTGGGATTCGATGGAGGGTTGGCATGCCACCTCACCCATAGAACTCGAGTACTCAGTGTGCCCGAGCGAGGGGAAAGTTTAGATGTCAAACCCTGCCCTCCATGCTGGGTAGGATCTCGACGGACATCATGACGCCTTAAGCACTCAAATGTGGGGTGTATACCCGGGTGGTACCCTTAGGGCAGCCTTATTTGGGATAACATTGTCCTCTAAGTGTGGCTCTATTCTTTGTCTCATGGAGACAATAGTAGAACCTTCTGTTGACGACTTAGGCGAGGATAAGGCCAAGGAAAATAATGATAAATCCTCCATTGTGACTTTGGAGACTTTTCCAAACGAAGAAGAACTCCGTGTTACTACTTATCTGTATGTCAAACCAGTCCCTTTAGACAGCATTTATGACACTCTATTTAAAGAATTTTGTAAATTTGGGATCATTAAAGAGTTACGAAATAGACTTGGCAAAAATTACGGATTTTTTGAATACTAGGTATTTTTCAACAACGAGATGGAAGCTCACAGAGCCTACAGAGAGTTCAGGTCAGATTCTAAGAGTGTTGGACTTGTTAAGGCAGAAGAGGTCCCTAGGTTTCTTGACATTTATAGACGCCAAATGAAACTAAAGATCCTAGTAGAATAAATAAAACCTCCAGATCACCAGACCCAGCTAAGTAGTTAATTATTACCACACACCATGAGAGAGGCAACCTCTTCAAGGTGAAGAGGTTGGTAAGGCAGAAGATCGGCAATGTTGAGAGTCCAGAAGTAACTCGCTTTGGGCGTAATAGTTTTTTAGTACATACTAAGACAGATGTTCAATCGGTAATGCTACTCAATTTAAAGCCTGATCCCGAGGGTAAGATAAAAGAGGTGAAACCTCACTATAACTTTAGTTATGCGAAGGGTGTTTTCTTTAATAAAGACAAATGAAATGGATGAGGAAGAAATTTTAGAAATGTGTCCAGATGTGGTTTGGAAAGTTTTCAAAGTGCCCTGCTTGTCTATGCTTATTTTAACATTTGTAAGTTCTTTTCTGCCATCAGACATAGTTCTCGACAGTGAAATTATAAAAGTTCATCCTTATTGACCGAGAGTGCTCCAGTGCTTTAAATGTTTTGGTTTTGGACACTCCTCTAAAGTTTGCACTAGGAATAAACTTTGTGAATCGTGTGACCAGCCTGAGCAGTAGGAATGTTCTGGACTTGTAGTTTGTGTGAACTGTAAGGGTGAACATCAAGCCCGTGATAAGAAATGTAGTGCATTCAAGAAAGAACAATAGGTATTGCTATAATCTAGTGCCAAACACATCAGTGTGGGACAGGCCAAGCAGCTGTTGGCAAGGAAATTTTATTCAGATGCCATGAAGGTGCAACAATTCAATACTGCTACTTCTGGGGTCCCTTCTGGTGGTGATCCCCCAGTCCCCCTAGTGGGGATCCCCAGGGGCCCTCTCATATGGGGCTCCCCGTGCCCCCTCTGGTGGGGCTCCTCAAGCTGTGGAGACTCGGAACAAGCCAGGGGACCTTGTTGGTTCCAGGGTTCAAGCTGGGTCTCATTGACATTGAACCCTCACCTGATTCTGACATTTCAGTGCATCGTGGAGATGACTGTGAGGAGATGGAGGCCCTCTTTATTTGTCAGAAGAGAGCCCTTTCTCCCTTTTCTCCTCATTCACGGTCACTCGGCCATAATAGGAAAACCAAAAGCAAAACTGAAAGGGCAAGGGAAGGCCCATCGTCTAAAAGATCTGTAACACCTAGATCTATATCAAGAAATAATGGTAAAACTGATAAGACTCCCTCATCCTCTAAATAATGGCTCTCATGCAGTGGAACATCCGTGGCTTTATACCAAATAGAGAACAAGTTCGGGTTCTGTTTAAAGAACATGATATATCTGAGATGTGTCCACAGGAGACAAAGTTGGGAGAGCATACTCCCAACTTGGATTTTAATTATTCATTTTATAGGTCTCCACCCCTGGTAGTGTGTATGTGCTCAGGGAGGCACAGGCATCATAGTCTGCAAGGTCTGTTAATCACATGGTTGTTCAGTTGAACACTGTGTTGCAGGCTCATGCAGTTCAAATTTTCACTGATAAATGGATTGCTATTTGTTCACTATACCTTGATCCATGATTAGAAAAGAGATTGCAGGATGAGCAGGGTAATCCCCATCTGCTAGAATTACATGATCTACAGACATTGATAGACCAGCTTCCTCAACCCTTCATTCTGATGGGTGATTTTTATGCCAAGCACACCCTCCGGGGAGAGCCAAACTGCGACCGGTGGGGTTTAATAATAGAACAACTGCTTGACTTAAATGGCATCACTTTAGTGAATGAGGGTTCTCCTTCAAGACAGGACGTTTTTCACAATGCTGATTGGTCTTTGAAGTTAGATTACAAATGGTAGTAGACCAGAATAATCATGGCAGTGATCATTGGCCCAATCACTTTAAGTATGAAAAGTACCATGCTTACCCAAATGGAAGGTAGGGGAGGCTAACTGGGGATTATCAAAAAAATCTAAAGTCGATCAGGAGGGTAACAATTTTCAGAGCCCAACATCTGCTTATGAGTATATTTGAATAGTATATTGCTGTGTGGTAAACCTCGGTGTCCTGTAGTACCTTGGTGGAATAATGCATGTGCCTTGAGCCGAAGATAACAAGAACTTGCTTCAAGAGATATCGTAGATATCCTTGCTCAGTCAATAAAATAAATTACCTGCAAAAGAAAACATTTAAGCAAGCAAGGATAGAATCCTTTATGAGATACATAAGTGAATTGAAATATGATTCCCCTACATCAGTCTGGAACAGAATCCAAAACCTGCAAGGGAAATTTTCTCCATCTCCCTTGCCTATATTGAAAATTGATGGCTTCCTCATATCTGATTCTAAAGAAGTTGCAGAAACCTTTGGTAGGCATTTCTCCAATATACAGGCAGCCCTCGGTTACAGTGGTATCAGTTAATGGCTATGCGGTTTTACGGCGCTTGTCTAGTGACGCTGCTAACTGGATTTTCGGCATCAGTCTCTGGTTAGCAGCGCTGATATCCAGTTAGCAGCGCCAATTTCTAGTTAACAGCAGTGCTAATCTCTGGTTAACAGCGCCAGTATTTGGTTAGCGGCGCCATTAAGCAGGTTTTGTGCTGTTATTGCTGATTTTCAGTTAGCAGCAGTTTTCGGTTAGCAGCATTGGCTGGGAACGAGTGCTGCCTGTATCTAGTGCCCTACACTACTCTCCTGCATTCAGGAATATTAGGGACAGTACCACGGTTATTCTTCCTGTTAGTTTAAATTCAGTCTTATAATCTTCCTTTCACCATGGAAGAATTAGATCATGCGATTTCGTTATCTTCCCCAACATCTCCTGGGGAAGATGATATATTGTACACAATGATTTTTAATCTGCCTAGAAGTACAAAGCAATTTCTTTTAGATATTTTAAACAGTTTTTGGCTTTCAGGAACTTTGCCAGTCTTGAAAGATACCAATCATTGTTGCTGTTTTAAAACCTTTTAAAGATTCCTACCTTCCTAAGAACTATAGGCCAGTTGCTCTAACTAGTTGTGTTAGGAAGATATATGAGAGGATAGTCAATGCTCGACTTGTGTGGTATTTGGAGTCAAAGAATCTTTCATCTAACAGACAGTTAGATAAAAGTTTGGCTTTAGGAAAAATAGAAGTACTTCTGACCCTTTGATGCTCCTTACTCAGGAGATACAGAATGCTTTTGTCATACAAAACCAGACTATTGCAGTGTTCTTTGACCTAGAAAAAGCCTATGATACTACCTGGCGAGGGGGTATCCTTATGCAACTTGTTGATTGGGGTATTGTGGGTAATATGTTCTATTGTTTTAAAGATTTTTTGTTGGAACGTTACCTAAAAGTAAGAGTGGGCTCTTACATTTCTTCTGCTTACCCTCAAGAAGAAGGACCTCAGGGAACCGTCCTTAGTAGAACACATGTTAATGTAGCTGTCTACGGTCTACTAGAACAAGTTTCTGTCGGGGTGCATGGTCTGGCCTTTGCTGATGATTATGCAGTTCCACTAAGGATAGTTGGTAGCTGTAATTAAGATACGTAGTCTGTCTTGCCTTACGTCTCATTACGTATACAATATGAATACGGATTAATACCAGTATGGGTAAACATTAAACAAATGTGTATCACAAGAAAGCACTTTATAACATAAATTGTACAACAATTGTTAATTATTACAATTATATATTTACATGGTAGTCAGTGAGATATCACACAAGTATATTATAATTACAACTTTTTTCTGAGAAAATTGATTTTGTCATTAAAATACTAGTATCTGTACAAAAGGCACATTTGACCTCAAATTGTATTTAAGATTCAAAACCTGATATTAAATAACAATTATCCTATATGTATTACATTATAGTAAGAAAGCGCTAATATAAAATTTATATGTACTTACATACCTGCACTACGCATTGCAATATTTTTTATAACAGTTTGTTTAAACAATAAATTTCCAGTGCAAGTTGAGGATGTAGATGATAATACTGTCAGTTCATTAACTTTTAGATACTAGCAATAATACTGACTTACATTTTGGGAATAACAACCATTGCTTATATTTGCTTTGTTTTCATGCTTGAATTTGGGTGACAAAGCCTCACATTTAATCCCAAACATTTTTCGTACAATCTGTGCCTTAAAACTCTGCCATGAAACAATAACGAACACTGTGGCAAATATATGTATGGTACAGTACTGGCAAGCTGATCCATGTCACAAACACAATGACAAGTCAAATGTTCTTGTACCGAGTAGTCAATTTTCTCTAGATATGAAAAGAAATGCACAAAATTTTGCTACATTTAGTGATCAAAACAGAAGTTCACATGTCCTAAATGCACAGACACAATTATGAGAATCACTCAGTATTAGACTTTTCTGTGATACAGAGATGCTGAAAGAGATGTCTTCATTACATACCATCTTCATCAAAAACATATGTGAAATAGTAAAATGTGCAAGTGAAAGAATAATGAATACAATGTACAAGTACTGGCAAACTGAACCTTTCATAGTCTCTTAATTATATGAACTGCCATATACAGTAATGACCACAGGTACATTGTTTGCCAACAATTGACAATTGCATATCAAAGCATCAATGCATAGTGGAAAAAGTGAATTTACAACTGTCAAGAATTCTTAAATTTAAAGAATTAAATATATAAACAAATCATTATTTACAGGGCAGTGCTCTCATGATGACGATTATACAGTACTATAAGCAATAATCACATAATTACATTTTTATATAAAGGATAGTGGACTTTTTACATTTTATCCAAGGACAAAACAAAAAAAAAAGTTCAAAGGAAATTCCTATGCGGTTAAATTACCAATGTGTTACTGAATTCATTTTATGTAGCACAGCAAACTTGAGCACCTTAGTTACCTATGAAAAATTTGACATTAAAAAAAGCACTCGCCTCCATGCATACTGTATTCTTATATGGATTATTAAAGGAGGCTTGAAAGTACTTGTACACTAAAATTTTGTTGTTCTATTTTTCATTTATAAAAGAAAATTTTCTGGATAATGTTGTCAAAACTATTTATCAATAGTTCGGTGGGGAAAATTGTAAGGGTAATAACGACAGTATTTAAGGGCAATGATAATGATTGTACAAAAACGCTCACCAAACTGTAGTAATACTACTGACATAAAACTTTAAGTTTCTGAATATTTGCACACAACTGTGCTAGGGCAATAACAGAACTGCAATAGCATTATCCTCCTGCATGCAGTTACAATGCACTGATAAAACTTCCCCATACACCAAAATTATGTATGGTGTTACCGATAATTACTAACTACAAGTAATCACGACTGTATGTGATAAAATGATTTTTTTCCTTAAATTATACTGATAGTATTGTATACCCTATTAAATTATCACTGATATGGTGAACTTGAACTAGGACTTGAACCTGATACTTTGATAAATTCTGGGACTCAAAACTGTGAGGAAATCAATAGCCTAGTTCATCAGTCAAAATAATTTGGGTATGGGATTTCAGTATATGCTGCACAGAAATTGCAAAATAATGAGCTAGGTATTAAATACTGGTCAGGTCTGTCCTAAAAATCAAGAGCCTTGAAATGCTTGGTGCTTAGAAGTTTGCCAATGCAAATGTTTTCTTGGTTTTGAGAAATACAGTTCCTGGTATACATACTGAATAAATTTTCATTTAAATAAAATTAATTTTTTACCTCGCTACAGAAACATTAAAGACCACCTGTCTGACATCGAGTAACATTTGTCATAAAGGTAGTCTTAAATATTTTTATCTTCTGTTATATAAATCTTCAAGATCACCTTCAAGACACGTTACTTACTTAAAGCTTTGATATAGACTTTCATTATGATGATATGCATTTTAAACGAGCATTGACCTTAGGCAATTACAGTGTAACAAATATAACTGACCTGAAATTAATGTATTTCAGGCACATACAGCACATCATTTTATATAAATGTTATAGGGCACTTCTTATAAGTATTGCTGTCTGGGACGTCCAGTTTTAACCTTGACCTGTGGGTTGCTTGGGGTGGAGCCTCTTATGTTTGCTGGCATGTCCCGAGGACCAGCCGGCTTCTTTGGTATAGGAGTTGGGTATTCTGAAAGAAAAAATCATTTTTTTTTTCAAGACTGTTTTACCTCTACAGGATTGATAATTGGAAATATATTTGGCATATATTACTACATATAAAAAATTTTGAGTGCAGCGATCTATATTGTGCTGCAATTTCAGCTTAAAAGTTACAATACATTGTACGAAATTAAACTGATACTTACTGTAGTCTTGTACTACTTGGGAGAAAACATTGATGTTTGACCCTGAGCTTGCACTCTTCTGAATGTTCCGAGTACCAGAAGTAGGAGAGTTTGGTGTTATATTGCCTGCTGGGCCATTAGTAGAATTTCCGGAGTTTCCACTTTCATTGTCGGATTTTTCCCCTCGTTGACTCAAATAAGACTTAAAATTAGCAGCAACTGACTTTGAATTAATTTTTAGTTTGCCAAGAGCTTTCACTAAGGGTTTTGGAGAAGTTGATGATGATATAATTTCTTTTTGTTGCTCCTTTGATCGGAAGTCCTTTTCTTCTTTCACTTCCTTGGGAGTTGGAGGAGAAAAGGCAGATTTAGGAGATGATGGTATTTGGGGCACTACCTGCTTGTTTACATTAGTCCTCCATTTTTTGAAAAGGTTGGGCTTTGTAAACTTATGAAAAATACCCTCATCATCTGAGGTATCAGTACTGCTTTCTAAAACTACAGCTTCCTCATTTTTATCTTGATTATTTACAGCAGTAACATTAGATATTACGTTATTCTCATTGCTATTTGGTGATGGTCTCTGAATAGGTACTGTGTCTGGCACTGATTGAATAGGGTTTGTGGCTGAATCTCGTGGTGCTGTGTTTTGTGATGGGCCTGGTGGTGATTGGTAAGGTGAAGACGATGATGATGATGCTGAAGACAATGGGTTCTGTGAAGGTTGCTGACATGTTTGATGATGAGCTGAAGATGCTGACTTGGATAACACTGGTTTAGGTGGAGGTGGTTGTACATAAGGTGTGTGGTGACATGGTGGAGCAGGAGGTGAGATGTAATTATGTGGCATAATTGGTGGTGGGTCTGAGTACTGATATGCAGCTGCTGTTTTTGCTGGTATGGCAGGTGGAAGATCATCATCACATACTGTCCAACTCTGTTGAAGAAAAAGCCTTCTATTACAAAAAAGTACTGAAAACCAATCTTAATATTTTCATATTTTTCATAATAGTGCACAAAATCAGTATCATATAATTAGTGTTATAGGAAAAAAACTAAAATAAAAAAAAACTGAATATAAAAATAAGCTTTTAAATGTCAAATATACAATTAAAACAACATGCACACAATTTAATGCTGTCATTGCATTAATTATTATTGTATATTTTTATTCTAATGCAGTTTAACTAGACTAGTAAGTCATTTCTGAAGTCATAAGGCAGGCCAAAAGACTTATTTTTAAATGAAAACTGGAAATTTAAATGAGCAGTTGAAGATGCTGGAAACTTATAAAAAATAAAATATCTAAAATAGCAGAAATCGGCGTAGCTGAGACTTGAGTGTTGCCGAAAATACCTTTGGTAATATGACTGTTGTGGGCTGTGGTAGGTGGGGCTTTCACACATCTTAATTTGAGCATTAATATACTATGTACAAGATTTTTGGAAATACTATGTACAAGATTTTTAGAAAACCATATTAAGGAAAATATTTAAAAGATATTTTTCAACAAAAGCAGCTATGAGTTCCTAACAAGACATAGAAAGTAGGAGCTATTACAGTCATTGTTTATGAAGGTCATCAGGAAAAACTTAACTCTGAAGGAAGCATTGATTTTATGTTGTAAGTGACTACAGTCTACAGAAAATATAAATGCCTAAACTGCACAGCTAAACGATGATCTTGTTTGATATTGGTGTGCTTACAATATATTTTTGAAGAGTACGTACATATAAATAATCAATATCTATGCATGTGTTGAGGACATACTTACAAGAGGGTCAAATAGCTAATACGTACTACATTAAAATTTATGGGGCTATCTGA
The DNA here is from genome assembly GCF_015104395.2 of Macrobrachium nipponense. Taxonomy (NCBI): domain Eukaryota; kingdom Metazoa; phylum Arthropoda; class Malacostraca; order Decapoda; family Palaemonidae; genus Macrobrachium; species Macrobrachium nipponense. The sequence goes on along the minus strand of NC_087201.1, from coordinate 32,487,891 downwards.
CCTTTTTACCGTAAGCTCTAATTTCTAAGGTAGTACTACTGTACTATACAAATGTGACTTGGTGATCTAATTGCATTACTATACATATAATAAAAATTTGCTTTCCTTATGTTAACAGGAAGTCTTCTTGGATCAATAATTTAGTAAAAGAATTATATCTGTTACATTCCCATTTTAATTTTTTTTTTTTTTTTTTTTTTTTTTTTGTGGGGGGGGGCAGTGGGGGACAATTTCAGTTTGTCTTCATTTAAAAGACTAATAGAGTTGCATCAACTTTCCTTTGAAGCCATTTCTTCATCTCAGAAAACAATCCTTCCATAATGTACAGAGAATGTTCTGCTTTTACTATCCTACTTGTTAGGTAGAAAACAAAATTTCAATTTTTGTCTACATAATCTAACTCTTTCTTCACTGATTTTGGCAGTTCCTTCTGTCATATATAAAAAAATCCATTTGTGAAAGAATAGTCAAAAATACACAGACCCTGTTCAGAATGGAGATAGTTTTTTCTGTTCATCAGGAAATCTTCTAAAACTTGGTTGATCTTTAAAATTTATCTTCATTCATCTAATGACAAAAATACTTTCACTTTAGAAAAGGCATCTTTTCAGTTTTACTCATTGGTCTTTCAGGGAAGCCCAATCCTCAGCACCACCTTAAGTGGATTCTCTTGTTGTGCACAGACTGAGTAATTCTGTGTTATGGATTCCATCCCAGCTGTCACTCTGCTTAGGTATAAACACCAACACCTCCGTTTACCCTGATTCATAACTGACAAGAATGCTCATCTTTCAGACATAATGGCAAAAGCCTCAAGAAACATGAGCTCTTGTAAACTTCATTACAATAGTGATTCAGCGCCTGAACAACGGACTTTCCATCGGGTCAGCTTGAGTTCAGCAATTACATGAACAAGGGCCTCAAAAGTGGACCTACATATTATTGGTGTGTATTATATGTTTGCACCCTCTTAACAGATGCCAACTTTCCATAACTGTCCAGCACTTACTCATTGAATGCCCAAATTGGAATCAACAGAGAGACATCTTGCTGAAGGCAAAGATTTCTCACTTAACAAAATTATTATGTTCCTAAGCAGTCATTTTTTTTAATAAAGTCTAGTGTATGTGTGTGTGTTTTTTTTTTCTCTGGTAAATTCCTGGGAACCACCATGAAACGATCTTATCCTATGCACCCTCTTACATTAGTATAACCACATTAAGGAACAGGTTTAGAGACCAGTTATTCTTTCATCAGATCAAGTATTGTACTCGTTTATGCTTCCATGGGTAGGTCTATTCGAAGCAAAAATTAGGAGGCTGCTGCTGCATGACTCCTTATTTGCTTAAAATTCTAAAACGCAGGGTCAGTCAGATAAAATGTAAAATGTAACTTAAGTAATGCCATCTATCTGCATTATATGTTGCATGTTCATATGAAATATTTGAAGGCAAAAATTTTGATCAGGTCAGTGAAACAATTATGGTATCTAAAAGATGAGCGACGAGTAGACTTGCAAACCTCCTATGATTAATTCGGTTCCCTCAGAGAAATATAAAACCACTGATATTCTTAAACAAGGTAGTTGACTTAAAAACTTGAAGCTCTTGGGATTAATTCTCATTATCTTAAAGTCTGAGAACTTGGGTTTTCCTTAGGACAAGGCATAAATCTATTTTCAAAAGTTAGGCTTTCTAATCAGAGGTACACGTTAGTTATTGGTAAGTTTCCAAGGCTGTGTATGCAGGTTTTACTAGATTGAGTAGTGGTTACTCTGTGGTCTGCTCTCCAATTTTTTTTTTTATTTCATGGTTTACAGTAGGACCATCCTTTATAGGAAGACAGCCTCCTTTGTAAAGTATTTATAAAATTGAATAAAATCTCCACAAATATCAACTCGTTATTTAAAAAGGAGCCTTTTGCTAACTTGATCAGTTGGTCTCTTAAGCCTTGCCAAGTACATAGTTCTAAACAGCACTAAAATGAAATTTGAACCCATTTCATTCTGCAGCAAAATAAATTAGAGCAGCCAAAGAAAGTCACTGCTGCTTGCATGGTTCATCTATAATTGTGGCCTTTGTTTTCAAGTTGCTACAGTATCAGGTTCCTTCTTTCTCTCCTTTCACTGAATCTTTGCTACTGGATACGGTTTATACTTTAAAAACATGCGGATCTTCTAAAGTTTAATCTAGCTAAGCCTTGAAAATGGTAAAATTTACCTTAAGATAAGCTACTCCAGACAATGATTTCCCATAATTAAAACGCTTTGAACAGTTGTCACATGATTTGAATAACATTGTAAAGTACAGTACTTACTAGCCTTTATTTGTGCAAATTTTATAACAAATTACACACAAAATAAATGATTAATGTAAAAATGTAACAAAGGAGTCATGAGGTGACCAATAAGGATACTGTACTGGACAGTGCTCACAAGAGGATATACAATATAAAGCTGCCCTTTACAGCACAATAGGGAGATGTGCATGCAATGCAGTTATTTATCACAGCAAAAGCCCTCCAAAGACAAAGAGCATTCACAAAGGCAACATCCACCCACAATTTTCTTTGCTTATGCACTGCTAAATACTAGTATTTATTCTTGGCAGTCTCATTTAAATTAGTTTAGGTAAGAAACCTAGTTTAACTGAACTAACTTGATAGCATACACTCTCTTATCAAACAAAGTTCTATAATGGAGAGGAAATCTATTATCGTGAAGTGTTGTTGCTTTACAGTAAACTAACTGTCTCTTTGATATGGCTCAATAAATAAACCTAGCCTGCCAGGAAGAAATAATGAATGTTTTGTGTATTTCTGGAAACAAAAGGACAATCTGACATTTCTCACATAATACTGTACTTCTTTGTTAGGCAAGAGTTGATAAAATTCAGAGTGGAATCACATAAAACTGTTACATTCTGTATTAAAAAATAATGGGAACCACCAACTATACATCTGCAATATGTAGTCTCTCATAAAGTTTGTTAGTAGTATGATCAACATGAAGAGTTCACAGAAAACCCTACTAGGCTGCCTGGCTGGCACATACACAGTGGTGTATGTTCATGTAGTATTAGATGAAAAGCAGGAAATTCTAGCCAGCGCCAGCCAAACATCACAGTCAGGACTAGTAGAAGTGATATTTCAGCCCTTCCTGCATAGGACAAGAGAGTTCGTATGTCTCGACAACTCTAATTAGAACATACAAATCTTTCTCAAATGACTATTTTTTTTTAAATTAGGTCTTGGTAACTAAAATATTCATCTTAATTAATAAAAAGGAACTCAATGATCATTTATCCCATAGCCTCTAACCAGCCTGTGCAGATGCATTATAAAAAAGTACTAGTACTGAATTTTTAAAAAATCAAACAATACTTCAATCATAAATTGTGTGACTGAATGAAAAATTAGAAGGAAATTGACTGTCTGAGAAGTATAATTTTCAAATGATTTTAATCTGCATTTAAAACTTAACAAGCTGTACTGTATGTATTGGTAAACTTATGCATCCAAAGGCAGTGAACCCTTATTCTGAAAAATTACTACTGGGCTGAAGCATACTTCATAGTGATTAGGTCTAACCAAACTCATGACAGCAAAGAATTTCGAACATGCTTTAAAGGTCACATATCCTCTTTATAGTACATATATAGAAAAGAGTAATGTTTCAGAATGGGGTTTGTGAAAAAGATTACTACTACCCATGAAAATATCTCACCTGCTTAGCAGTTAGCATTGTTTGCCTATAGTTTTCTGAAGTACTGTTTGCACCTGGAAAAGAAATGAAATGTTATGATGATAAAAAAAAATATAAGCTGAAATTTAACTTAATTTGATACTGGGGATGGGATAATTTCACTCATAAGTTAGACATTACAATATTTACTTATAAACTGGCTCAACACGGATATTTCTATAAATTCCACTTTTTAACCGGTGTTTCATAGTAAGGGTAACAATAGTCCTGACAGCGAACAATCCAAGAAACTTACTTATTCAGCTTTACAAGCGCTCACAAGGAATAAAACTGATTTTAATGATAAGGTAAATGCTAACAAATGCCAGAATCAAATATGCAAGCTTGGCTAAAATTAAAGAAAAAATGGCTGTTTATTAGGGAATACTCTTCCTTATCTGTGACTAAAAAGCTGTTCAACAAAGACCTTTATTAACCCATGTCCATGGAAAGCTACTAACTCCTGCAGCATAAGTTAAAATGGCAAATGACCCAGCAAAGGCTGAAATACACTGGTGCACGCTGATGGGGCTGATAAAGAACAGTTTGATGGATTACAGTTCACAACAGCAAATCCAAAAGAGACAGAATAAGTTTGCTTCAGAAATCAGATGCAAGATATAAGCTTTGATTACATATAATAATAGGAAGCAATAACACACAAAACTGCTACTACAGTGCTCAAGCGGACGTGTAACTGTGACATGAACTCCCGTTTTGCTTGTTGTGCCATCTAAGAAATATTCATTCTTAAGTGAACATTATTAAGATTACACTTTGTCTACCAAATCAAAGTCAAAGACCACTAAAAATGAAATCATTTTAATCCAGAGTAACAAACTCTTACCGAGTACATACACATAATAATACTGTATTACTTATTTCCATAAGTCTCGACTAAAAGAATGAAGACAATACTGTACTAAAATAACCATATTCTACCCTGAAAAGCAAATCACTTGTGGTTAGCAACCATGAAGCCATTCATCATAATGTGTTCTACCACTTCTTGAGCACCTGATTCAACCTGCCTATCCTTTAAGCAGTGCTGAAATTCCCCATATAAATGCTACTGATGGAGTACATACTTGGCACTAATGCAGTACTTGGCCCAACCAAAAAATTGTAACCTCCAGTAATTATGCATAGCTGTATGAAAAAGGCAAGAAAACTGAAGTGTCCAAGTTCTAAAAAAAACAAGAAAATATCATGCAAAGGAAAGCTTCATACAGCTGTGGCTGCTTAAGTATCAGATAACCTAGAACTACATGATTCTTGGACATTAAATGACATATTTGACTCAGACAGAGAAGAAAATCCTTGCATTCAGGATATACAAATAGGATCTCAGTGCAGTCTTCTTCTACGAGAAAAATAATTCTCTGAAAGTTGCCTTCTAATGAACGGCTGGAAAGTAAGAGTAATAAAAACATTCCTTGATTAAAGTATGTGGAGGTACCAATGGAGAACTGATTGAAAGTCAAAAAAGTTGGTTGCAAAGACATAATGCAAACTGATAAAATATACTTCCAAGTTCTTCAATGAAAGCTGTTTAAGAGTTTAAAAACTTTTATGAAGAGTAAAAGCACATAAAGATTTTCCTCGTAAATTAAAGTCAGTAGCCCTTTGGAAACTCTTAATTACATAAATTTTAATCTTGGAAATCCTCTATGCCATATTCCTATGATAATGCCAAGAAAACACAAGAGAGAACTAACACATAGTTCATATAGAATAATGAAACTTTGCTAAATTTTGTTTAAATTTTCATCTAATGATAAATTTTCGACATTTAAGATGTTTGTGGGAAAAAGGTTATCTTTTTTTCTATTGGTTGCCTTTTTTGGTAAAATTGGTACAGAAGATATTTCTATATAACATTTCTGCTTTAAGTTGATTTCTCCTGTAAGTCAGTTTTTCACTGTCAACGGCACTTTAACATTGCTCACAGGGCTATACCTCAAGTTATGGCACTGTAACTTGATGTTAAAACGCTGTAAGTGCCGTTAACTTGATGCTCAATGGCACCGTAAAATGTTGTAAACAGTGCTGAAAAAGCCCTGTAAGATCTATTCGCCATACGTTGGTGGCAGCATAAGTCGAGGAGGCATTGTATATTCAAAGCATGTGTAGGTGTAGCAGTAAGTCTCTGTTGGTATGCAGGTGACCATTGACACAGGAAGGAAGGAAATTAAAACTAGTATTCCCTGGTGTTTTTTGGCCTCATTAACTCCTGTCTGGCGACACGTCGAGTGGCCATATTTTCTGGAACACCAACTTTTGAAAACCAGCTCTGCTGCACTCGTTTATAGTATGGCCTTTATTCCTAATATGCAGGAAAATCCCCACGCTCTCTAAAGCATATTGCACTGATCTGTGCTCTGTTAATCTTTGCAAGATGGATATACCCATCTCCCCCATGTAAATCTCATTACAATTGCTGTACAGTATCTTGTAAACTCTGGCTTTTTCTCCTCATCTATTTAAGTATATTTTAATTTTAATGAGCGAACTCCCAATGGATTTGGGGTAACGGAAAATTTAAGGATTATTAGACTTACGGTGTTCTGTAGCTTTTTGGATGTTTTCATTGTATGGAAGTTTTATTTTATTGTTAAAATCTATTTGTCTGTTGTGGGTGGGACCTCTGTAGTATATTGTATGTATTTGCTTTATTAATAACCTTTTTGATAATGTATGGTGGGTAGAGCAGTTGCATTAGGTGTTGGCGGATCATGTTGAATTCCTTATCTACATACCCATTTGAACATCATCTAATCCCGCTGAGGAATAGGTTGCACCCGACCATGATCTTAATGGAGACATCGTTGTAGCTTAAGAAATGAACACTAGACAAAAGAAGCAAAATGGGTTTCTGAATACTGTGAAAGCATATATGTTCAGTTATCTTATGATTAGCACATCTAGGAATGGCAATTTTCAGTCCTTTCTCATTCTGTTTGAAATTTTATGGTTGGAACTAACGAATTTATTGAAAATTTGTTGAAATCTCCAAAGGTATTACCCCAGTAAGTATATCATCATCTATGTATCTAAGCCAGATCATATTGCGGAGTTTGATGGATGAAAAAATTTCTTTTTCAAAATATTCCATGTATAGGTTTGCTAGAAAGGGTGGTTGGGGGACTGCCTATGCTACAGCCAAATTTTTATTTGATAAAATTATCATTGAAAGAAAACAATTTGTTAGTTACACAGAGGTTGATTAGTTTTAATGTTTTAACAATGCCAAGAGGAAAATGTTTTCATATGGTTGTAACTTCCAAGGTGATCAGGACTTTTGGTAAATAATGACTTGACGTCTAGGCTGAGCAATTTGATGTTATTTGAGGGGATATACTTAAACTTAAATTTTTTTATAAAATCCTCTGCATGTTTAACGTGGGAGGATGAGGTTCCTCCTACATTACACACGTAGAGGATTTTATACAAAAATTTAACAGTTTAAATATCACCTCAAATAACATCAAATTGCTCAGCCTAGATTTCAAGCCATTATTTACCAAAGTCCCAATCATCAACATGTTGCCCTTTCTAAATGGGAAGTTACAACCATATGAAGAACATTTCCTCTTGGCATTAAAAAACAGTTTTAATCAACCTCTGTGTAACTAACAATGTGTTTTCTTTCGATGGTAATTTTTACAAACAGAAATTTGGCTGTAGATATGGGCAGTCCCTTATTCTCCCTTCTAGCAAACCTGTACATGGATTATTTCGAAACAGAAATTTTGTCATCCATCAAACCCCGCAATATGATCAGGCTTAGATAGGTAGATATTTTTACTTACTGGGATAATACCTGGGGAGATTTCAATGAATTTTTCAACAGACTAAATTTAACAGTGCCAACCATAGAATTTAAAACAGAATGGGAATAGGACAGAAAATTGCCATTCCTAGATGTGCTAATCATAAGAGAACAGAACAGATAAGTTTTCACAGTACGTATACTACAGGAAACCCATTTCTTAAGCTATGCCGATGTCTTCATAAAGACCATGGTCAGGTAAAACCTATTCCCAGGGGGCTTAGAATACGTTCAAATGGGTACGTAGACAAAGAATTCAACATGATTTGCCAACACCTAATGCAACTGCTCTACCCACCGTAAATTATCAAAAACGTTATTACCAATAATGCAAATAAAATATTCTACAGAGGTCCTACACACAACAGACAAATAGGTTTAAACAACAAAAACTTCCATACTCTGAAAACATCCAAAAAGCTACAGAACACCTCAGGTCTAATGATCCTTTAATTTTCCATCAGAAGTGCTCATTAATGTACACTCAAATAAATTAATAAATTAGGAGGGGATGCCAGAGTTTACAAGAGTGTACAAGATACCATGGAGCAATTGTAATGAGATTGACATGGGGGAGATGGGTAGATCCATCTTGCAAAGATTAACATAGCACAGGTATTTCCATCCTAGCCTGCTGAAGATAATACTGTGTCGTCATTGCATGTGGTGCTGTACAAGACAACTCCCAACCATACAAGAGCTACTGAGCTCCACCTCTTCTTCTCTTGCCTTGAATAGGCATTCAAGGAGTTGTTTTTCCTTTTCCCAAGTTGGAGTGTCTTTGTACACTTCAAAGGGGGTGCTGTTGCTGCTGTTGTTCCCTCTTTTGTTGAAAGGATCCTTGAGGAGGCTTGTATGGCTTTCTTTGGTTTATCAAGAGGAAAATGGCGAATCCATTGCTCTCCAGATTCCCCTATTCCAAGAAGAGCATATAGTACAGCTCTGTTTTCAGGCTTGTTCAATGAGTTGAGCAAACAGACTTTTCAAAAAGGTCCCTATAGAAGGGCATAGAATGTAATAGGGGGGTTACATTGGGAAGTAACATATTGGAGCCCGGCAAAATTTCCTTTTGAGCCTTCATGCGATACTCCAGAAAATCAGTGCTTCCCATAGGGTCCACTTAAGTGTTTTGACTGCAACAGCAAACATTGTTCTAGAAGATTCTGGAAGCTTTCTACTGGAAACTTCCAGGTTCTTATCAACATCCTGGAGCTGAAAGCAGCCTTCCTAGCTCTTCAGGAATTTCAAGAAAGGATGACAGGGCACTCCATGGTACTACTGCCCAACAAAACTATTGTGGTAGCTTATGTCAACAAACAGAGGGAGCTAGTGGGCAGTCTCTCACTAGATGGTTCTTTTAATCTGATATATTCCAAGCAAGAAGAACGTAGTGGCAGACAAGCTGAGTTGCAGGGGTCAATTCTTAGGAACAGAGTGGTCTCTGCATCAGGGAGTGGCAGAAAGGCTATTTCATCTTTGGGGGAAGGCCATCAGTAGACCTCTTTGCAACCAGACAACAAAAAACTAGAGGTATTTTGTTTGGTCGTTCCAGATCCCTAGACCATGGCGAAGGAAGCCTTCATTATCACTGGGACAATCTGGATGTTTACGCCCTAGCACCCTTTTCCTTAATCCACCAATTAACATAATGATGATTTCTCAGAACCTGAGAATGACAATTGTAGATCCCTTATCTTAAGGCCACATGCAGAATGGTACCTTGATCTTCTAGCCTTACTGACAGAGGCACAAAGAGAAATACCACCTTGGCACAACCTTCTATGCCGATTACACATAGAGATTTCACCAGTTGGTAGGGTCCCTATCCCTTCATTATTGGAGACTATCCAGTATTTCCTGCGAGCAAAATGCTTTTCTTGTAGAGCAGTGACAGAAATGTTACCTCATGCTGTCTTCTACAGCCGTAGACCAGGTAAAATGGGCTGACTTTTGTGATTGGTGTCATCAACGGGGTCTCTCCAGTCAGAACTACTATTCAGTAAGTAGTAGACTTCATTTTCCTCTGTAGAGAGAAACTTCTCTCAGTGTCAGTCATCAGGGGCTATAGGGCTGCTCTAGGTCTAGTTCTGCATTTGAAGTACATAGACCTATCTTCTTCGTGGGAAATTTCTATGCTTCTCAGAAGTTTTGAGCATTCCTGTTTCCCGAGAGATCTTAAGCCTCCAAATTGGGACCTAACACTGTTGCCTAGCAGTCACACACTACATACGAACCTCTAAGAGCTTCATCAGACAGAAATTTGACCCTGAAGATAAGTCTTCCTTTTGGCCTAGGCCTCTTCAAAGAAAGTTGGTGAGCTACACTAACTTTCTTTTTATGTCAAACACAACAGGGGTTGGCGGTCAGTACCCTTCAAATTTATCCAGGAATTCATAGCAAGTCTCAAAATCCCTCGGTTCACAATGACAGATTAGTCTTTTTCCATCCCTTCTCTTGGAGATATTATTGGGAATGAGCCAGACAAATTACTTTCATGTTCTGTGTAACTATCTACAAAGGACTAGACATCTCAGACCAGGTAGTCAAAGGATTTTTGTTAGTACAGGACAGAACAAGAAGGACGTGTCAAAGAATGCCATCTCCTTTTGGCTGTGTTAAGTAATCAAGCAAGCATGCAGTACTTCATCAAATTCAGATGCCAATTCAGTGCGTGCAAGAGCACGTGATGTCAAGGTTCTAGGCCCTTCCATTGCTTTCAAAAAGAACTTGACGGTTCACAGAATTTTAAAAGGCTGGTACATGGATACAGCAAACCACCTTCACATCCTTGCATCTGTGGGACATTGCCTACAGGTCCTTGGACACTTCCTCTTTGTCTAGTGGTGGCTGCTCAATGAGTTGTGTAGCTCATCCAGTGCCCCCTAGTGGGACAGTTGATTTAGAAAGTGAGAGTGAAAGGTATGACTTATTTTCTTCCTTTCTATTTCTTTTTTCTCTGACGGGTAGTGGAGAGAAATTATCCATCATATGCTGGAACTGGTCAGATACAGGTAAGTGAGCTGCATTCCATTAGTTTTAATTTACTGTTCCTACACATTACAATCTATATATGACAACAATCTATATATACAAACAATTTAAGGTGGCTAACGTGGATTTGTTGTCTCTAACAATTTAAGGTAAAAGGAATTACATTCCCTTAACCCAGATGTCTAGCTGTTGCTGTTAAGTAACCTTATACTTTACAGATCAGAGGGATATGACTGATTCCTATATCATACTTTTGGCCAGGAAGTGAGCCAGGGTGTGCTAAACCTCCAGTTGGTTCAAGAGTAAGTCTCCATTATGATAAGACCAAAGGTTTGTTCTGTATATGAACAAGTGACAAACTTTAAATCAATTTGTATTTTTCATAACTAACAAACCTGTTGTCTTAACATATATTGCCCATCTCAAGCCAACCCTCATAAAATTACCTTGGATAAGAAAACTGATGTGATTGAAACTCCAACAGGCGCTAAAGAAATTTCCCTCATGTTAAGAGTGCAGGTTTGTTAATTATAAAAAATACAAATTGATTTAAATTTGTCATTTCAGTAAAATACATCCTCTTAATTCTCATGAAAATGCGTATAGTGTAATGAATTTCTACACAAACAGGAAAATGATTATGAAAGTATTAGAATTCAGTGGTTCACATTAAGTAAATATTCTACAGCACTACACTGCCATGCATGAAAATGTAACCAAACCAGAACATGCAAATACTAGACCTTGATTTTAAAAGAATGTGTGAACGTTAGAAATGAACCATAAAAGCACCTTAGAACATATTACAGGTACTGTACCATAACCATGAAATTATTTACATTACTATGGGCTGCTCACAACTTATCTTTGTAATGCTTCAAGGATATTAAATAACGTATTTTATCTCAAAAGCATTCTTCTTTGAGATATCTTACTCAAGTGCTATTACAGGGTTATTACAGCATTTGAATAATGTTTTATGCATAAGACTTCACTTGTTTTCAACACAGTCACAGTCTCAAAAGCTTTCCTTAAACTTATGCTTTATACAATCTTACTATTAACTACGTACAAGTACACTGCCTCCCAATTACTGGTTTGAACACGTACAAACTACCAACTGTAGCATTCTGACTTTTCTATCATTGTAACTATTATGATATATATTCCATAAAGACAAAATGAACAAATACTTTTTTACATTGAGCATAAGTAGTGGTTCTTTACAATTTCACCTGTTATGAAGTTGGAAAAAAATTTTTTCGTAAGAAACAATTTTTTATGTTACAGCATCTTGAAATTATGGAAATGCTGTACATATATATCTTCTGTTACAAGTCAACAGGTGTTAACATTGCTAACTTTCGGGACAAAAAAACTGAGTACGTATCATAAATATTCTTATTAGGTAATTTGCCATCTTATTTATTTATAGTATATTTGATATAATAGCGCAAGTACAGTACAACATTCCTCCAGTAACAATGTTTACCTTGAATCACTTGAGTGCACTACATTTTCAGTCATTTTATCATGTTAGGTATTAAGCTAGTAGACAAGCTACAATCACTCTTCAGGACATTAATGGGAATATGGTATATATACAAGTAAACAGCTCTCATATGCAGAGCATTAGGATAGCATTCCATTATGTAAGTTTTATAGGTCTCCTGAGGACGACTTTAAAGTTTTCTGTAAATGTGGAATTTTAGTTTTGGATGATAGTATTCACCCCCTCCTTCAAATTTTGAAAACTTGCTTAGGACACTAAGGGGTTTCATTTGGGTGAAATTAAATGAAATAGTACTTACACCTCCAATCATTATGTAAGTGTGAAGGAGGGGGCTCAATGGCACTGTGCCTAGGTAAACCAGCTGAAGAGTTCCTCTTTATTCTTGGAGGAGCTACAGGAGCACCCTCAGAACCGCTACTATAACCACTTCCAACTTCTGTTCGTGAAGATGGAGTAACACCTGGTCGTCTCAAGCGAACTGATTCCTCCCCTGTACATAGTTAGATATCTTTTTACCATAGCATGCATTTAAATATAATATTAGAGATACATATTACCAAGTCTTCAATTTATTTATCATAATCGTATTAATGCACTTGTAGTTGGCAATGTAACCTGTGAATTGGTAATTTGGATTTTGCTGTTGTGCTGTACAAAAATGGCTAAGAGTGTCTGTTCCTGGAATACATACAAACTAAAAATAAAGCCCCATTAGATAGACCAAGGCTTATATACTGCTAATAACCAAGAAACGAAGTGAACGTAAATTCCATCAACAATCAAATACTGTATATTAGAACTATTCATAGAGTACTATATTTACATAGGTGTTGTGATGTGGTACCTACCATAATAAAAACTATACATGACTCATGTGGTTTAAGACTTTGGTGCTTTTCAATGTGTAGCTAAGCTGATAGGTAAAATATTTACAGCACAAAAAAACTTAAAATAGAATATTAATATCATAAAATTGTTAGCTTTTGTGTCATACATTCTTTAGTGGACTATTCCCCTAATTACATTAGGCTTCATGAATATTTTGATTTCAGTTTTACCAACTAAATACATCAATGACTTTAGTATTACTACAAATGAAATCAGGGCTATTTTTATACAGTGCAACTACTATATTCATTACGAAGCATTGCCTAGCCACAAACCTTATGAATAATAAAAACTAGAAAACTTACCAACAATTGCAATATCACCAACTATGTGTGCTTTTGGAAGGTGATGATGTGATGAATTAGACCGAAAAACAGCTGCATTAGCTGGTAAATTTGAATATGGGCTCACTACTGATCGACCTCCATGAGTGCTTTCTTGTCCTAGGGCACTGTGCTGTTTATGATTTGAAGTACCACTGCTAAATGATGCCATATTGTAGTATGGAGATGTTGCCATTGATTCTCGACTCTCACGGTGCTGCTGTACAGCTTGAAGAGGATTTGGAGAATTATTTGGAGAAGTTCCACTTCCAAAACCCTTAGGAGGTGGTATACTATGATAAGGAGAAGTGGTAGCAATAGAAGCTCTGGCAGGTAGGGTTGCAGTATTTGCAACATTATGGAAAGGAGAAGGAGGCTTAGCTGTACTATTCTGGTCAAGCTGATTATGAAAAGCAGGAGAAGAAGGATTACTTCCATGTTGTTTAGAACGAAAAGTAGACGTAGCTATTGTACCATAAAGAGAGCTTCCATTAACAAGTGGAGAATGCCTACCAGGCTTACAGTCTGCATTATCTATCTTGGCCTCAGTGCGACTGCAATGAAGAGATGGTGGAGATCTAGTCCCTTCCTCAGCATATTCAGAGTTTCTTATGGCTCTAGGAGGAAGCTGTTGTCCTTTACTATTTGATAACGATCTTGATAATGGTGCTAGGGGTGGAGCATTGGCATATATAGGTTCTTGTGGGTCACTTGACTTTGATGAAGTTGTAGACCTTGATTGTAAGGTACTATTGTTACTTCCTGACCCTCTGGACTGAGAATCCTCTTCAGTTATACCTAGCGCTGCACTTAGTCTCCCAGGCTTTTGACGTTCAAGACTGTTAACAAGTGTGTTAAGTTCTTCTAATTTCTCTTTGAATAAGGCATCTTTACTATTACTTTTACTGTTTAAATTAAGGGTGTGATCTTCAAGATTTGGTGGCTGTAGTTGAGCGTGAAATGTTGAATTACCTCTGGAATAAGTTTCACTTCCATCAGCAGTAAAGCTCAGGGATTTAGTAATCTGATGTTGTAAACTGTGCTCACTATTTGGACTAGAATTGCTTCTTCGTGTCAGATGCTTTCCATTCTCAAACCAAATTGTTTCATATTTAGGTATAAGTTTTGCTTTTTCTGGGTTTGGAAGGAGTCTTTCTTCTTTAGGTTTTTCATCACTTTGAGCCACAGGGTTTACAGCCTGCCTGTAACTATTCCTACGTTCTCTTGTTCGTAGACCTTGAGGAGCCACGTTAACTTTATTTTTCACTTCATCGACATCCATACTAATATCAAGCGATGAGTTAACTTGTTTTGATACTTCAGACGGTTTAGAAAGTTTCTTGGATTCTTTGTCAGTGACCTTTGGCATAAGAGAAGGTACTGGAGATTTATTGTTACCATGGAGAAGATAATCTTGACAGTCCTGATATACTTGTCTAGCAATAGGGTCTAAATCCTTTTTAGAGCATATATCTTTAAGAATTTCAAAGCAGAGTTTACTGTCAGCACTTTTGTGGCTTTTTCTATCCTTAGCACCAACAAGTTCATAATTGACCGTTTCAAAAACTTCATCCACACTTGCACTTGATTCCCCAAAGTCCATAACTTCATAATCTGCAGATCCTGGAGTAGTTGCAGATCCTGGAGTAGTAGCAGAACCTGGGGTTGTAGCTGCAGATAATGTGGATGATACGTTTTCCTTTGAAGGAGATTTAACAATTATTCCATCTTCTTTGTTTTCAGATAGCACATCATCATAAAGAGGAAATTTACCTAATGAACTTTTTCGTAAGAGCTGAGGATCCATATAAAGGTCTGTTGGCTCTTCTCCCTCAAGATTCTCTGTGTGTTGTGAAGAGCTTATCAAAGTACAATTAGCATACTCATGAGGGACTCTGTTGTCACGTAAGCCCCTCTTGGAAGGTAGCGGATGGTACACATACTTTGTCACATCTTTTGAATCACTACTAGGATTTCTTACCACTCTAGCATTCACATATTCCTTAGCAGTACCATCCCTGGATGCCTCTAGAGTAACAGGATTTGTTAGAGATGTGCTTAATTTAACATCTGATAATGATCCTGTAATGGCGATCCTGTTGTTTATGTTTGACTGTCCAGCAGATAATGGAGGAAGGTTATCATAATCACTGTTAGAAGTAGTGTGGAGATCTTTTGGACAATCATAAATTGACTTATCACCATGAATGTCTTGGCTGCGATTCCAAACTGATGCACTGTCATATGCAGATGAAATAAGAGGCGGTGCAGACTGAGGAGTATGAGGGGCTGCACTCGAATAAGATCCTGTTATCGGGATATATGGCTGTGGTGTAGTAATGTATAAGCTCTCAGGAGGTCGAGAGCTCCTGAACCGTTCTCCAATCAACTTTTTTGGTGGGATTTGTGGTCGCTGTTCAGTCTTTATGTCGGCTGTATTCTTTGCATTACTAGTAATGGTAGACTGAGATGCTGTGGCAGAGTTAGGCATCTGGTACACAGACAATTTAAAGCCTTCTCTTGGAGATGGAATATCACCTATGAAATTCACATTTCCACTTTCACTTTTACTTAAAGCAATATTGTCTCCCTTGCCTCTATCAAGACTAAAGTAAGTGTTAATATCGGCCTTTTTCCTAACAAGTTCTGGACTTCTAGTAGAGGCAATGGTATTAGTAGAAGAGTCTATGGCTCTAGCATATCGGAAAGACTTGCTCTTCTTTACAGGAAGAGCTGGTCGATCATCTACTCTTGCAAGCAAAGCAGATGTTGAGCCATCTTCTTGAAAATCGCCTAATATATAATTTCCTTTTCTACGAGTAACGGGACTTGTATAGACTGGACTAGAAGGTGGCTTTGCAGCACTCACAACAGTTACTGGGGCTGTAGACACTGGTTTTATCATTTCACATGGTGGAGGAGGGCATACATTCAAATTGCGGGATTTCTCAATGATCTCGTATGCCTTCTTTGACTGCAAAGTCTCTTCAGCTCCGAGGCTACTCTTCCGCTTAACTCTAGAACTGCATTCAGGATCTTGATGAACACTAAGGCTTGTTCTTGATGTTACACTACTGGCACTCCTAGATAATCTGACTCCAGGTGTTTCTACATCTCCTGCTTTTTCAAACAATTCCTTGAGCTTTGCAATACTTGGTCTCCGAACTATTTCAGAACTCTTGGCAGTCTCATCAGTTAACTGGTAATTATCAGGTATTGAGGTGTGTACATCAATTTGATTCTCATATGATTTTCTGTGTGTCATACTGGGTGATGGTGTTCTACTTCTTGCAGGTGGAGCAGGCAATAATGATGTATTTCCAACTATACCATGAATGGGTGTTGGAGTAGTATTTGGAGTGACAGAAGGTGTAACAGTATTTGACGGATAAGGCTGAGGACTTCCTGATGCTGGTGATATCAAAATTCTCTGTGCAACTCCCACTACAGGGGAATGCACAGCAGGTAGTGCTACCTGTTTTTTATGAGCGGCATTTTCAGCTTCTTTTTCAAGTTTTGAAGATGGAAGACTGCATACTTTGCTACTTGAGGAAACATGAGAAGCCTGACTTGATAATACTTGTGGTGTAGGAGAAGAATGAGCATTTACAGATGAGGGATGGTGAAGGCATGTAGATAAAGAGCTTATAGAACTGTACTGGGCTTGGTTTGGGGTGGGATGGGACACTGGTGTTGGTTGTGGCACTGGAGATGCATGATTATGACTTGGTGAAGGCTGTGGAACTGGTGAACAGTGGGGGCCTCCAGAATATGGGTGAAAATTGCTTGGAGGTGGTGGTTTGGAGAGCTTCAGTGGAAGTGGAGGTATTGACCGATCCAAGGTACTCATAGGTGAGCTACTGGCTAAGCTATTATCTGTTGGAAAAATCATTATTAAGCATTATTTAGCATCTATAAGCGGAGACCAGTTAAATAAATACGTACAATATAGAAGTAAAATTATGCTGTAGCATCAATTTAAGCAATATTGTCTGCAATGTACAGTAATGCTTTTCAAGCATAAGCTATTTATCATAAAATTCAATTCTCATAAATAAAATAACAGTGTATGTTACAATGGAATCGATATCATAAATCTAAGCGCTTTCAGAATTCTCTATTCCCAAGAGAAAAAAAAACTGAAAATGTACCATATAACCAGATAGTCAATCAATAATATTTGTAAACAAAATCAGTTAAAAAATATTTTTTTAAAAATAATTGTTCCTGTATCTGGTACTTCCTTGCCTTAATACAATGTTTTATTTTCTGTAGCATAAGCAAGAGGCAGTTGCGCTTGAAACAACAATAGGTAGGATAAAAAGTAATGTACTGTATACCTGCTTTAATAATAATACTGAATTTTTTACTAATATAAAATGACTAATTATTAAACCTATCCAGGCTTCAATCCCTTGATTTTTTTTAATATAACTCCAGTAGAAAAATAATGAAATTAAAGCAGATAAATCATGGAGCTTTTTTGTTTGTACATAATGAGCCATTGCAATTTGTGAACTAATTGAGGTTTCAGTATTTTTTTTTGTGGATATGTATATAAATCACAAATGTGCAATCATTTTTGAAGCAAATTAAATACTTATGTCTTATCAAAAGGCTTATCAAGTCTTATTCCTTTCATAGCAATTTGTGAAGATTATTAAAAACTGAGCGGGATGGTAGTTTAGAATGAAACATGTACAGTAAAAACATTTGAAAAATAATCAAATACTTTACTACTACTGCTACAAATATTAATAATAATTAATAATAATAATAATAACTAGTTTTCACCTTAAGCAACCCTCTTAATTTACAATTTTTCAATGCTTTAAGGATTAAAACATGATGGCAAATGTTAACATTACTTTTTGTAATTACAAATACTTTGAATAATACCAGTTTGACCTCACTTTCCAGAGATACCTGAAATCATTATTCTTTATTAATTGCATCCGTTCTCAAAATATAAAAAATAAGTCACATTATTGATTTACAATTTCTCTCCCCTTCAGTCTGTTATTCAAAGGAAGATCCACATATTTTATGAAATTCATTGACAGTATGTAATTACTGTAGTTCACTGGAAACAAGTTACAAAAAAAGCAAGAAACAAAACATTTTCTTCACAACAAGTGACTGATAATACTTTGGAAATTTATAGCTTCTATTTGTTATTCCATATATGTTGTCATACTTGAGGCTTGCAGTCTTCTCTATGTGCAATGGTACTTAATTTCATATGTTAGAGGTTCTGTTTTCCCATGGAGAATCTCAGCATGTATTTTAATAAGACTAAGCTTCACTTCAGTAATCAAATATTTCCTGAGACTTTTTTTTGAGCAGGACTTCATTGCTCATAACACATAAAAAGTCTAAGTCATACAATCCAAATGAAACAGTTCTAATATCAAGGGAATTCCTGAATAAGCATGAATGTTGTATTTGAGATCTAACTGAATTTTAATGACTAATACCTAAACAATGATGTTTTTAAAAAACAGTTTCAAATTCATTTTGCCCTTCAATGACTTACTGTTGGTTCCTTGCACTTGGGGAGATCTAGTAAGAGATCCTGTTGGAGTAGATACAACGCTTGGGGCAGTTGTGGGGGGAGTTGACTTGGCACTCTCATCTGAAACAGTGGAATCTTATTATAATAGAAGTCCTTAACTTACAGTGTAAAATGAGTAAAGTTTTCACATCCAAGTGCGCCACAACAAATATTCAAAACTGAACACTTCAATAACATGTAAGAAACTCACCTTGCTTTTCTGGCTTCACATACAGTTCTTCATAATCGCTATCCTTTTCTCGTAAAATAAGTGGAGTTCCGTCAGTTGCAATATTTTCGTATGGGTGGGCATCAATAACTTTCAAACGTTCCTTGAACAATTCACGGACTGCTCTATGGAGAAGAATGTATTGTTCTCTTGTTTGAACCATTGCCACTCGTTGTCGCCTCATGTCTTTCACTAATCCAAACAAGTTCAGATTTTCTGTCAAGTGCTGGAAGTAAAATTTAATCTTAATCAGAATAAACAGCAGCCTTTTATAATGGATAATATAACACTAATAAAACACAGGGAAAATGAAAAGGCGGGATGACTCTTCATACCATTACGACAGCATATGGTCTTTTAATGTCTCCTAATTCAAAGTTAATGCAAAAGGTAATTTTATGCAGCATTTTATATTTAGTTAATTTTCATTCTTTGCTTGTTATTCTCCTCCCAATACAATACGTATATCTTCTTCAGCACTTACATATTTTGTAATATGAAGTATGAACTACAAAAATATATAAAAATAGGTTAAGGTAACTGCAAAATTCTAAAATGTATGCACAGAGTAAAACACAATCTTGAACAACGAATCAAATGGGCCACTGTACCAGATATTCTTACAAAAGTTTTGAATATCATCAGCAAGAATAAAGAAATCAGTGTGTATTGATATCTGAGCTACTTAGGTAGCAAGTGTCATGTACTACCACTTAAATGAGATGAAGGACTGCTACCTCAGAAATACCACTGATACTCGACCAGATGAACTCATGTTGAGGTACCTCATCTGCCATCTACAATCAAAAGGGACAACCAAATCCAACAAAGACTACACTTCATGAGAAATTCTTTTCTGCACAACTAAAATTATAGACCGAGACCAAACTTGGGTGCCTTTGGTTCAAGAAGAAAATCCCTTCATAAACTTCCATTAAGATGGATTATTAAACCGCAACCCTTCACATTTACATTTATGGCCAGCAGCTGCTGCAACACCCTGGCTTCTGCCTAAGTTAGTCCTCAGCCCTACATTTTTATTCATTACCATTTTTCCTCAGCCTACAGTTTTGTATAAATAGGCTTTTCCTGTTTTTTGGTCATTTTGCCACTGACACATAGACTGGGAAGTCTTGAAGTGTGTGTGTGTGTGTGTGTGTGTGTGTGTGTGTGTGTGTGTGTGTGTGTGTGTGTGTGTGTGTGTGTGTGTGTGTGTGTGATTTTACCATGAATTTATGCCCGTATCATAAGTCAGACAAGTGGTATTTTTTTTAGGTTTGTGGAGGGAGCAGGAATCCTACAAAAGTTATAACTTTTTATAGTAAAGTGTAAATTATGTCATACTTGTAACTTGAACGTACATAAGATGAAAATTGTTATTATTTTTTACTTTTTTATCATCTATTTTTTAATTACATAACGGTATATTTCCAGCGTCGATGACCTTCTTTCAAGTTTAAAATTTTCTAAAATTTATGTACTTTTGATAAAATTTTGCTCCAAAAATGTCTAGATCTTCACAAAATTAGGATATTTAATTTCATAAACATGGGTATACAGACCCCCATGCACATATATGTGTATGTATATTTAGTTTGCTCAGATTTTGACAAAGGCAAACTAAATAAATATAGATTAATAAAAACTGAAGTCCTTCCATCTTAGGACTGAATGTGAAATCTTAAATCTTCATAGAAAAAACAAGTAAGGAAACTGGACAGCTGGTAGGGAAGGATGAAGAGGAGGGGGGAGGGGGCGGGGCCACAAAAGGATATTACACTGTTTACAATCCCCACTGTCTACAGACAGCTTTGCAAGACACACTGTAGACAATATACCCATAGGGGCCAATAACATATGCCAATACTGTACAAGTAATAACAATGTGTAGTTTGCCCAGTAAGTAATAATAATCCCACTTTTAAATTGAGAAAATTAAATTCAGACTCAACAATGAAGAGACAATGAAAATACCCTCTAGTAACGTAGTATCCCAGAAAAACATGGATATGGAACTGGATCCTACATAAGTATACGTATTTGAGAACCTATGCAAAATAGCAGTATACTAAAAAGAATAAGCCGAGACTGTAATTATAAACAGGAGTACTCTTGGGTAGGATAACTGAAACTTGCGAAAACTCCAAATGTCTAATACAAAACACCCCCACCGAGCCACTAAAAATAATAATGATAATCAGCAAACAAATGGGCAAAAAAATACATACCCCAGCTCTCAGAAGACCCCAAACATAGTCAATGGCACAAATAGTTCCTGTCCTGCCACAGCCCGCTGAGCAGTGCACAAGAACTGGTAGTGTTTCCGATGCTTGACAGTCGCGTACCATCCGCACCATGTCCAGCAAAGGTCGAACGGTGTCTGGTACTCCATGGTCCGGCCACAGTACATAATGAAACTGGCATATTGTTCGTTCTTCTGGGGAGAAAAATCATCATGTTGTAGCATTTTTCAGTGCTAAAATAAATTTAAGTCATTACAAAAACACTAGAATTTTTGAGTTATCAAAAATATCAATCAGCACAATACTGATGATTGTCTCTGATACCAGCTAACTGCCTTCTCAGAGTTGCATTTTCAGACAACCTAAAAAACTTTAGCGTATTCAAGTAACCTTATACGGATTTTCTCAATTATATTTCAATGACCCGACATGACCAAGTTAGCAATTCTATAGTATTACCCGCAGCTGTTTGCACCTTATGATATTAAAGATCTCCCATTTCTGGGCTCAGCTCGTGTCGCTTACGCGAAATATCCTTTAATCTATTATTTCTAGGGTAAATGTACTAACACATACCAGAGATAAATAAAATAAGAAAAAGGTCGTATGACTGACTCGCTCACCCTCTAGGAGGGTGTCGTATGAACACTAGGCGAGTGAGACCACTACCACGAGCCAAATGCCAATAGAAATCTCCCACTACAAAACCCTCCAAGAGGGGAGCCGTCCCACAGAGGGAGCAGCTCGTACTACTCTACACCATCCCATGCTTGCGACTGCTGCGCCTCTAGTGGCCATCCTTTAAAAGTTAGCGCCAGAAGCCACACGTGCTAATTTTCTCTCTGTGTTTTTTTGTGCCCTTTCGTGGATTTTTACTATAATGGAGCGTGCAGCTATCGCAGCAGCCTAAGTTAAGTACTCAGTATTACGTTTAGCGAGTTTGTTTTTCCGTCCCCCGAGACGGTATTTGCCGTTTTTTAGGTATAGATACGTTCTCGGGGCTGGAAGCATGGCAGCATGGTCCCTGCCGCATGTTGGGTTCGTTCTTGGTCTCCATACCTAGAAACATCCCTTATTATTTTACGCTCTATTTTGTTTATCCGCGTTATTACGTCTACTCAGTTGTTATCTATATGTATTTCACCTTATGTAGGCTTTTTCTATCCAGACCCTAGTCCAGGTTCTTTGTATCGGCCCCTGATAGCTTTGAGTGGTAGACTTGCCTTCGGGCTAGTCGCACACTCCTGGATTTTTTCTCCTCTCTATTTTACCTTCTTTCTTTCATTTTTATTATATATTATATTTTTATGTTTTGTTCTTGTTAGGTTAGTTGGCGTCTGGCTTAGCCTAGGTCCTGGCTCGTAGAGCCTAGTCACCGTTGATCAGTTCGGTCGCTTCCTCATAGCTTCTCTCTGATCAGTTGGTTTTCGCCCCATGGGCCTATATGCTACCGCTTTTCAGTTCTGGTTGCTTCCCGATAGCTTCTCTCTGATCAGTTGGTTGGCCTAGCTTGGTTACCGTTTCTTAGTTTACCGCCTCGTGGTCACTACGTGATCACGAGTCAGCCAGGCGCCTGCCAGTCCCCCTTCCCCCTCTCCCGCTCTCCCATAGAGTCGGGCGGGGATGGGTCGGTCTGTCCTTGCTCGCCCAGCATGCCCGAGGCCTGCACTCCCCCTTCCCCTCCACCGGTAGGGGCCCTGGGAAGTCCGACAGTCCCTGACTGGTTCCGACCTCTCCGCTTCTCGGCTCGGCGGGTCGGCCGGGTGGTACGTTGTGGGGGGCTCTGGCCTTCCCTCCCTCCGTTACTTCCTTGTCGCTCCGGGTTAGCGCGAGTCTGTATGTCATCTCGCCCTTCCCTCCTTACTAGAGCTCCTCCCTATCGGAGTCCTGGTATCCAGCGGAAGGGTATAGTCCACCATAGTTGGACCGGAGCATACAAGAGGTCTTCACTAACCGTACCGTATTGCTGAGTTACTACACTCCGCTTCACTGGACCTAGTCCGGTTACTTGCATGTAGGTTTAAGTTATCTTTAAGTTTATCTTAAGTTTCTTAAACCATCCCCACCCCTCCCTTAGTATTTACCGGATCTCTCCGGGATTATAGCTATTCAGGCAATGCAGGGAGGGTTATGCCCAAAATTTTTTCCAAGCTCCGCCACGTAACGGAGTTCTTTTGTCCTTAGTCTGTAAGTGTTACCCCTTTAAGATACTCATGTGTCTTCCCACTTACAGGCCACCAACTGTGAGCATCCGGGATGTTCCGCTACACTTCAGGACCCCTGTGGACACGAAGTTTGCCGGTCCCATGCTCCATGCGCGACTCCGCACGGGGACATCCAGGTCTGGTACCATGAGACGTGTACCAATGTTACGATCTGGTGAGCCGGCTTTTGGAAGGCGTAAGTATTCCATCTCCGCATGCCGCTCCGCTTCTTTTACTTCTTAAGTTTTCATCATTACTTTAACTTAAGGCATCTAGTTTAAGTTATATCCTAAGTTTTAGTTTTAAGTGATTCTTAAATCTAAATAAAATATCCTCTCTTACAGGCTCCGGCAGTAAGAGATACGGCATTGGCTACCCTGCGGGCCTGGGTCGGAGGTTTTGGCAAGAACGCCGCCAAGGGTCAGCCCTACATACTGGAGAAGCGTTTAGCTTTGTTAATCTTCCCCGGAGGCAAGGCGACTGGCTACGTCGACCCGGTAGAGGCGGACCCCTCTATTGCCTTTATCCAACAACAGCTGGCGGCCTCCTTGACTGAACAAGGACCAGGATATCTCCACGGATGTCGCAACCCTGGATATAAATGTTGAACCTATGGTAGGTATAGACGACCTGTTGGTCGAGGTAAGTAATGCAGGTACCCAAGGGTCCCCCTTGGGAGTGACTGTTTCTTCTACCCCTGCAACTTCACCATCCTTCCCAGGCTTTACTGGTGATGAGTTATATACTCCTCCAGAGGCTTCGGTTAGGCCTAAGATCAAGTCTAAGCATATGACCTTGACTAAGACGTCATCGTCCTCGAAGAAGACGTCCTCGTCTTCTTCTTCGCGTAAGTCTCCGGCTCGTAATCCCGGCCCAGACAGGTCTAAAGGGTCTAGCTCCGGCTCAAAGTCCTCAAAGAGTAAGCCTAAGGAGAAATCCCGCACCCCGGCAGTATCACCAGTTCCACTACCTTTGGTGCCCTATTCAGAGTCTCCCCTCCACCTCCGCAGCAGCTCCGGCTCTGGACACCAATGCTGGCCTGTTGCAACAGGTGGGGGCGAACTTGGTTAGGCTCCCTTTAAGACGAGTATGGAACATATGATATCTCGCCCTGTCGGATAGGATAACTTCTCAGGATACTATTATAGCCGGCCTAAGAGAAGCCCCTCTTGCCTCTCCCTCAACCTCTAACACTAGTGGATCTCAGCTAACCCCCGTATGACTCGCTGCCCGCTTTCTCCATGAACAATCTTGGAGAGTAGCGTCATATGCTCCCTTCCAAGATGGTCTCATCTCCATACCGGAGTTTGGTACTCGAAGAATAGACCGACTTCGAGTTCTACCCGGAAGGCCTACAGCCTCCCTTCATAGGCTACGCTAGGCTCACGCCTTCGGCTATGGTTAGAGATGACAGGGTACCAAAGGAGACAGTCCTCTATTCTCGGGACCAGGCCCAACGAGAATGGCTTAGATGTCTAGACGACATGGACTGTTCTATACCAAGATCCAACCATTCAAAAGTCCCTTTACCATTTTCACGATGGACGAAGGTACCCCGCTCCCTTTCCTTACCAGATAGCGAGGTCGACCATCTCAGCAGCTCAGAAAGGGGAACCCATGCCTCAGCTGAAAGAAAAGCAGACCCCACTTCTCCGTTGCTCCCGTCAATGGGAGAATTATGGGAGACTTGCCTAACACTTTCACAGCTGGCAAACTCAAACCTGACTGTGCTATGGAGCAGTTTGGTGAAAAGCTGCCCAGGCTCCCTGATAGTCCTTTATTCAAGCGGAGTTTGACTCGAAATCACGACTAGCCAGGTCAATCAACCTGATGGCTATGTCTGAGGTAGCAACCATGGCTTATGGTTCAGAACCAATTTTTAAGCTTATGACCAAAGCCCTGACTCAAACGGTGCAGTCAGACATGTTCGAGTTTGCCACTGCTAGAACAAATTGCAGAAAGCATGTATTGCTAGAGGCAACCATTCGGCATGAACCGAATAGGTTACTTTCTTCTAACATCTGGGGCGCAGATCTCTTCCCAGAGGCTATGGTAAAGGAAGTACAAGCAGAGGCTACGAGGTTGAACCAAAGCCTTAAGGACCGTTGGGGTCTTACGGCTAGGAGAAGGCAAGACTTGACACCAAAAAGTAAGGGACAAAGGAAGCCTAGACGTTTCCAACCCTACCAAAAGAAGCAGCCGCGCTTCCCTCAACAAGTTCCTACAGTGCCGTTAGTGCAGACAGCTCAGCCCTCCACGTCTAAAGGTCAATCACAGCCTATTTTATGTGATATCCCCTCAGCCTCAACCCTCCACCTCATACGCCATCTCTCCAGCTTACAATCCAGCCTTCGAGAGTCAAGCTTCTCAGAAGTATGACCGCTCGAACAAGGGAGGCAGAGGTAAGCGGTCCTTTCGTGGGAGAGGATCGGGAGGCCCCTTCAATAGGGGAAGGAAAAAAAAAAAAAAAAAAAAAAAAAAAAAAAAAAAAACACTTCAGAGGAGGTCGAGGGGGTTACCAGAACCAATGAGGAACTTCAGGTAGGAGGGAGGCTGTTTCACTTTCGCCACCGGTGGAACTTCAGCCAGTGGGCTCAGAGCATAGTGTCAAAAGGGCTGGGTTGACGGAGCTGGTGACGAAAACCCACCTACCAGCCAGACCTTTCCGTCAACTTCCTTCCAACCAAGGAATTGACAGAGTACGCAGAGGACCTCCTTCAGAAAGGAGCTATAGTCAAAGTCAAGAGATTAAAATTTCAAGGTCGCTTGTTCAGCGTCCCAAAGAAAGGCTCAAACAAAAGAAGGGTAATCTTAGACTTGTCCCGCTTAAACTTAGCCATCCGCTGCGACAAGTTCAAGATGCTCACGGATCTCACCAGGTGCGGACCGTTACTTCCCCGTGGGGGGGGGGGGGGGCCAGTCACCACCTCTATCGATCTTACAGACGCCTACTATCATATCCCTATTGCAAGACACTTCCGTCCGTATCTGGGATTCAAGATAGGAGACCAGACGTTCTCCTTCAAGGTAGTCCCGTTCGGGCTCAACGTGGCACCCAGGGTGTTCACGAAGCTAGCGGAAGTAGTAGTGCAACAGCTCAGAGCTCAAGGGACTTATGGTAGTAGCGTATCTCGACGATTGGTTGATCTGGGCCCCATCAGTCGAAGAATGCAACAAGGCCACACTGAAAGTGATCCAATTCCTAGAATATCTAGGATTCAAGATAAACAGATCCAAGTCCAGAGCACCCCAGAGTCAAACTTTCAGTGGCTAGGCATTCAATGGAATCTATCCTCACACACTCTGTCGATTCCATCCACCAAAAGGAAAGAAATAGCGAAGTCAGTCAAGCAAATTTCTAAGTCACAAACTAGCATCGAGGAGAGCTCAGGAAAGAATCCTCGGCTCTCTCCAGTTTGCTTCAGTAACGAACATCTTAATGAAAGCCAAACTGAAAGATCTAACCAGGATCTGGCGCTCTCGAGCAAATGTCAGGTCCAGGGACAAGCTATCCTCAGTACCTCTGATTCTAAAGAAACCGGCTTCGGCCGTGGGCAAAAGTCAAGAATCTGTCAGTGTCAGTCCCTCTTCAGTTCCCTCCACCAGGGATTACCATCCACACAGACGCGTCCTTAAGCGGGCTGGGGAGGGTACTCCCAGGTCAAAAAGGTGCGAAGGAATTTGGTCACCCCAGTTCCGTCAGTTCCATATAAACGTACTGGAGGCAATGGCAGTCTTCTTGACTCTGAAAAAATTACGCCCACCAAAGTACTCCCACATAAAGCTAGTCTTGGACAGCGCAGGGTAGTACATTGCATAGAAACAGAGGAGGCTCCAAGTCACGTCATCTAAATCACGTCATGATAGCCATCTTCTCCCTGGCAGACAAATTCAGTTGGCATCTTTCCTCCACCCACATAGCTGGAGTAAGAAACGTCATAGCAGACGCCCTATCCCGATCAGTACCCCCTAGAGTCGGAATGGTCTCTAGACGAGAGTTCGTTCCAATGGATCCTTCAAAGAGTCCCAGGGCTACAGGTGGATCTCTTCGCATCACAAGCGAACCACAAACTACCGTGTTATGTAGCCCCCAACCTGGACCCTCTGGCTTACGCCACGGACGCCCTGGCTCTGGACTAGAACAACTGGGAGAAGATTTACGTCCTTCCCTCCAGTGAATCTCCTTATGAAGGTCTTAGACAAACTCAGGACATTCAGGGGTCAAGTGGCTCTAGTAGCCCCAGACTGGCCGAAGAGCAATTGGTACCCCCTGATCCTGGAACTGGGTCTTCGTCCCCTTCGGATCCCCAGTCCCAAGCTCTCCCAGTCAGTACAAACGAAGACTGTGTTCGCTTCCTCAGGGATTCTCAAAACCCTAACTTTATGGATTTTCATGAAGTTTGCGGCAAAAGAGATGCGAATATTGACCCTCAGAATATTCTTTTCCTGGAATCCGATAAAAGGGATTCAACTTTGAGGCAGTATGATTGCTGCGTCAAAAAGTTAGCAATCTTCCTGAGAGAGTCAGATATCAGAATCATGACAGTTAATTTCTGCTATATCCTTTTTCAGATCTTTATTTGAAAAGGGTTTAGCAGCTAGCACGATTACGACAAACAAGTCAGCATTGAAAAAGATATTTCAATTTGGATTTAACATAGACTTGACAGATACCTATTTCTCGTCTATTCCTAAAGCATGTGCTAGACTTTAGGCCCTCTGTCAAAGCCTACGTCAGTTTCATGGTTCTTAAACGATGTTCTAAACTGGCTTCCGAAACCGATAATGACACATGCTCGTTATGATGCTCCTAAGAAAAAACTCTGTTTTTATTAAGCCTAGCTTCAGGAGCAAGAATTTCAGAACTGTCGGCTTTATCCAGAGATCCGGATCATATTCAATTCCTTCCCACGGGGGAAGTGCTACTTTCTCCCGGAACGTAGCTTTTTAGCAAAGAATGAAGATCCTTTGATGAGGTGGGAACCTTGGAAGGTACTACCCCTTCCACAAGATGTTTCCCTTTGTCCGGTTTCAACCTTACGAGCCTTTCTATCCAGGACCTCCTCTTCCTCATCGGTGGCCCCTCTTTAGGAGGGAAAAAGGTGGTACTTTATCCAACTAAAGGCATCAGGCAACAAATCCTGTACTTTATCAAACAAGCCAATCCTGACTCCTTTCCAAAGGCACATGATGTAGGGCAGTAGCCACCTCAATTAATTACTTCCAACATATGAATTTTGCTGATTTAAAGAAGTATACCGGATGGAAATCGCCGACAGTGTTCAAACGGTCACTACCTTAAGTCCTTGTTGGAAGCTCTGAAATTCCCAGCAGTAGCAGCGGGTAACATAGTTTCCCCTGACTCTAGCTAGATTTATAGTAGAAGATTCAGTCCTCCTTTCTACCTGCCTCACCCAACAGTTCGTCTATTCCTGCCTTGTTCATTAACATTTACCTTGTGTCTTAGCTGCTTTATGATTGTATAGTGCCCCTTTTGTCTGGTTAGGGACACTCACATCTGATTACCATACTGATCTCATAGATGTTATCCCCTTATTTTTATGCTAGGGGATACATCATAATGCAATGGTTACGGGTTTTGTATATTAAGTCATATACATTCCTAAGATATTTTATTTTATCATTGATCAAATATTTATGTAAATTTATACTAATTGCTATTCTATTTTTGATACATGTTGTTACACAGATTTATTGTGATAGGTAATCATTGTACCTATTTTGTATATATGTAAATTACCTATATTATTAACATAATTAGATTAAGGGTAATTTAAGCATAATTCTGATTTTGTTTTTACTGTGTACTTGTATCTTTTTAGCATTGATAAATTTTCATTCTTTTATTTTGTATCTTTTATTTGAGACCTATTTTGTTTTATTATATTTTATTTACTTTGTTTACAATCTTGTGCTGTTTCTCTGGTACGAGTTTCGCGCAAGCGACACGAGCTGAGCCCAGAAAAAGGATTTTGACGTAAGGAAAAATCTATTTCTGGGCGATTGGCTCGTGTCGCCAGCGAAATACCCCCCCTACCCATCCCTTCGCTCAAGATTGTCTGCTAATTCAGGATGGGGCCACTAGAGGCGCAGCAGTCGCAAGCATGATGGTGTAGTAGTAGTACGAGCTGCTCCCTCTGTGGGACGGCTCCCCTCTTGGAGGGTTTTGTAGTGGGAGATTTCTATTGGCATTTGGCTCGTGGTAGTGGTCTCAATCGCCTAGTGTTCATACCGACACCCTCCCTAGAGGGTGAGCGAGTCAGTCATACATGACCCTTTTCTTTATTTTATTTATTCTCTGGTATGTGTTAGTACATTTACCCTAGAAATAATAGATTAAAGGATATTTCGCTGGCGACACGAGCCAATCGCCCAGAAATAGATTTTTCCTTACGTCAAAATCCTTTTATTCTGTAGCTGTTTGCATATTTTTATATTTGAAAACTAAAGTATAATATGCAGCTGTTTGCATCTTCTAACATTACAAATTTCTCATTATACATACTGCTTCTGTTTGAATAATTTTATATTTAACTCTTTCATATTATACTGCAAGTTTTTGCATATTCTCTGCAAGTTTTTGCATATTATCATACTTAAAAAATCTCTAAAGTATACTTTACATTAATAAACTTAAGGATGTCTCTCTTAATTAAATATCTAAAAAATTTAGAATAAAACTACTGTGCTGAAAAGCTGTCAAGAAATATCAGACTATAAGGGGAATGTGTTCATATTTTTCTCTTCAAAATATGAATAAACTAAGCAGTTCAGCATTTACTTTAATCCTGCCAGCTTAAAAAGAAATATTTATAATTGCTAACTTTCTCAATACACTTTCACTGAAAGTATAAAATAAATATAATGCAAACCTTGACCTTCAGCAACAAAATCAATGAGAGAGAAAAAGACGGGTCACCTGACCAAGTTTAAGGAAACACATTCTGAAGTTGTTCCAACCTCAGCGACGAATGAATGGAAAGCAACTGAAGTCATTCCAACCTCAGCGAATGAATGGAAAGCAACTGAAGTCATTCCAACCTCAGCGAATGAATGGAAAGCAACTGAAGTCATTCCAACCTCAGCGAATGAATGGAAAGCAACTGAAGTCATTCCAACCTCAGCGGTAAATGAATGGAAAGCAACTGAAGTCATTTCAACCGCAGGGGCGAATGAATGGAAAGCAACTGAAGTCATTCCAACCTCAGCGGTGAATGAATGGAAAGCAACTGAAGTCATTCTAACCTCAGCGAATGAATGGAAAGCAATTGAAGTCATTCCAACGTCAGCGAATGAATGGAAAGCAACTGAAGTCATTCCAACCTCAGCGGTGAATGAATGGAAAGCAACTGTAGTCATTCCAACCTCAGCGGCGAATGAATGGAAAGCAACTGAAGTCATTCCAACCTCAGCGAATGAATGGAAAGCAACTGAAGTCATTCCAACCTCAGCGGTGAATGAATGGAAAGCAACTGAAGTCATTTCAACCTCAGCGGCGAATGAATGGAAAGCAACTGAAGTCATTCCAACCTCAGCGAATGAATGGAAAGCAACTGAAGTCATTCCAACCTCAGCGAATGAATGGAAAGCAAATGAAGTCATTTCAACCTTTGCGGTAAATGAATGGAAAGCAACTGAAGTCATTCCAACCTCAGCAAATGAATGGAAAGCAACTGAAGTCATTCCAACCTCTGCGGTAAATGAATGGAAAGCAATTGAAGTCATTCCAACCTCTGCGGTAAATGAATGGAAAGCAACTGAAGTCATTCCAACCTCTGCGGTAAATGAATGGAAAGCAACTGAAGTCATTCCAACCTCAGCGAATGAAATGGAAGCAAATTAAGGTCACCTTTCACCTTTGTGGTAAATGAATGGAAAGCAACTGAAAGTCATTCCAACCTCAGCAAAATGAAATGGAAAGCAACTGAAGTCATTCCAAACCTCTGCGGTAAATGAATGGAAAGCAATTGAAGTCATTCCAACCTCTGCAGTAAATGAATGGAAAGCAATTGAAGTCATTCCAACCTCTGCGGTAAATGAATGGAAAGCAATTGAAGTCATTCCAACCTCTGCGGTAAATGAATGGAAAGCAACTGAAGTCATTCCAACCTCAGCGAATGAATGGAAAGCAACTGAAGTCATTCCAACCTATGCGGTAAATGAATGGAAAGCAAATGAAGTCATTCCAACCTCAGCGAATGAATGGAAAGCTAATGAAGTCATTCCAACCTCTGCGGTAAATGAATGGAAAGCAACTGAAGTATTCAAACCTCAGCGGAAAATGAATGGAAAGCAACTGAAGTCATTCCAACCTCAGCGGAGAAATAATGGAAAGCAACTGTAGTCCTTCCAACCTCAGCAGTGAATGAATGGAAAGCAACTGAAGTCATTCCAACCTCAGCGGAAAATAAATGGAAAGTAACTGAAGTCCTTCCAACCTCAGCGGAAAATGAATGGAAAGCAACTGAAGTCATTCCAACCTCAGCGGAAAATGAATGGAAAGTAACTGAAGTCCTTCCAACCTCAGCGCCGAATGAATGGAAAGCAACTGAAGTCATTCCAACCTCAGCGGCGAATGAATGGAAAATCCCCAAAGCAACTGAATTCCCTCCTTCCAACCTCAGCGAATGAATGGAAAGCAACTGAAGTCATTCCAACCTCAGCGGCAAATGAATGGAAAGCAACTGAAGTCATTCCAACCTCAGCGAATGAATGGAAAGCAACTGAAGTCATTCCAACCTCAGCGAATGAATGGAAAGCAACTGAAGTCATTCCAACCTCAGCGGTGAATGAATGGAAAGCAACTGAAGTCATTTCAACCTCAGGGGCGAATGAATGGAAAGCAACTGAAGTCATTCCAACCTCAGCGGCGAATGAATGGAAAGCAACTGAAGTCATTTCAACCTCAGCGGCAAATGAATGGAAAGCAACTGAAGTCATTCCAACCTCAGCGAATGAATGGAAAGCAATTGAAGTCATTCCAACCTCAGCGAATGAATGGAAAGCAACTGAAGTCATTCCAACCTCAGCAGTGAATGAATGGAAAGCAACTGAAGTCATTCCAACCTCAGCGAATGAATGGAAAGCAACTGAAGTCATTCCAACCTCAGCGAATGAATGGAAAGCAACTGAAGTCATTCCAACCTCAGCGGCGAATGAATGGAAAGCAACTGAAGTCATTCCAACCTCAGCGAATGAATGGAAAGCAACTGAAGTCATTCCAACCTCAGTGAATGAATGGAAAGCAACTGAAGTCATTCCAACCTCAGCGGTGAATGAATGGAAAGCAACTGAAGTCATTTAAACCTCAGCGGCGAATGAATGGAAAGCAACTGAAGTCATTCCAACCTCAGCGAATGAATGGAAAGCAACTGAAGTCATTCCAACCTCTGCGGTGAATGAATGGAAAGCAACTGAAGTCATTCCAACCTCAGCGAATGAATGGAAAGCAAATGAAGTCATTTCAACCTTTGCGGTAAATGAATGGAAAGCAACTGAAGTCATTCCAACCTCAGCAAATGAATGGAAAGCAACTGAAGTCATTGCCAACCTCTGCGGTAAATGAATGGAAAGCAATTGAAGTCATTCCAACCTCTGCGGTAAATGAATGGAAAGCAACTGAAGTCATTCCAACCTCTGCGGTAAATGAATGGAAAGCAACTGAAGTCATTCCAACCTCAGCGAATGAATGGAAAGCAAATTAAGTCATTTCAACCTTTGTGGTAAATGAATGGAAAGCAACTGAAGTCATTCCAACCTCAGCAAATGAATGGAAAGCAACTGAAGTCATTCCAACCTCTGCGGTAAATGAATGGAAAGCAATTGAAGTCATTCCAACCTCTGCAGTAAATGAATGGAAAGCAATTGAAGTCATTCCAACCTCTGCGGTAAATGAATGGAAAGCAATTGAAGTCATTCCAACCTCTGCGGTAAATGAATGGAAAGCAACTGAAGTCATTCCAACCTCAGCGAATGAATGGAAAGCAACTGAAGTCATTCCAACCTATGCGGTAAATGAATGGAAAGCAAATGAAGTCATTCCAACCTCAGCGAATGAATGGAAAGCTAATGAAGTCATTCCAACCTCTGCGGTAAATGAATGGAAAGCAACTGAAGTATTCAAACCTCAGCGGAAAATGAATGGAAAGCAACTGAAGTCATTCCAACCTCAGCGGAGAAATAATGGAAAGCAACTGTTATTGCCTCCAATTACCACCTCAGCAGTGAATGATGGAAAGCAACTGAAGTCATTCCAACAACCTCAGCGAAAATCAATGGAAAGTAACTGAAGTCCTTCCAACCTCAGTCGGAAAATGAATGAAAGCAACTGAAGTCCATTCCAACCTCAGCGAAAATGAATGGAAAGTAACTGAAGTCCTTCCAACCTCAGCGCCGAATGAATGGAAAGCAACTGAAGTCATTCCAACCTCAGCGGCGAATGAATGGAAAGCAACTGAAGTCCTTCCAACCTCAGCGAATGAATGGAAAGCAACTGAAGTCATTCCAACCTCAGCGAATGAATGGAAAGCAACTGAAGTCATTCCAACCTCAGCGAATGAATGGAAAGCAACTGAAGTCATTCCAACCTCAGCGAATGAATGGAAAGCAACTGAAGTCATTCCAACCTCAGCGGTGAATGAATGGAAAGCAACTGAAGTCATTCCAACCTCAGCGGCGAATGAATGGAAAGCAACTGAAGTCATTCCAACCTCAGCGAATGAATGGAAAGCAACTGAAGTCATTCCAACCTCAGCGAATGAATGGAAAGCAACTGAAGTCATTCCAACCTCAGCGGTGAATGAATGGAAAGCAACTGAAGTCATTTAAACCTCAGCGGCGAATGAATGGAAAGCAACTGAAGTCATTCCAACCTCAGCGAATGAATGGAAAGCAACTAAGTCATTCCAACCTCTGCGGTGAATGAATGGAAAGCAACTGAAGTCATTCCAACCTCGAGCGAATGAATGGAAAGCAAATGAAGTCATTTCAACCTTTGCGGTAAATGAATGGAAAGCAACTGAAGTCATTCCAACCTCAGCAAATGAATGGAAAGCAACTGAAGTCATTCCAACCTCTGCAGTAAATGAATGGAAAGCAATTGAAGTCATTCCAACCTCTGCGGTAAATGAATGGAAAGCAATTGAAGTCATTCCAACCCCTGCGGTAAATGAATGGAAAGCAACTGAAGTCATTCCAACCTCTGTGGTAAATGGAATGGAAAGCCAACTGAAAGTCCATTCAACCTCAGGAATGAATTGGAAAGCAAATAAGTCCATTTCAACCTTTGCGGTAAATGAATGGAAGCAACTGAAAGTCATTCCAACCTCAGCGGAATGACAAATGGAAAGCACTAAGTCATTTCCAACAATCCTTTGCAGGTAAATGAATGGAAAGCAATGAAGTCATTCCAACCTCTGCAGTAAATGAAATGGGAACGCAATTTGAAGTCATTCTAAAAAAAAAAAAAAAAAAAAAAATTCCCAACCTCTGCGGTAATTGAATGGAAAGCAACTTGCAAGTCATTCCAACCTCAGCGAATGGAATGGAAAGCAACTGAAAGTCATTCCAACCCTCTGCGTTAAATGGATCAAAGCAATTGAAGTCCATTCCTAACCTCCCTGCAGGTAAATGGAATGGAAAGCAAATGAAGTCCTTCCAACCTCAGCGGAAATGAATGGAAAGCAACTGAATTCCAAATTCCCAACCTCAGCGGAAAATGAATGGAAAGCTAACTGAAGTCCATTCCACCTCAAAAGCAAGCTAATGGAATGGAAAGCAACTGAAGTCCTTCCAACCTCAGCCGGCGAATGAATGGAAAGCAACCGAAGTCATTCCAAACCTTCCGCGGAACAAATGGAATGGAAATTAACTGAAGTCATCCACCTCAAAGCCAAATGAATTGCCAATCACTGAAGTCAATTCCAACCTTCAAGCGAATGAATGGAAACAACTGAAGTCTTCCCACCTAAGCGGCGAATGAATGGAAAGCAACCGAAGTCATTCCAACCTCAGCGGAAAATGAATGGAAAGTAACTGAAGTCATTTCCACCTCAGCAAATGAATGGAAAGCAACTGAAGTCATTCCAACCTCAGCGAATGAATGGAAAGCAACTGAAGTCATTCCAACCTCTGCAGCAAATGAATGGAAAGCAACTGAAGTCATTCCAACCTCAGCGAAATGAATGGAAAGCAACTGAAGTCATTCCAACCTCAGCGAATGAATGGAAAGCAACTGAAGTCATTCCAACCTCAGCAGAAAATGAATGGAAAGCAACTGAAGTCATTCCAACCTCTGCGCCCAATGAATGGAAAGCCACTGAAGTCATTCCAACCTCTGCGCCCAATGAATGGAAAGCCACTGAAGTCATTCCAACCTCTGTGAATGAATGGAAAGCAACTGAAGTCATTCCAACCTCTGCGCCCAATGAATGGAAAGCACATGAAGTCATTCAACCTCTGTGAAATGAATGGAAAGCAACTGAAGTCATTCCAACCTCAGTAAATGAATGGAAAGCAACTGAAGTCATTCCAACCTCAGTGAATGAATGGAAAGCAACTGAAGTCATTCCAACCTCTGTGAATGAATGGAAAGCAACTGAAGTCATTCCAACCTCTGTGAATGAATGGAAAGCAACTGAAGTCATTCCAACCTCAGCAAATGAATGGAAAGCAACTGAAGTCATTCCAACCTCAGCGAATGAATGGAAAGCAACTGAAGTCATTCCAACCTCTGTGAATGAATGGAAAGCAACTGAAGTCATTCCAACCTCTGTGAATAAATGGAAAGCAACTGGAAGTCATTCCAAACCTCTGAACTGGAAAGTCATTTCCAACCAATCATGTGAATGATGAAATCAACTGAAGTCATTCCAACCTCAGTGAATGAATGGAAAGCAACTGAAGTCATTCCAACCTCAGCGAATGAATGGAAAGCAACTGAAGTCATTCCAACCTCAGCGGAAAATGAATGGAAAGCAACTGAAGTCATTCCAACCTCTGCGCCCAATGAATGGAAAGCCACTGATGTCATTCCAACCTCAGCAAATGAATGGAAAGCAACTGAAGTCATTCCCACCTCAACGAATGAATGGAAAGCCACTGAAGTCATTCCAACCTCAGCAAATGAATGGAAAGCAATTGAAGTCATTCCAACCTCAACGAATGAATGGAAAGCAACTGAAGTCATTCTCACCTCAGCAGCTAATGAATGGAAAGCAACTGAAGTCATTCCAACCTCAACGAATGAATGGAAAGCAACTGAAGTCATTCTCACCTCAGCAGCTAATGAATGGAAAGCCAACCTGAAGTAATTCCTAACCTCAGCAGAAATGAATTGGAAACAACTGAAGTCATTCCAAACAGCAGGCGAATGAATGGAAAGCAAAATGAAGTCATTCCAACCTCAGCAGCGAATGAATGTAAAGCACTGAAGTCATTCCAACCTCAGCCAGCGAATGAATGTAAAGCAACTGAAGTCATTCCAACCTCAGCAGCGAATGAATGTAAAGCAACTGAAGTCATTCCAACCTCAGCAGCGAATGAATGGAAAGCAACTGAAGTCATTCCAACCTCAGAAGCGAATGAATTGGGAAAGCCAAACGGAAGTCATTCCAACCTCAGCGGGCGAATGAATGTAAAGCAACTGAAGTCATTCCAACCTCAGCAGCGAATGAATGTTTTAAAGCAACTGAAGTCATTCCAACCTCAGCAGCGCAATGAATTGTCAAAGCCAACGAAGTCATTTCCAATCCGCAGCGAATGAATGGAAAGCAACTGAAGTCATTCCAACCTCAGCAGCGAATGAATGTAAAGCAACTGAAGTCATTCCAACCTCAGCAGCGAATGAATGTAAAGCAACTGAAGTCATTCCAACCTCAGCAGCGAATGAATGGAAAGCAACTGAAGTCATTCCAACCTCAGCAGCGAATGAATGGAAAGCAAACTGAAGTCATTCCCAACCTCAGCAGCGAACTGAATGTAAAGAACTGAAAGTCCAATACAAACCTCAGCAGCGAATGAATGGAAAGCAACTGAAGTCATTCCAACCCCAGCAGCGAATGAATGGAAAGCAACTGAAGTCACGAATGAATGTAGAGCAACTGAAGTCATTCCAACCTTAGCAAATGAATGGAAAAGTCCAACACACCTGATAATTTTGTCTAAAAGTAAATTTACAAATTCTATAAATTAGTGAAACTGTTTAGAAATATGCAATCCTTCAATATGGAGTTAATGTAGAAACAATATTCAACTGCCTACAAGCCTTCTTACCTTTCTTCCCAGACTCCGATGTATACTTTATCTTCAGAGTTCGCACCTTGAAATCCGGGCAAACCTGACGAGCTTTAACGTACGACACTGTGACATTGCCAAACTGCTTCTCCTCATTCTCTGCATTGACCCAATAACATTCGCATTTGTGCTGCAGAGGGGTAAAGAAAAGGGTCAGTTGAGCAACTATCGTCTCGATAATACTATCACAGTTGAGAGTTCTTGCATGTGATATGCATTTCCCTCTAATTAGATGGTCACCTTATTCAATTGAAAATAGCAGTTTTGAACTAACCTTCCCTCCTTCGGTCTCATTAGAGGCCATAATAATGACCTGGACATCACAGTCGACCACCATCCGCCAGAAGTCATGGGTCGTGTGTGGCAGTGGCCCCTGAAAAGGAAAAGAGAGTGGGGTGGGGTGTGTGGTATACTGTATCACAGGAAAAACTTGACAGGAAACGACAGAGTACTAAGTACCTTCCTGTAATAAATGCATCTTCGGGCCGTGTTAATCTTACACGAGAGTACTCGAAACTCTATCGTTTCTTTCCAAGATTTTTCTGTGGCTTTAGATGATCAAGAATTTACGAGCATATTTTAGTGATGTTTAGCATATGTATAGATATATAGACATAGATTCTCTCTCTCTCTCTCTCTCTCTCTCTCTCTCTTCCTCTCCTCTCTCCTCGTCTATCCTCTCTCTCTCTCCACAAGTATTAGACAGGAGTGGCTCCCGGGAAAAAAAATGGTCACTCTCATATACACACTTTTAACTGCTAAACTGTGGATGTGAAACTCCTGAGCTGAATTCAAGTTTCTAAAAAATGACTGTTCTTTCTATCAGTCCTTCTCTCAGCTGTGCTATATTCTCAATCAAAGCTGCAACCATGCACGTCAATATTGCACTTTAGTGTCGTTACGCCCATTTAATTCCAGTCTGTTCCTCTTGTCATCTTTACTCAGATATAAATGAACAATTATTTCCTTTCACCCATTCTATCGGAAACTTTTTCCTTCATCCAGAGATATTGCAAACACACACACACACACACACACACACACACACACATACACATATATATATAGACGATCTATCGCTAAAGCATGCGATATTTCATGTTGTCGTACAGTCGGAGGAAGAAATGAAAAAGAGTTGACCAAGCGCTTTCGTGTTTTTTTTTCACACTTCAAAAATTCATTATTTGTGACAGACACCTCTGTGGCAGCAATACATAAACATAAAAACTATCGTACTGCTATTCAAAAACTAATTGTCTAGAAATGTTGTTTACAAGTAGTTCATCCAGTTTGTACATCCCGGGGATGCTGTTGATCAAATCCACACGATTTTTCCTTATTATACATGACTCAACAATATTGTTTGTGATGTCTTTACAAAACATGATCTCTTTCGCTCCTTTCCAATTCATGGTGTGGTTGCACTCATACATATGTTGAAATAAACTGCTTGCATTATTCCCCGTTCTGACATTATATGTTGTTTTAACTTTGTTTCGAGATCCTTTCCACTTTGTCCCACATGTACATTTTATGACACTGATTGCGGGGGATCTCAGATATGCAGTCACTCTTCTGTAGGGGGGAATTCCTGATTAATAAGTTCTTCCTAACAGCATTAAATACCCTAGTACCTTCTATAAAATTCACCATGGAAAGTGAAGTAGATAACAAGTTGGCGTTTTTAGATGTTTTAATTGCGAGGAATGATAGAAATTTTAGATTTTCTGTGTACAGGTAGTCTACAAATGTAGATTCCTACATACATTTTTATTCTAACCATCATCCAAGAACGAAGATGATGGTATTTTCTTCTATGTTTTTAAGGGCACTGCGGGTCAGTTGCCTTGAATTCCTGGAAGCTGAGCTTCAGAAGGTCAGAGACATTGCAACAAGTCTTAGGTACCCTTGAGATTTTACTGATAGGACTTTCTGTAAAGCAAGAAAAATATTTTATATAGTTGTTCGTAAGAGTGATTTTAATATGAAAAACCTCCTTGTTTTACCATACTGTAACCAGTTTATGGCCACCCCTGGGCTGTTGAGGCCATTTAACGTTAATGTCATATTTATGAACTATGTACTTAAGAACTTATTAATCAGGAATTCCCTCCTACAGAAGAGTGGCTGCATATATCAGATCCCCCGCAATCAGTGTCATAAAATGTACACGTGGGACAAAGTGGAAAGGATCTCGAAACAAGATTGAAACAACATAAATATAATGTCAGAACGGGGAATAATGCAAGTAGTTTGTTTCAACATATGAATGAGTGCAACCACACCATGAATTGGAAAGGAGCGAAAGAGATCATGTTTTGTAAAGACATGACAAAACGAAACATTGTTGAGTCATGTATAATAAGGAAAAATCGTGTGGATTTGATCAACAGCATCCCCGGGATGTACAAACTGGATGAACTACTTGTAAACAAAATGTCAAGACAATTAGTTTTTGAATAGCAGTACGATAGTTTTTATGTTTATGTATCGCTGCCACAGAGGTGTCTTTGTCACAAATAATAAATTTTTGTATCACTTGACCCTGAGGAGGTGTGAAAAAAATACACGAAAGCACTTGCTCAACTACTTCTATTCCTTCCTCAAGCTGTATGACAATAGAGGATATATATAATATATATATATATATATATTAATAAAAATATATAATATATTATATATATATATTATATATTTATAAATAAAAAATATATAATATATACATACATACATACATAATAGATATATATAGATAGTGATATATTGTATAAATAAAAAATATAAAAAGAATATAAAAACAATTTTTTTAACAAAAAAAATACATACATAATATCGATATATATATATATATGATATATATATCATATATTTATATATATAATATAGCCATTACATACATATATATAATATTATAATATATATATATATTTATATATATATATATATATATATATATATAAGCATGGATAAGTGATAGTGTAAAAATTCACTCTTTCACGGTACTGAGAAAGAATACGGAGAGAGAGAGAGAGAGAGAGAGAGAGAGAGAGAGAATGGCATTAATTGTTCTCACCTGGGAGGCGATATACGCCTTGGAGCCACTGGCGCCCCTGATGTAGTTGGCATTGATGTAATCACTGCCGGGCACGCCGGGGTAGGAACTCAAAGCTACACGGGTGTAGTCATCTGAAAGATAGAGAGAGAGAGAAAACAAATTTTAATAACAGCAACTATAATTATAGGAGGATTATTCATCTGAAAGAGAGAGAGAGAAAAAACCAACATTTTAATGACAGCAACTATAATTATAGGAGGGTTATTCTTGGAATTACCTGGAAGTTCCATCATTATTTCGGGGTTGCAAGAAGGAATGCGTCAATTACCCCTTCATTATGTCTTTCGAGGAACGCCAACTTATTATTTCTCGTATTTAAACAATGATAACTATGCAGCAAGGACGCTAAGAGAGAGAAGTGATTGTTTCTGGAACTCCGTAGCAGTGTCTCTTCAAAGGAATTCACAAGCGGAACTTGTAGGTGCAATAAGGACATATAAGTGAATTTTATTTGATACAGACTTTCATTGCTTCTTATTTCTTTTCTTTGTGTATTTTAAAATTTAAGAACCAAAACGACGTTGTATGTAACTAGCAACAATTTTGATATGTGTATGTAAATAAATATATATGCATATTTGACACACACACACACACACACACACACACACACACACACATATATATATATATATATATATATATATATATATATAATATATATATATATATATAATTCATCAGCTAATCTAAAAAAAAAGATTCAACATTCTTCATAATTAGCCATTAAACAAATTATTATATACCGAATCCTTCATACTCTCAATTTAACTCGTGTTCAATTAATATTACCTAATGAAAACAGCTAAAAAAAAAAAAAGGTTATTTTATAAGAAAACTTAAAGTACTACAACCAAAACCATAAAAAAAGCAACTTGGTCGTTTCCCTTGGGCGCCACACGTAAGACACACTCGCTTAATGATTGTAATCGTCAAACCTCCCTTTTTCAGTCAACATAATATGTTCTCTGTGAATTTTCAACGCTGAAACACACGCACACCCACACTGCAAAGATGGCAAACTTGTCGGGAAATCCATACGTGGATTTCTCAACGCTGAGTCAACAAGCTTACTACATAGAAACACATCTTATGTCTGTTTGTATGGTGTTTTTACGTTGCATGGACCCTCCAGTGGTTATTCAGCAACGGGACCAACGGCTTTGTACGTGACTTCCGAACCACGTCGAGAGTGAATTTCTACCACCAGAAATACACACATCTCTCACACCTCAATGGAATGCCCGAGAATCGAACTTGCGGCCACCGAGGTGGCAGGCCAACACCATACCGACCACGCCATTGGGGAGGCGCTAGAAACACAACAGTTTCCTTAGTCTTCTTTCCTTTCGTTTGTTAAGGTTACCTAAGGTCTGAAATTAAAATTAAGATTCATTCCCATTAAATCTATAATATAGAGTCAAATCCAGTGGCATGTTCTAGGAATAATGTAGTAGATTTTCATTCCAAATCACACGGGAATTCTCGCGAGAAACACGTCCAGCTATTAACGAGAACGAGGCGTGATCCGACCTCCAACTTACCCAGAGCACGTGCGGTAAAATCTATGGTCAAAGAGAACGTTGTTTCAACACCGAAAATTAAAATAAATACGCTATACTCTATTAGACATAAATATTCTGTACTGTTTAACAAGCACATTATTCATTTTTTTCATTTTCATTCTAATAAATAAATCATCAATATCCTATCCTAAAATTCCTGTATCTTTGACTCAAAGCGAAACGTCTCTTCAGACCTTTCTAGGCTTTGCCATAGGGCTTTCCTAACACCCCCCCCCCCTCCCCCCCCCCCCAAACAACAACAACAACTCCCCGAATAAGCGAAAATGGTCTGGAAACCGAGATAAACAATACCTCATTTACCTGTTGAATGGCAGGAAGCACTATTGAAGGAAAAAAATGAAAGCACTCGACAGCAAAAACGAGAGCGGCAGCACAAACAAATACATAAGTGCGGCGAGACAGCACGTCTGACGGGCAAAAGTTGAAAAATAGGGTTGGAAAAAATACTCTAGCTAACCAATAACACCTGCTTGAATCTATTGCCAAAACTGTACGTGTGTGTATGAGAGAGAGATCCTGATAAATTTCCATTACATTACAATCTCTCTCTCTCACTGCATATATATATAATATATATATATATATATATATATATATATATATATATATATATATATATATATATAGTTGTTGTTGCTGTTGTTTGGGGGGAGGAGGGGTTAGGAAAGCCCTTATGGCAAAGCTTAGAAAGGTCTGAAAAAGACGTTCGCTTTGAGTCAAAGATATATATATATATATATATATAATATATGCTGTCACAGCCAAACAGCTGAAGACGAAGATGTTGTATACTTTGTCTCTGTCATCATCATCTTCTTCTTCTTCTTCTTCTTCTTCTTCTTCTTCTTCTTCTTCTTCTTCCCAAGTGCCATTTTCTTGCGGCACTCCAACAGCGGGGATGGCAACATGCACTCGGCATACCTGCCCCTCTTGCACTCTTGCATTAGCAACAGCTTCAGTTTCGTCCAGATTACCTGCGGTCGCAAATTGCTCCCTTTATTTCTTCTCCTCGAGGTATTAAGGCCACGCCTTTCCT
Organism: Macrobrachium nipponense; assembly: GCF_015104395.2. NCBI lineage: Eukaryota > Metazoa > Arthropoda > Malacostraca > Decapoda > Palaemonidae > Macrobrachium > Macrobrachium nipponense. Next base: position 32,444,322 of record NC_087201.1, on the reverse strand, counting down.
CGTTACAATGAAGGCCAACATCTCGTGATCGCATGTTACCGGTATGGTAAAGTCCAGGGGTCCTTAACGGTGGGGGGGGGGGGGGAGGAGGAGGAGGAAGGGGGTATGAGAACCACATGCTGGGGGTATGGGACTTAATCTCTAAATGTCTGTATATAGTTTATTTGAATGCGTCAATGTATACATGGGTACAATCTGTAAATAAATAACTATGCAAAACTATAAATGCTTTTCTTGTATGTCCTATTCCTAGCTATTCATACCTAAAGTATGTATGAAACTAAGTATATTAAGTTATATTGTTCACAAATAGGACTTGAATGGACTTAAGCAAAGGGGGTTATGGACCCATATTGGGCAATTCATTGGGGTCTTCTGGAGTCCTCAAAAGGTTAAGAAACCTTGTTCAAACCTTCGTTAAAATCATTAACAAAATGTTAAGGTGTTTTGCGATAAGGATCCAATAAAAGTTAAGGAGGTGGTTACTGTTATTCTCCCTGGTTTGTTATCTAGATCAAAAATAAATAACAACAAGCCTATAGGTCCAGCCAGCCGGTTGGTTGACACGCTGACAGGTCCCGTAAGGAACGGAAATCACAAGAAAGCCGCCATGAGGCCAAAAAACAGAACCGTGGCAATGGTTCCGTCGCAGCAGGAAGAGCCAGACCGGAACCTTCGGCATCATTGCCTAGTTCCAGGCAAAAGGATGGATGGGCCGTGGTGCGTTTCTGTTATAGGAAAAGGCAACAATCTCTCTCTCTCTCTCTCTCTCTCTCTCTCTCTCTCTCTCTCTCTCTCTCCACGACTCTGGAAGGGCAAAGACCGAATCGTCAAGTCATAATGACTGAAAAACATTTTGATGAGAGTCACGAAATCAATTCCATGATTGCCATTTGAGGACCACTGTTTCTCCCGAAACCTATCTGAATATATGAAGCTTATTTTTTTTCACACTGTTTACGCATATGGACACTGAATGAGAAGAACTGGCGGCAAAATGATATTGTAATTAGCAATTGTATAATAATAAATAAACCATAACTATCCTATCCTAAAGTCCTTGTGTCTTCAACTCAATGCGAAACACCTTCTTCAGACCTTTTGAGGTTCTTCCACAGACCTTTCCTACCAACCCAAAAAGAAGAAGAAAAACAACAAAGTAGTTCGTAGGCTGTCTCCCCGAGTAAGTGAAAATATCAATAAATGAGGAGGGTAACATCAGAAACACAATACGGGAAGTATTCAGGGTTAATCTAGAAGTATAAAAATAAATAACTAAACAAAAGAAAGGAAGAAACTACCTTACAAACGGAACAGCTAGTAAAATAAAGATTCATTCATACCTGAAGACGCAACATTCAAAATTAATTCTAGACCATAGGTCAACATCCTGGAGGTTGTGAACGAACGGGTGACATTCTATGTATACATTAAATTCTTTCACTCAACATCCGCGTCTGCTGCGCATACGTGCGAATCTGCCCCTTGAACAATTTGTTACCTTCCATGAAGTAATCCTGATTCGGTGACTTGCGCAAATCTAAATATTTCAATTAGCCAGTTGGATCAAATGTACACAAACAGTGGAGGGGGAAAAAAAAGGAAAATAAAAATGGATATACTGCTCAATATTTAATCATACCATTCCTGGCACTAGACAGAAATTCTTGCACGGAAACGTTAACGTGTCTAACTAGAAGATAGGAAGGAACAAGGCGTGAGCCGACCTCCAGCTTAGTCGGGGGCGCGTGCTAAAATTTACAGGCGCAAATAGAGCGTTGTTTCACCGACGAAAATTAAAAGAACCGAAATCTAGGACCAACTAAACCATAATCCGAAGTTATAGCAAATTCACACCACCCGTGCATCTGATATCTAGGCCCCTCCCTTACGACGCTCCTGATTGGCTGTTAATAAACCAATCACAGGTCTGGAAACTCTCCACAGTCTCTCTCTCGAGAGAGTTCACACAGGCAGGATGTATGTTCCACCTCTCCTGAGGGATACTTTCGAAAGACGTATTCCTCAGGAGAGGTGGACCATACATCCTGCTTATGTGAACTCTCGAGAGAGACTGAGGAGAGTTTCCAGCCCTGTGATTGCCTTATCAACAGCCAATCAGGAGCGTCACAAGAGGGAGAGTACATGATAATTGCATTGTATTTCCAAATACAGCAGCAGCTCTTTAATTAAACTGGGACTAAACCTTGTGAAGAATCAGAATACTTAGTGAGCAAGAGGACGTGAGCCGACCTCCAGCTTACTCGGGGCGCGTGCTAAAATCTACGGGCAAATAGCGCATTGTTTCATCATAGAAAATTGAAATAATTACGCTATCTAACCTTAAATAAAATTTTCAAAAATACTGTGGCTAGAGGGCTGCAATTTAGTATGTTTGATGATCAACATAACAAATTGCAGCCCTCTAGCCTCAGCAGTTTTTAAGATCTGAGGGCGGAGAGAAAAAGTGCAGGCGGACTGACAAATAGCCATTTCAATAGTTTTCTTTTACAGAAAATTAAAAAGGAAAAGTACCTAGCGCGTAAGCTACGCATTAGGTTACTCCACACACACACACACACACACACACAGAGAGAGAGAGAGAGAGAGAGAGAGAGAGAGAGAGAGAGAGAGAGAGAGATTGACTATCGAGACTCGAGTGTCTGAATAGCATATAGACTGTAGGACAACGAGTAATCCTGGGACTTCTGAGAGAGAGAGAGAGAGAGAGAGAGAGAGAGAGAGAGAGTACTACATCTTGTTTATAGGCCTAGTCAATCCTCTCTCTAATTTTTTTATTATTTTTATTTTATTTACAAACATATCGTAACTGGGACAGTTTCAGTAACGGGGCACGGACATTAATAGTAAGTCATAAACCTCAAAGGGGATCCCACCTGTTGCTCTCTCTCTCTCTCTCTCTCTCTCTCTCTCTCTCTCTCTCTCTCTCTCTCTCTCTCTCACACGCACGCTCACACATACATACATTCGCGCGTCATGTTGCAAATAAGTATTATTCACTCTCAATGAAGTAAAGTTGTAGATGTATGAGTGACGAGATGACTTACTGACGCCACAAGCATTCCATATGAGTCACTACGAAATTTATCAGTAAGTTCAAGCGGCTGTGATGAACACTGCAAATTTGCCAATTTTTTTGATCAATCTTTTAATTGGACATCAAACGCTTATAAGAAAAAACTATAATTAAAAAAAAAAAACCTATACCTATTCGAAACTCATTCTCGCTCTCTCTCTGCCTCTCTTTCTCTCTCTCTCACATGCACACACACAAACACGCATGAATCCTACAGTGTAATAAGCAACACGTATCCATACATGAATTTATTTTGTGTGAAACGATGTTCTACGAAAAAAGAGCGCCGCGCTCCGTCGCCATAATGAAGCAACATCAAGCAACAATATGTCTGTTATAAGTTATCAGCCTGATGTAATTACAAAACTCCTTGGACGCTCGAAGTCATTTTTGACAGGAAGGATGTGTTATCAATATGATAACATGTCACGTCTACAGAGTACTCGGACGGAATTTTAGCTTGAAATGGTACATAAGACGAGAGAGAGAGAGAGAGAGAGAGAGAGAGAGAGAGAGAGAGAGAGAGAGAGAGAGAGAGAGAGAGAGAGAGCGTTATTTCTAGATAAAGCAACTCCAAAACAGAATTTCCTAAGAACTGCCCAGAATCTCTCAAACATTCCGATTAGACGCTGATTTCATATCACGAGGCGTTTCCTCTTGAACACAGGTGTCGATGATGCAATTGTTACAATCATAAGTAATTTATCATTAACATTATAGCATTACTTGATAACTCGGGAAAATATGCCACTTATCCTCAAAAGTAAAGCGATCGCTTCTTCTATCCTATGGCCCCAATGAAGGACTCCGATGTAAGATTGGGAAGTACTGGACGTCTGTTTTGAAAATAAAACCAGGGAAAGAAATCGGCTTGAAATGACGCTGAGAATAATGAAACATTCAGTCAAAATCGGAAACTTCAATCTATAAAAGAAAATGATAACTGTTCGCATAGTGAAACTGGCGTATACTGCTGTTAAAAAACCAAGTAAGAAATGCACCGAAGCTCCTTTGGCGCAAACAAGTTTCTTTTTGTCTAGCGTATAATGCTGTATGAAACTCTCCGCTACTACTACGTGGTGGCCTGTGTTGTTGGCACCTGTATGGTTGCCAGACGCACGAACAAGGCCCACTTTAACCTTAAATAAAAACAAAAACGACTGAGGCTAGAAGGGTGACATTTGGTAGGTTTCATGACTGGAGGGTGGATGATCAACAAACCAATTTACAGCCCACGAGCCTCAGTATAGACTTTAAGATCTGAGGGCGGCAGAACAAAGTGCGGACGGACAGACAAATATCCATCTCGATAGTTTTCTTCTACAGACAACTAGAATGTTTGGAAAGAAAGAGGCATCAAACAGAGTGGACCGAATTTTCAGCAGAAAGAGTCAGAGATACAAATAAGCAGATAACCTTAGAAAAGGTCCAGAAGCTCTCGAAAGAAAATGGCAGAGCGGTCCGCCTGGAGACGGCAGGCCAAGAGATAATTCCGAGTTTTACTGTGAACTACTCGAGGCGCTTGTCAGGTAACTGGAAAATCAACTCTGAAAAAAAAAGTAATACAAAATGGGACGAGTATCACATCCAGCGATGTAAGTTCAAACCTATGAGCGACAATGTTAAATCTGCCACAGAAATACCTTGCATCGCTTAGTTGGTTTGTGTTATGATCCACTACGATATGGCAACTCGAGAGAGAGAGAGAGAGAGAGAGAGATTCTCTTCCAGCCTTACGTGCAAGCAAGTTAGGCCCCCTAATCATGGGCGGCCGAGACAGTAGCGATTGTGGGCGTCGGTGCCCACAACCTGCAATAATTGATAGCCATGATATTGCCAAAGGCCCAGAAGCTCAGATCGAGAGAGAGAGAGAGAGAGAGAGAGAGAGAGAGAGAGAGAGAGAGAGAGAGAAGTCGCCCACTTCCACTGCCTCTGTTTAATGCCCAGCGCCAAGGTTCACCAGCGGAACTGAGCAGGTATCAATCAATGTAGTACGAGTAATAAGGTTGGCTTACGTAGCTCAGACATGCGTATTAGCACTCGTCTGAGCTGTCTGAAATGGATATATAAGTTGTGTGTGTGTATATACGTATATATGTATGTGCGTCCATTTCTTTTATAAAAAACAATATAAACACATACAACGTTACGTGGGTTAGGGTACGCTCCTCAATAACCAACATGTCAAACGTATAGTGACCCTTCTTACATCTGAGAGTTTCGAACGCAAAATACAACATTCGCTCTATGGTCCTACTTTGAGTAAGTTTTAAGCAGTCTCTCAATAAATGAGCGAGCTCCCTTATCCTTTGTATGCACGTATGTGTAATAGTAGGCTATGCCTTCTTTCTTCGACCGAGAAGGATTGCCAGTCTCTTTGGACGTACAAAATACGTGTGCTTGCGAGTAACTTACACTGCTATGTGTGCGTCTAATGGTCTATAGTATTGAACTGGATTCTCTTGTTCTCTTGGATGAAAGACGACAACTGACAACGCTTCACGAGATTAGTATCTCAGTAAGCGTCCTTAGGTGAGGTCATGTCCCCCAGTCTGGAAAGAGCATTCAAAAAGTTACGGGAACCAGTGAGTTAGGAATTCCCTGAGGCAAACATACAATAATTATACGACATGTCTGGTCTAGTGGTCAAGATCTGTAGATTAATTCCACACACATACACAGATATATATATATATATATATATATATATATATATATATATATATATATATATATATATATATATATATATATATATATATATATATATATATATATATATATATATATATACATATATATATATATATATACATATATATATATATATACATATATATATATATATATATATATATATATATATATATATATATATATATATATATATATATATATATATATATATATATATATATATATATATATATATATATATCACATTCCTACTTCGATTTCAAAAAAGAAAGTTGCCAAAAATATAATAATAAAAAGAACATATACACCAAGTTACGAATTATAAAAAGTGAATATTACGAAAATACGCCAAAAAAAAAAAAAAAAAAAAAAAAAAAAAAAAAAAAAAAAAACAAGAGTACGCGGGGGAAGATGGATGTCAGTAATGGCAATAAAGTATGACTAAATGTGAGGTTTCGTGGATCTTCCACCAAATTACGCCAGGATTTATTGGACAAGGGTCTCGGGTCCATCATCGCAGGGCAATAGATCTTTATTTTGACAAACGGTAATCCGATAGGAGGAGGAGGAGGAGGAGGACTTCGCCAGGGAGCAAGTGGTTCAAATCCACAAGACTACTTAGAAGAAGACGACGACGACAGTACACGGTGTCCATAAAGTCCCGGTACCATTACAAGCATTTATTGCTCGGAATGGTACTGGGACTTTATGGACACCTTGTATTAGCATTCGAAGACTGTTCCGTCAGAAATTTATTTGATTAACCGGATAAATAAATGAAGAGTACATAGACCGATGCATGAAAAATGAACGTTTTGCCCAACTGGATAAAGAACCATTCATAATGATAGGTATGTGCACTATCTGGGACCTATGAGGTCATTCAGCGCTGAAATGGAAATTGACAGTAAAAGGTTTGAAAGGTGTAACAAGAGGAAAACATTAAAGCAGCTGCACTTAATCGATTGTCAGGAGAGGGTGGAAAATAAGATGAAGAAAAGAGAATATGAAAGGAGGTACAGTAAACGGAACGAAAGTGGTTGCAGCTATAGGGACCGAAGGCACGTATCTTCCAGTCTGTATGTACCATTATAGCAAGCGACTCCAAACTCCAGTCCGTGCCTGTGTGAAAGAATAGTTTACTGCTTAAAAGATGCGAGCAAAGACATGAAATTTTTTTGTATTACTTTACAATTTTTTTTATTTTTTTTTTTTGCTCCGATTGGTCTACTAATGTTGAATTTGCAAGACTTCGTTTGTGCCAGCCATATAATTTTAATCCCAGTGGTTTCTTGAAGCCTTCATGGATAAGTTCCTTTCATCAAATCTCTTGTATAGGTGTATACAGCTGGCCTCGAAAGAAAAAGAAAATAAAATACCTGATAATGGGTCAACAAATAAAGACTACCGTATGACTCTTATGGTCAGGTACCACCTCCTCCTCCTCCTCCTCCTCCTCCTCCTCCTCCTCCTCCTCCTCCTCCTCCTCCTCCTCCTCCTCCTCCTCCTCCTCCTCCTCCTCCTCCTCCTCCTCCTCCTCCTCCTCCTTTGAACTGCTTTAAAGAAATGAGTAAATCCCTCAGTACAAATTGCGTCCTAATTCTCCTTAGAAGTATAAGCTTCTACAACACTCGTTCTGGAATTATTTTTAAGGTGATGAAGACGTATCCCTCAATGCAAATTCTAACAATTACGGAACGAGGCTATATCAGCTTATTAAGCAAGGAAGCCATCACCGCGTGAATTCAGGACGTTAAAACTTGAGGAATTCCGCTTGTTTTTCTCGTGCGAGGGTTTGGTCTTTTCCTGAAGGGGAAAGGAACAGAGCGGATTTTAAAGTATCGAAGCGCAACCTTTTCAAGTCTGGGTTGCAATTACCGATTGTTTACTGCTGCTGTGTAGGGAAAAACCACCTTCTTCCGCTCGGGGATTATTCGACTATTTTCTTTCCCATGGCCACAACGCTCGAAGTCGTTTGCCGCTGGCCAATACGACAGCAATCGTTATAATAAATAAATAAATAAATATATTATATACATATATACATATATATATATATATATATATATATATATATATATATATATAATGTGTGTTTGTGTGTGTGAAACTTTATCCAATGCGCTCTACCTCGGATTTAATATATTTTCGTATATGTTAACTGAAGGGGAAATTTTTTAGTCGATAATAATTTCGTCCTCTCGTCACTCGTTGGCCGAGTCCGTAACTCACTGAAGTCCTGATTTCTTCTCTGTGCGCTGGTTCGAATCCACGAGATGATGAAGTTATGATCAACTAAAAGATTCCCCTTCGGTTAACAGATTATGACATTAGATTAATTCCGAGGTAGAGCGAATTGGATATTAAAGGACATTTGTAATACACACACACACACACACACACGCACATATATATATATATAATATAATATATATATATAGATATTATATTTATATATATATATATATCGGTAATCAGCAGGGTCCATCAAACACATAAAGTCTTTAAACTCCAACGTATCTGCTGCTCCTCTATATCTAGCATAACTGAAGTCTTGGGTAGGTCTGCAATCTTGGTCATTCGTTCTTCCTTCTCCACTCTTATAGGTTGTTAGGCAATGGGTCTCTCCTTTACTTTTGAAACATTCTTGTGATGGTTTTTTAAAGTAAAGTTAATTCTTAAGTTAATTTTCTATGTTTTTATTTACATTTTAATGTTATTTATAATAGTTTTAATGAGTATGTTTTAATTTTACCACAGACTGAAGATGCATGAGTTATGTGCGAAACGTTTTTGTAATAAACCAAGGACTTTTTTTATATGTGTTTGATGGACCCTGTTGATTGCGATACGATATATCATCTGGAACTATATATATTATCTATCTATCTATCTATCTATTTATCTATATATATATATATATATATATATATATATATATATATATATATATATATATATCAAACAAATACTGTCTGAATTATATAACACACTGATGCTTTGGAATATTCCAAACAAATGTGAAGCATTACATGATCCACATATTAACTCGACACCACAGATCAACTTGCTAAGTTAAAAGGATTTTGAAGAATATTCTTACACGTGCTGGAGCCCGTTGCTGCTGTCTCCCCTAACCTCCCAATCCACTATCTACCCTGTCCCACCCAGGGCGGACAAACAGGTTTGCAGTAGAAGGGTGGACGTTGGATGTCTCCCCAAACCTCCCACCCCCATACCTACCCTATCCCATCCAGGGCGGACGAACAGGTTTGCAAGAGGAGGGTCATGTCTCCCCTTCTGTCACTCCACCCAGGGCGGACAAACAGGTTTGCAAGAGGAGGGTCATGTCTCCCCTTCTGTCACTCGGGGGGAGGGGGGAGGGGGGGGGGTGACAAACCTATTGCCTCCAAGATACATGGTAAACTATTCATAGGTTTTTGTATTTAGATTTCCTACATTATATAAAGACCTTCTGGTCATCCACAATTTCATTTCACAGCCTAGAAAATTATATTCCAAGTCAAGTTTTCTTTTTCAACATTGCGTTTTTTTTTTCCTACGACCCTAGATTCCTCTGCTTACTTCCTGCCCTGTTTACTAAGACTCCTTCCAGCAACCACAATGCCCTCAGGCATTTACTTTGTTTGTTTGTTTGTTTGTGTGGTGTTTTTACGTTGCATGGAACCAGTGGTTATTCAGCAACGGGACCAACGGCTTGACGTGACTTCCGAACCACGTCGAGATTGAACTTCCATCACCAGAAATACACATCTCTAACTCCTCAATGGAATGCCCGAGAATCGAACTCCGAGAATCGAACTCGCTACCACCGAGGTGGCAGACCAAGAACATACCGATCATGCCACCGAGGCGCTTCATTTATTTTAGCTGCGTCTGTATCTACGAAATTAGAGGTCATTCATGCCTCCATGCCATTCGAATTCCTCGACTTCTGGTCTTAATAAAAAAAAAAATGTTCTTTCAACATTTATATAACCTAATTCTTCCTAACTTACCAATCACTCAGTTCTTCTCTTCATGTGTAGTACTTGAAGGCTTTAGATGCCTCTATGAAAACTAACCTAGACTTTTTTTTTTTTTTTTTTTCTTTAATTCTTTCGTGTTCTTTCAGATCACATCTGTTTTCTTTTACCCCCAATTCTCCTCCTCTACAACACTGACATTCTATATTTACACTTTTCAATGTTTCTGTTCACGATATAGTAATAATAAAACGAGTGTGTTCCCAGAACCCTCGTCTTCGCACAATTAACTTTCACAGATCATTGTTTCCAAGCAGTTTACACGACTCGCTTGCCTTCGTGGTGCTTGGGGGGAGATGGGGGTGGGAGGGGGGGTGTAATGGTGGGGGGCTTCTTTCTGTGGAGTCTCTCTGGAATCTCTGGGTCATCCATTCAAAGTGGCTTGCAGAAATAAAATTCCATGAGGCTTTGTACGATTGAGACAAAGAGAGAGAGAGAGAGAGAGAGAGAGAGAGAGAGAGAGAGAGAGAGACTTTAAAGATTTCATCTTAACAGCCCAGGAAAAACACTCAACCGAATAAAGTTGATAGCTACACTAAATGCAATACCTTCTCTTTTCTTTCCCTTTGTTTTCGCTTGCTCGGGGAGTAAGCCTACAAATTACTTTGTTGTTGTTATTGCTCTTGCTGTTGTTGTTCTTGTTGAGGGAGTAGGAAAGCCCTATTGAAAAGCCTAAAAAGGTCTGAAAAAGGTGTTTCGAGTCGAGTTAAAGATACGGGAATTTTAGGATTGAATATTTATGATTTATTTATGAAAATTTAAAAAATAAAATCAAGAAAAACGTATCACTCATTGATGTCGCAATACCATGGGACAAGAGAAGTAGATAAGAGAGAAACAGAAAGATTTGATAAGTATCAAGACCTGAAAATAGAGATAAGAAGGATATGGGATATGCCAGTGGAAATTGTACCCATAATCATAGGAACACGAGGCGGCACGACCCCAAGATCCCTGAAAGGGAACCTGAAAAAACTATAGATGTAGCTCCAGGACTCATGCAGAAGAGTGTGCTCCTGGAAACAGCGAACATTGTGAGAAAAGTGATGGACTCCTATGGAGAAAGGATGCAACCCGGAACCCCCCCACAATATAAAATCGCCCAGTCGAATAGGATGACTGTGGTAGACCAAATTTATATATAATATTATATTATATATATATCTAAGGATGTACATATGTATATGTATATATATATATATATATTATATATATATATATATATATATATATATATATATAGTAGAGAGGAGAGAGAGAGAGAGAGAAGAGAGAGGAGAGAGAGCGAGAGAGAAGGGAGAGAGAGAGAGAGAGAGAGTTTGAATTTCAAGATGCACATTTTCTGCATTGATAAGTGAGAAAATGCTTATCCCTCAGAATTATTATTATCATTATTATTAGTGTTGTAGGACAAAAGTAAATGAGACATAAAAAATGTATATATATGAAAAAAACATGAAAAATGGTATGTCTGAAGAGAAAAGTAACTTTTTTTAACTTTAGCAAAAATAGTTAAAACGCTCTCAGCATTTGAACTTAGGAGAGAGAGAGAGAGAGATGAGAGAGGGATAAGAGAAGAGGAGAGAGAGAGAGAGGCCGTGTTCATGATAGCAGTGCAATCAACTACTGCGGACAGACTACCGACAAAACCATTAAGTAGTTTAGAACACTTACGGTCGGCCCATCGGCGAGCTGCGGTTACCGACATTAAAACAGAGAAAAAAAAAATAAAATGAAATAAAAAAAATAGCTTTACTGTAACAATTACTGTAGTCACTTAAGGTATACAGTTTTATAATCACGAATAATGCGTCTTACATGTTATAGACTGTGGTTGTGCTTAGGAACCAAGACTTCTCAAATTCTATACGACTGAAGAAGGGAACTCCAAAATAAAAGACCGCGAAAAAAAGAATTCTTTGAACAAAGCTCATTTCGTTTCATATAGTTTTCAGTTTACTCCTAAAGTCTCGTTATTCTAAAAAAAATTTTAATTCATAAATCATCTCTGGTTATACGTGAAATACACGTCAACAAATGCTATGCATTTCACTATTCTTGAGTCATCTTATATTTTTTGGAATAAGTTCTGAAAAGAATAACTAAACAGATAATGAGGAGCAATTCCAACGACAATAACACCCATCCGTACGAGTGACGTCACGCAAACGTCACTATTAAGCCCCACCCACCCATCTAAATTCTCTCTCTCTCTCTCTCTCTCTCGCACCCCGGGTTTCCAGAGCCTTGATCATAGATTTAAATGGTTAGGGGAGGACAGTTATTTCTTTCCTCTCCTTATTTGATGTCATTGAAACACTCCTTGCGACATGGCGGGGGGGGGGGGGCAGGGGGGGGTGTTGAAAAGTCTCAAATACAAATGCGTTCCCACAACCCCGTTGACAATTACGTGGCGTACTCGTCATAACTGCTCAGGTCAAATGCACCTGCGGGGGCCAGGCCGGGCGACTGCCTGCCATTGTCAAAATTCGACAAACGAAGAACAGGAAACGATAAAAAAAAATAAATAAATAAATAAAAAATAAAAATAATGTGCTGCTAAAAATATCCGTCCATATCACCAACTGCCTTACTATACTTTCTGTTACCATTGAAAGAAAATATACAACACAACATACACACCAATTTTTGAAGTGTAAATCATGGCTCAAGTGGCCGTAATTAGAGAAGAGAAGAGAGAGAGAGAGAGAGAGAGAGAGAGAGAGAGAGAGAGAGAGAGAGGAACCTATAGTAACGTCATGGTTACGTTACCAAAAATTAAGGCAGGTTGTGAGTTAGGCTCTGCCAAAATCTCAGACTGATCCGACTATTCTTTAAAAAAAAAAAACTGAAATGCAACGTAGATAGTTGGATTATTTGATCTTTGCTCTTGTTCCGAGAGAAATTTCAACAGCAAGTAGAATGGTGGGCGTCATCCTACCGATCCGTAACACATTTCGGCCGTTCTGCAAGAACGCCCACGTGAATTGCACAAAATATATCTGCACTACGTAGTTCCTCTCGCCCGTAACGCGTATCTAGTTTACAATTGGTCATGGAGAGCTCTGAACGATCAAATCAAGTACTTGAGTGAATCACATGTCAACATGCTAACGATCACTTGCGGTACACACATATACATGTATACATAGTATATATACTTATACATATATACGCATACATAAAAATGTATATGTACACAAACATTATATATATATATATATATATATATATATATATATATATATATATAGAGAGAGAGAGAGAGAGAGAGAGAGAGAGAGAGAGGAGAGAGAGAGACGAGAGAGAGAGAGAGAGAGAGAGAGAGAGTGCTCATATTTGTACAATAATATGCATACATTTATTATCCAACCAGTCACAATCAACAACTCCGAAGAACTGCAACATAGTACTACAACCACGCCAGTGGTGATTCGAGCAAACAAGAAATCAACAGAGAGATGTTAATAAACGGCGTCCTGCATGGACAGGTGTGTTGACTTAAGTGACGTCACGGCATTCCTCAACGCTGCAAGCTGTCAGCCACCGCGTTTAGAACAGATTATTTCGCACGCTCCATATCCTATAATTTCTGGTTGTTCAACCGCTGTGTTTATGGAATGATATCAAACCTCTTCTTGTCCTGATACGACAACTGACCGTAGTCATTAATTTCGTGCAGTTTTTGGAAAAAACAATTAGCAATTTCTGGTGCAGGAGGTTCAAAATCATTTCGGTATTTAACTTTCAGAATAACAATAGGTCAACAGAAGTTACGAAGGACCAGAAAATTCCGTCTGTTTTAACAATAATTCAGCAGAAATTACGAAGGACCAGAAAATTTTGTCTGTTTTACCAATAAGTCAGCAGAAGAATTCTGTCTATTTTAACAATAGGTCAGCAGAAGTTACGAAGTACCAGAAAATTCAGTCTGTTTTAAGAATGGGTCAGCAGAAGTTAAGAAGAACCAGAAAATTCTGTTAAGCAAAAAAGAAGAAGAAAGTAGGAAATAAGAGAGAAGGTGGAAAGACGACGATGACCTGAGGGTGAGAGGTTTACAGGTTTAGAAAGAAGGACCAGGAATGAGTGAAAGGTAGAAAGTCGGCCACGAAAGTGGGAATACAAAGAGAGAAAGTATGTTTTCCTTGATAATAAAGAAAATGCTGTAGAGAGACCCATATGTTGGTGATAAAAAAAATAAATAGCAACAGACGAAGTTAGGATGAACTGGTATGGCTACTGATTTAACCAGGTGGCCGAAGAATATAGTCTGTCAAATCTATGAACCTTAAATGAAATAAAAATGACTAAGGCTAGAGAGCTGTAATTTGGTATGTTTGATGACTTGATGGTGGGTGACCAACGTAGCAATTTGCAACCCACTAGCCTTAGTAGTTTTTGAGATCTGAGGGCGGACGGACAAATATCCATTTCAATAGTTTTCTTTTACAGTAAACTCAAAAACAGTATGTCAACACATGAGAGGAAGTCTATTTTGATTACAGTTACTACCTCGCTAAAATAATATGCACGGAATCAGCTACAGATGGCAAAACAATCGCATCATGAGACATTCGAAGTCCAGTAACCGTTGGCGTGTGATAGGTTAAGAGAAAACAATGACAAATGTCTGAAAATAAGAGCCGTTATAAGGTCCACGTGTAATGGACATTTTACAATGGCAGCTCACGATACAGAGCTGAAGAAGAAAATCAGTATTACTGAATGTACTCGTACAGTTGTGACACAAGGAGAATGCTGAATGTTAGTAAAGAGGCGAGATATTCTCCTTACCTTCCACAGCAATTTGAGGAGAATGGCACAACTCATTGTCTTTGGGTAAACCATCACAAGTAAGGGACTTTGGCATGTGGGTGAGAATATATTGCAAAGATTTGGTGAACGACTACGAATAAATACTATACAGGTATGTTTTTAGCTCAATAGCATTATATAGAAAGGATAGCCAAGATCTAAAAGTAACTGTAGATGTGTTAGTTACATGGTAGACAACCTCCTCTTTGGGATTAAAAAAAAAAAAAAAAGGGTGTTCGTAAAACTTGTAGCGTCAAGAAATTGAATATTTCAGAAGTGAATGCTAAAAAAAGAGACAAAAAAAAAAAAAAAAAAAAACATTCTGACATAAAAATGTCCGTGATAAAATGTGGTATTATCTAAATAAAAAAATAAAAAAATAAAACAAGCTTGCCTCGAATTGTGCGCGCAGATTACTTAGCGAGGCTGGTTATTGAAAACGACGAAAGATGGAGGAAAATATATATACGTGCCTATTCGGAGAAAGATAAGAGCACCAACTTTAAAAAAAATCAAGGAAAAAATGTGCAATTTGTATACATATATAAATAAATAAATGTATACATAAAAGTATACACATATAAAATTTAAATGTGTTAAGGTGTATGTTAAAAGCAGAGAGAGAGAGAGAGAAAGGAAAACAATAAACGGAAATTCTAGGAAGACCTTTTCATTATTTGCTTGTTTTTGGCACATGCAGGCGTATTTATTCATCACGTGACACATCGAGGTATCTCTGGTAGTCAGCAGAGGTCAAGTTGAAAATAGCAGTCGGCGTCATAGAGACCAGGTTTTTTTTATTTAATTTATTTATTTATTTACGGCTCAGGCAGGAGTTTGTTTTCTGCTTTTTCTCTATTCCACAGTATCTCTCTCTCTCTCTCTCTCTCTTCTCTCTCTCTCCGATCATTATTATATATATTATATCATATATAATATATATATATATATATATTATATATATATATATATATATATATATACACACCCCAAAACACATATATATACATATATATACATACATACATACCATATACATATATATTATATATTATATATTATATATATATATATTATAATATATATATATATATATAGCATATATATATAAGGCCCATTAAATCACTGGTTTAAAACTAAGGACAATATTTCGGTTGACTAACTTCCACCCTTATCACTACTTGATTAGGGTGGAAGTCGGTCCAACGAAATATATTCTTTAGCTTTAAACCAGAGTGTCTTTTTTAGTGGGTCTTTTATACTTGAGACGTATCCTGTTTTAACAGAAGAATCCATTTACATTTATGTATAAAGGTAGATAGACAGAGACATTCCTATACAAAATTTGGCGTATTCAATCCTTGAAGCCCACAAAAATGACCGAAAAGATCGAACTATCTATCACCGGGCATCGCCACATCTCCGTTATGGTTCCCAGCGACCCCTTTTGCCAAACTTGACCTAATTAAACCAGAGCCTTTGTGTTACAAGTAACGGACGGGGTCAGCGAAACGACAGTGTTTGGCCTGGAATTGACCGAGCGAATACTACCCCTATTTGCTTCAGGTGCGTCAACATTCTCTCCGCTCTGTAATCAAGCGAAAATGGGTAAAAACGAATGGAAGAAGTGGATGGGGAGGGGGTTGCGGGGAAGGAGAGGGGGATGGGGGGAGATTTGCATTCCACTTCAGTCTGCTTGAGGCAAAGGACTCGAGTCCTTCTAGTCAGTAGACTGTGAAGAGGACTTGGTTACGCAAAGACTTTCTTCTTCTACTTCTGCTCTTATGGGGCAGGTAACACACTTGGACGGTTTGTGTGTGTGTGTGTGTGTGTGTGTGTGTGTGTTTTAAGCGTAACACTCAGTCTTCGACATTACCCTCTGTACATGAAGCATGAAGACTGTTGTTTAAAGAAAATGGACGAGATCTTGCTATTGCATTTCCAGTAACATTTCACCGAAGTAAAATCGCACAAAATGTTTCCCAAATATGAAGCCAATACGAACAACCAAATATGAAGCCAATACGAACAAGAGTTTCCCACGGGCTGCTCTATGAGCAAGAGCCCGTGCTGGCATAAGGCCAGCTGAATCTCAAACAACAACAACAACGAACAAGAGGACACAATTCGACGGCCTGGTTCTACAAAAACTGCTCCTGTCCAATCGTCTCCGATCGTCAAAATAAAAAATCCTAAATGTAAATGTTTGTGTTTATTTACAGCATTCTCAAATGTTACAAGGCATACGTTTACGTTGGCTAAGACGATATATTAGCTTACTTTGTATTTTTGAAGCCATTAAAGACAACACAAGTGTACCATACACACACACACACACACACATACACACATCTTTCCATATTTAACTGAGAAAAAAAATCCACGAAGGTTCTTTTTACAGCAATTATTAACAGATCACTAAGCCCGTTGAACTTCGAAAACTATGTTAACAAAACGGCTTACAGTGAGAAAGTTCGAAAACCTCCAACTCTCTCTCTCTCTCTCTCTCTCTCTCTCTCTCTCTCTCTCTCTCTCTTACCGACTTTACAAGTTATAACAATATATGTAATAATAATAATTATTATTATTATTTTTTCTTAATATTATCACTATTCTTACCAGTACTATGATCACTATCTTTTTAACCACTTCAGCAACTGTGTGGATGTTGCCGTTTATTCGTTTTTTTTATCATGTTATCCCAAATATTTAGATTGTGTATGTTACTGTCTGTACTTTGCCTGTTCCATGTCTATGGCCTTGAGCTGACAATACAATTGAAGACGAACCTAGTAGAAGGTTCGAAAGCTTTTAATATCCATTAAAGACCATATAATCACATCATTGTGGACCTGCAACCATTGTCTTCATTCTCGACACGGAAAACTATGCCCATTATTATTACTATTATTATTATTATTATTACAATGGTTTGTACCTACTGAACTGTTACATCAATAAAATTGACGCTGCATCAAAAACATAGGCAAATCTTGAATTGAAGTGCAATTTGAGTCTGACATAGAAAAAGAAGGAAAGCACCATAACAACGAAAGATGTTTTTCATAAAATCCTTTAAAACCAGCACTACAGAGCTCTACTTGTCTCTATGAGCTTTCTTTCAGTTTTCTGTAAAAGACAAGTTTTCCTGTCCGCCCTCAGATCTTAAAAACTACTGAGGCTAGAGTGCTGCAATTTGGTATGTGTATCATCCACCCTCCAATCATCAAACGTACCAAATTGCAGCCCTCTAGCCTCAGCAGTTTTTATTTTTTTTTAAAGTTAAAGCTAGCCATGATCATACGCCTGGCACCGCTACAGGTGCCAATAACACAGGCCACCAAAGGGTCGTGGCTGAAAGTTTCATGGACTGTAGCTGAGTGTTTCATAAGCACTTACGTTTTGTTGGACTCCTGCAGCCCTCTAGCCTCAGTAATTTTATTTTGTTCTAAGTTAAAACTAGACATGATCGTACACCTGGCACCGTTATAGGCGCAAGTAATGCAGGCCACCACAGGGTCGTGGCTGAAAGTTTCATGGACTGTGGATGAGCGTTTCATGCAGCATTTACGCTTTCTTTGACAACTGCAGCCCTCTAGCCTCAGTAGTTTTATTTTGTTCTAAGTTAAAACTAGCCATGTTCGTAAGTCTGGCACCGCTATAGGTGCAAGTAACGCAGGGCACCACCACAGGGTCGTGGCTGAAAGTTTCGTGGACGGCAGCCGAGAGTTTCATCGACCGCGTCTGAAGTTTCATACAGCATTGTACGCTGTAAGGAAAACTCGATTGTGCCGAAGAAGCTGCGGCGCTCATTTCACTTTTGTTTTTCAGTTATCGTAAAATGACAACAAAATGAGAAAAAAGGTTCGAGTACTTCGAGAGAGAGAGAGAGAGAGAGAGAGAGAGAGAGAGAGAGAGAGAGAAAGAGAGAGAGAGAGAATGTTCCCTTACGCTGAACATCCCAATTA